>NW_026535816.1:6407500-6905000 GCF_028551555.1 Melozone crissalis
TTTTTTTCTTTCTTATTGTGAATTTTCTGTGAGATCCAAAAGAAATGTTCTGGTGAGGAAATAAACACACAGAGGTGCTGACTTGAACAGCAGGGATGTTTTTATGGAGGGGAGAGCAGGGACTTCCTAGCAGATTAGGGTTCCAAGATGCTGTCATTAAGCAAGAAGCCATTAAGCACTTTCAGTAATTTTTGCAATAATTTTGCTGCATCCTCATCCCTGAAAATCATGCATGTGTCTGGCCTCCATAAAAGTGCTAAGGGGGCAGTAATAATTTAAATTTACTAATAGAGGAATCAATATGCAGAGGACATTGTCAGCAGGACAGATTTCATTTGGGCCTCCAAGAGAGGCTGAAATGTACCTGCACTTCATCGTCACCTGTCCACTGCATTCTCTAAGGCAAGAATTAAGAAGGCTTCCAAAAAGCATCCTCATTTTTTGGGATGTGTCTAAGGCTCTGGTAATGGCACAATCCAGAGCTGAAGTTAGGAATCATTAGCACTGTTTTAAAAGTCCAAGTGAAAGCACAGGTTCAGAATGTTGAGAGGCCTAATCATTAATTTCTCAAACTAAAAATAATATTTGACCCCAAAAACATTCCTAGGGGATGAAATTAGAGCAGATTAGTTTCTAACAAATTGCTAGTGGACGAGGCTTTTCAAGCCATTTATATACATAAGTCTCCTCAAGTGAATAATCAAATTTACAAACATGCAAGCAAATCTCCATAAATATGCAAACCCAAGTCCTTGTACAGCATCAAAGTTCCACTTTGATCGTTATTAAATCATCACCCAGAAAGGATGCTAGAAGAATACTAAAGTGGCAAATGTCAATTTTGTAAAAGCTATCAAGCCCTAGCATAAAACCTGTCTTTAGGTACTGCTATATTGCTGTGGTCATGTTTACTCACTGCTAATTCCATTCACAGATGAATTGATCTCATTAAGCAAGAAGACATTAAGTATTTCCAGTATTTTTTTCTAGTAGCAAACAGCTCTGCAATCTACTCACTAAACACTGATGATAGAATTATTCATTTGCTCATGGGATTTTCTAAAATACTTTTCACAAGTCCTTATTCCATAGCTGCTAAGAGGAAAGGGGATGATGGAGCCTTTCTGCAAATGGGGAACTGACACCTGCAGAAGTTATGACCAAAAGAGCCTTTTAATTTGTGGATACAACTTAAAGGCCTTCCATCAGGTTTTTCAAAGTCTCATCATAGAAAACTACACTGAACAGTTCCAGTGCTTCTGTTACTCCTAGGAATGTTTAGAAATCAGATTTAAGCTGCTAACCTAACACACCTTTACTGTATGTGTTCAACGTGCAGTTTTTTGAAGCCTTGAAGGTTGGTTGAATTGGGGGTCTTTTCAGAAAATTTCACATCCCCAATTCCTTGCCAGATTTCAAACCCTTGTCCAAATTATTAGCGTACCAAGTCTCACTTCAACTTAATACCACTGATTTTTTGGCTGGTTCAAAAATACAGGCATTTTACCCAGAAGTGCTGGGTAAATGTAATCTTCTCAAAATGTATCATGTGGGTAACGTTCTCAAAAAATACAGTGATTTTGCCCAGAAATTACTGTATTATTTCTATGAAAATATCCTGGGAAAGGGGAAAAAAGTATCTGCCTAAGAAATTGCTGTCTGACAAGGCTATGAGCATGCCACTAACTTGCCCATAAGAACCACCAAGCAGGCAAATCCATAATATAAAGATGAAATATGTGGGGGAGGACTCAAACAGGGTCTTGAGCAAGAAATCCCAATGAGCCAAGACAGCACTGTAAGGATTGCAGTGTTATTATTACAGAGTCACTGTGGGTCGTTCATCTGTTTCCACTTTGTTCTGCTGAAGGTAATTTTATAGGTTTTTGGTCCAATTTCCTCTTTTCCAGGGCCTGTAATTAGGCACGAAAGAATTCCAAGTTTTATGGCAGGGCTTGAGGAGGTTTGTTAGTTTTTACACGCCAGCAGTAAATCTGCTCTCACTGTTCTGAGAGGGAACAGAAACTCTGAGCCTGGCTCCAAAATCATTCCCCTTTACATCAGATGAAACTTCATAGAACCTCACCAAACAAATACAACCAGAGACATGTCTCAGAGGTGGCTGGGGGTGTGTGTTCTGTCTCCACCTGTCAGAGGTGGGGCAGTTCTCTGCTGTTCATTGGGCAGTTTTTTCTTCATCTCTCCCACAGCCAATCCTCCCTCCAGGAGATCTCTGCTGTTAATGGGCCATTCATTATTAATTATCTTTGGTTAATGGGCCACTGAGTGTCCCTGCAGGGCTGATCCAATCCCAGCATCCCATGGGGAGATGCTCCACCCAGGGGAGGAGCCAAGCATTCCTGCCTGGATCCAATCTGAGGTTTGGGACACCCCAGCAGCCTTTGCCCCCTGCATTGCCAGAGGAGCAGCTTTCTGCTGCCCTGCATTGCCAGAGGGAGCCCAGGCCCATCTGCAGCAGCCCTGGAGCTGCAGAAGAAAACTCCCCCCTTGTGCAGGATCCCTGCTGCAGCAGAGCCACAGCTGGCACTGCAGGAGGGCTGAGCCCCCATGGGATGGGGCTGGGACACCTCCCTGACACACAGGGGGCAGGGCATGGGCTGACTCTGGCAGGGTTGTTTTGTATTACTGCATTTTTATTTTAATTTTTTCCCTGAAAAAGAACTGTTATTCCTACTCCCATATCTTTGCCTGAGAGCCCCTTAATTTCAAAACTATAATAATCCAGAGAGAGAGGGTTTACTATCTCTATTTCAAGGGAGGCTCCTGCCTTCCGGTCTTTTGAAACCAAGACAGACAAAATGTTAGTTGATCTGCAAGTACCAATCTTAAATACTTAATAATTGAATCTTTAGCTCTATATTTTTTCGCTTCAGGATTTAATGTACCTCTGGAGCCAAGTGATGGAGCTGAGCCCTAAATGTCACAGCCAGCACAGCACAATGACCCCAAGACAGAGGAGGAGGTGGCAGAGCACCTTTTGGTCTTGCTTCTTCTTTTCCCAACATATTCATGCCTACCATGGTGGATAAAAGCATTGCCTTAATCCTAATTGTATGTTCTTTAGCGTAAAGCACCTCTAAAATAAAATTAAAAAAATATAAAAAATTCCTCAAAAAAATATTTCAAAAAATGACTGACATATAAATCTAAAACTCTCTTAGCAGATGGCAGATGCTATCTCCTGATGCTGCTTATGCATGCTACATTGAAGTTGAAATTTGTTTTTGTGTTTATTATCACCACTCTCACATCATATTTGATTTTAGAAGTAAACAATATGAGTATATAATTTCACGGATCAAAAATTAAGTCAATAGGCATTTTTAATTTGAAAATTGCATCAATTAAAACAGTTAACTACAGCTCAACTAAATAACAAAATTAATGGGAAAATTACAAAAGAGATTTCTATTTAAACATAATTTTACATTTTGTAATTGAGACCCTCTTATATAAATTTCTTTCTTCTCATTTCTTGAAAAATTAGGACACAGGGTTATTTTAGGAAACTCCAGAATATGTGACTGCTAGGTCTGCATGCAGCACCAGTGCTCTTGCAGATCAATATAAATACAGAGTGCAGCATCCTCAACAGCCAATAATCCAAAAAACATGTTTTCAAATACCACAAGTATTGACTTTGAAATTTATCTTACAGTTACCTAACAATAACAGATCTGAGTTATTTTACACTGCCATAAAATTGAATTTTTTGAAGTCTCTCATTTCCCCTCTGAGAGCTTCTGATGGGTGTGGTGGCATTTGCAGATCACCACCTGTCACTGTCACGTGGTGATGTGATGCCAATAATAAGAATTATGCCTTCTGCACTATTTGTTGTATGACTTCCTGTTCTGGAACATTAAATGTAGGCTTTAAAAAAAGAAAAAATTTATTAATGTTTTAGTTGGAAGATTGTTATTATATTAATTTCAATCTGATGTTCCTTCTCCTCTGCAGAGATATTTGCTCAGGTATAGTTCTACTGCTCAGGTATAGTTCTACTCAGGGGAAATGTAGGCCCTTGAAAATAAAAAGAACAGTGGAAATCACCTGTACCAAGTGAAGATAGAAGTGGAGGAAACACAATGCTGTCTCTTCTTGCACACTCCTCCAACTCTGCTTCAGTGTTTCTATGCAGCAATTTAAATATGAAATATAACCGTGCCAAACCACACAGAGCTGTGAAAGACAATCTCCCTGGGCAAACAGAAGTACCTATGGTAGCTGAGTAAAATACAGAATGGATCACAAGTACTGTAAACATAATAATCCAATATGTTTAAGAATCTATCATTGCTTTAAAAAAAAAAAATCCAACAAAAACCAAATTTTGGTATGCAAACAATTCAGCATTAAGTTGAAGTTTAGCAGAGATGTCCAAAAGATGAAATAGCATAAGATGCCAACCCTTTTCTGTTGTCAATTCACAAGCTGATAAAAATGAAACTCTACTCTTTAAACGGTTGAAATATTCTAAATCACATTTCAGGGGGTATTTCACACTACCAACAGTTTACAGTTCTTTTTTACTAATAAATCTATTAAAAATAAAACAAATGCAGACCTTAAAATGTTGCATTTAAGGGGAATTACATGTCTAAACTTTCTAAGTTACTTTTTTAACAGTTTAAAGATCATTGTTTCTTTTCTGGTAATTTTGAATGTGATAAGAAACTTTCAGTTTTTTCTTTAGCAGACGACTTTCATTCACTTAAAACTTAACTGAAGTCTCCTCTGAGAATCCTCCATCAGTTCCCACCCTTCATGTGGTGTTAGGAGCATCCAGAAGCTCCTCTGGCTTTGGCCTGCCTGAGGTTTTCAGCCTCAGCTTTACTCTGTGATGGCTTCAGAAGGGAGAGACCCAATTTCAATATAGCTCAGAGGTCTGAATCTAAAAATCAACACACATAGCAAGGCACACAGCACAGCCCCAAAAGCAGAATACCAACTTTGGTTAGAATGAAACCCCAGAGGAGCAATTTGAAATCCCTGGAGAAATCATTTTGCAGGAAGAGTTCAAAGGATGCCGAGAGGTTCAGAGCTAAACTGCAGAGAGGAAGAAGCAGCAGGGACTAACTCAGGTGTGGCAATTTTTAAAACAAAATCATAATTCCTTGTCTGTCTTAGCCAATAAAATATTTCATAGCAATTTGTGCCGTGAAGGAGTTTTCCATGGCCACAGCCCATCCACTCTGCTGGACTGCACATCCCTGTGAAACCTCCAGGCTCTTGTGGAAAACTGATAAATAGGGAAAAAATATTATTTCACTTCATTTGGGGAAATTTAAACCATACTATATCCATTCAAAAGTCTGTGCTTCACTTCTGAGCCAGTCCAAGGAAACCTTTTCCAATCCAATTTAGAGCTCTGCAATTTTGACACCGTAGGAAACAATTAGATTGGAGAGGAGAATTAACCAGGATATGGCAGTCCCAAACACAACATAACTAATATGATATGGGAAGAAATCAGCAGTATGATGGAGAAGAGGGGAAATCTTGTTTCTAGACTCAGTGACAAACACATAGCTGTTCCAAGTAGCTGATCCATGGTTCAACCATAAATCTAAAAGAAAATTATTAACCTGTTGCTACAGAGGCTCTGAAAAGAACCAGAGCAAGGAGCACAGAGGAAAAAATACGGGAAGAAGATCCTAAACAGATCTAAATGGATCCTACTTTATGCCCAAAGGCAAGTATGCAAAGGTCTCCATAAAAGAGATTCCCACAATCAAAAAAGACAGAAGTCTGGAACCCTTAAATTACAGCAGAGAAACCTTTGGGAAATGCAAGACATCCATGAAACTGCTTTCTTAAATATCTAAAGATATCTTAAATTCTATATTTATATAGATATTTCTGTATCTGTAGGAGTCTTCAGAACACTTTATACAGCAATAAATCTTTCATTCACAAGCATAATTAAGAATTAGTAGACCTAAGTCCTAATGATACCTGTCATTCTGAGCAAGTGCTTTGAAAATGTCAAGTGACAGACATGCTAAATTATAACTGTGGGAAATGATTTTTTTAAAAGGAAAGAAAGAGGAGAGAAGGAGAGAGAGAAGGAGAGAGAGTTAATTCCCATGTATTTGCTCAGAAGAAATCTTATGTCTTTAACACACATTGCTGATGAAATGCTCTGTGTTTGGTCCCCCTCTCCACATCTGCATTCCACTGCCATCCTTCGTGCTCCAGCATTTTTACCAGCTGCAGCTGTAGCTAACTGTATGGCTGACACATCATGGAAAATCTTTGCATTTCTATTTTCTTCTTGCTATTTTGATGGTTACTATTAAAAGTTGTTTTAAGGCCCTGGTCTGAGTGACTTGCTCCTTACTCCCTAGAAAAAAATACAATTAATTACATTCTCCAACTGCATTTCAAGTTATGTTTGTATTTTGCAAAACACAAATACAAGTCACATCAGGTTTGGATTGCAATCCATATAAACAGAGCTGCCCTACCACAAGAAACTGTGTCCCACTTTTCATTTTTGGGTCAGCAGGTGTTCTTTCTAAGCCCACTTTCCCACACACCCTTTTGGTCACAGGTCCTTATCAGACTGTGTGGCTCAAGGCTGTGCATTGGCCACATCACACAGGTATTACATATCAATAAGTTCATTTTCTGTATCAGAACCAGCTTTATTTATATCACTTGGCATGCTATTGAGCATAGATATTTACAGAGCAATGCTTACATTCCATAGCTGTGCAAATACTGTGGTTTAGGACCTACTAAATTAAAGAGTTTCATACTGTTTGTCTGTCTGTTTAACATGAGTTCTAAACAAGACATTTCTAGTGCATAATTAATGTATCACTTACAGCAAAATATCACCAAAGGTACAATTAGCACTGCATGGTCTATACTTTTGACTAATTTGTGCAAAAAAAGTTGCAATGATGTCATTTTAACAAGAAAGTCTCCAATAGCTTATTCAGTGGTGATGGAATTCTCTGAAAGAATTTATCCACTGAATTAATAATTCATCAGATATGAAGAATATCAAACAGCAGGGTTAATGTGTCTTATCATTACTGCAGGCCAAAATTTCCAGTTCAAAAATTAAAAACGTAAAGAAAGAATTGATATTGCTGGTGCCTTGCACTATGAAATTCATCTGGCCAAATGTGGATATCTAAAATGCAAAAAAAAAAAAAAAAAAGAATTCTAGTTTTTTTTTTTAAAAAGTCTCCATCTCAGCTCTTCCTTTTAAGTTCCATTAAGAGACAGCAGGGCAAAAAAAAGGAACACTTAAATTAACCATATCTTAAGAATGTTTTTTTTTTTCCCTTTTCCTTATCTTCAACGCAGCTCGAGGCAACAGGCCCAGACATAGATATCAGACACAGACATCAAAAGGGAGGTGAGAGAAAGCACACTTGGAAATCCTCATCCAGAATTTATCTTGGCAAGGTGAACAGGATTCTCACATTGCACAAGCCTTCAAAAAGAACAGTTAGGTATCCACATGATGTTCCAGAACTGAAATATTTTTATGGAGAGGCCTGGCAACAGATACCTTGCCACAGGCTCCCACCACTGTGAGATAAGTGAACCTCCAACGTGGGCAAAACAGGCAAGATATGTCTGACATTTATGGATTTTCCCCACTAAAATGCTGAAAAATGAGATGTCACCACCTGAATGTGCAATGCTCATGGTGCAGCCAGCACAAGTGAGCACATCCACCTTCAGAGCATCCCTTCCTTCAGGGTGCCTGCAAAGCAAGCTGCTCCTCATGGTAGACCCAGGGAAGTTCTGGGGCTGTTTATGACTGGGGCACACATAAAACATAAACCCAGCAGCCACTGGGGCTGCCAGACAGAGCAGCAGCCTGGCTGGAGCTCTTTGTCCCATCCATTCCCTCAGTGGCTTCAGCCATTTAGTGCCATGCTCTGCACCTCATCCCTGGCATTCCCTGGGCAAAGGTCCCTGATCTCTGCACATCATCAGCCATCCCTTCCAAGGCTCAGCCTGAGCCTCATCCATGGCATTCCCTGGGAAAAATCCATAGCATTACCTGGGAAAATATCCCTGATCTCTGCACACCATCAGCCAAGGTTCAGTCTGAGCCTCATCCATGGCATTACCTGGAGAAATGTCCCTGATCTCTGCCCACCATCAGCCATTCCTTCCAAGGTTCAATCTGAGCCTCATCCATGGCATTTTCTGGGAAAAATCCATGGCATTACCTGGGAAAATGTCCCTGATCTCTGCACACAGAAGTTGAGCACAATCAGCCATCGCTTCCAAGGCTCAGTCTGAGCCTCATCCATGGCGTTCCCTGAGGAAAAATCCATGGCATTACCTGGGAAAATATTCCTGATCTCTGCACACACAAGCAATATCAGCCATCGCTCCCAAGGCTCAGTCTGAGCCTCATTCACAGTATTACCTGGGAAAACATCCCTGAATTCTGCACACAGATGTTGAGTACTATCAGCCATCCCTTCCAAGGCTCACTCTGAGCCCCATCCATGGCATTCCCTGGAGAAATGTCCCCGATCTCTGCACAACAACATCCAAGGCTCAGTCTGAATGTCATCCATGGCATTCCCTGGGAAAAATCCATGGCATTCCCATCAGGGAAATATCCCTGATCTCTGCACACCATCAGCCAAGGCTCAGTCTGAGCCTCATCCATGGCATTACCTGGAGAAATGTCCCTGATCTCTGCCCACCATCAGCCATTCCTTCCAAGGTTCAATCTGAGCCTCATCCATGGCATTCCCTGAGGAAACGTCCCTGATCTCTGCACATCAACATCCAAGACTCAGTCTGAGTCTCATCCATGCCATTCCCTGAGGAAAAATCCATGTAATTACCAGGGTAAATATCCCTGATCTCTGCACACATGAGCAGTATCAGCCATCCCTTCCAAGGTTCAATCTGAGCTTCATCCATGGCATTCCCTGGGAAAAATCCATAGCATTACCTGGGAAAACATCCCTGACCTCTGCACACCGTCAGCCAAGGCTCAGTCTGAGCCTCATCCATGGCATTACCTGGAGAAATGTCCCTGATCTCTGCCCACCATCAGCCATTCCTTCCAAGGTTCAATCTGAGCCTCATCCATGGCATTCCCTGAGGAAACGTCCCTGATCTCTGCACATCAACATCCAAGACTCAGTCTGAGCCTCATCCATGGCATTCCCTGAGGAAAAATCCATGGAATTACCAGGGTAAACGTCCCTGATCTCTGCTCACCATCAGCCATTCCTTCCAAGGCTCAATCTGAGCCTCATCTATAGCATTTTCTGGGAAAAATTCATAGAATTACCTGGGAAAATATCCCTGATCTCTGCACACACGAGCAGTATCAGCCCTTGCTTCCAAGCCTCACTCTGATCCTCATCCATGGCATTCCCTGGGGAAAGGTCCCTGATCTCTGCACATCATCAGCCATCCCTTCCAAGGTTCAATCTGAGCCTCATCCATGGCATTCCCTGAGGAAAAATTGATATCATACCTGGGAAAATGTCCCTGATCTCTGCACACCATCAGCCAAGGCTCAGTCTGAGCCTCATCCACGGTATTACCTGGAGAAAATCCATGGCATTACCTGGGAAAATGTCCCTGATCTCTGCACACAGAAGTTTAGCACAATCAGCCATCCCTTCCAAGGCTCAGTCTGAGCCTCATCCATGGCATTCCCTGAGAAAAAAGTTCATGGCATTCCCTGGGAAAACATCCCTGATCTCTGCACACACAAACAGTATCAGCCATTGCTTCCAAGGCTGAGTCTGAGCCTCATTCACAGTATTACCTGGGAAAACATCCCTGAATTCTGCACACAGAAGTTGAGTACTATCAGCCATCCCTTCCAAGGCTCACTCTGAGCCCCATCCATGGCATTCCCTGAGGAAAAAGTTCATGGCATTCCCTGGGGAAAGGTCCCTGATCTCTGCACACCTTCAGCCATCCCTTCCAAGGATCAGTCTGAGCTGCCCTCTATCTTTTTAGCTGGTGTTATCCAACAGCACATCACACATCCCAAATTTTTAGTTTCTCCTAAAGAGATAATTGCTGTTTGGTGCTGTTTTCTTTTGCTCTCTGTGCTTACTCCAGTGTTTGTCAGAGGAACAAAAGAGCCAGGTGAGAAAGGCAGAGTGAGAAGATGCATTTCCTTGAAGGGGCATGAGAAACAGCATCATGCTGCCCTTCTTCCAGACATCCTGAAACCACTGTGGGAAGTGACACACATCATGATTTTTATCTTTTAAATCTGCTTTTTCCCCCTTTCCCTCTGTTAATGAATTTCCATTCCTTTGTAAGCAATAATGTAACAGTGCTTTACCTGGGCTTTATCACAAAGCTCAGCTGAACACATTCTTGGCGCTGCAGTGAAAAGGGGCAGTGCCCTTTCCATGAGTGTGTGCCTGCCTGAACATCATAACTCACATTTACACTCTGCCTGGAACTTGTCAGATATATTATGCCACGTCCAGTAAGTACTTTGTAAACATCATCATATTTTAGCAAGAGCAATCTCTTCCTGTGTGCCTGCATAAGGTGATACATCTCAGCCAAGAAAATTCCTGATTGAAAGATTACTTTCATATCTGCTTTGTTTTTCTTATGCTATTAGTTCTTGAAAGATTGAATTTTTTACTTCATGTCTCTGCACTACTTCATCCCTACTGATAGCAGAGAGCAAATTTGACTCAAACATTTTACTCCTATCTTGAAATTAACTTCCTTGAGGCAATTTCAGCCCTTTTTTGTTTAAATACATCCAGGCAATTTTGTTCTTCGTCTGGCTAAGTTGAAATGAGGATATTTGTATCATTGCAGATTTGAAGCCTTTAACACCAATTGCCATAAATTCAGGCCATAAAGACAGCAGAAGCGTAGCTTCTGTTTCAAGAGGTCACTCAAAACATTTCCCCCAGCTCTGATTTATACAGGTAGCATGAAAACACAGCCTGTTTTCCCCAGCCAAGATTTAAGGCATTGAATTTCCTCTAAGATAGCTCCATACCCACTCCCTGGTATGAATTCACTTTAATGTTGAACCATATTTGTGACACGCAAATTTTTAAGTTTGTTTTTTTTTTTTAAGGAACTTGGCTTAAGCTCTGGGCTAACAGATTGAAAAATTGTCACTTTTATATTTTTTTTTTTTTTTTTTGCTGGTATACCAGAAAATAAAATAAAATAAGTTTTCAGCTTTTTATTTCTTACATAGAAATTACCAAGTGGTGTTTCCTATTTTATTTCATTAGGATCAGAGACATCCAATTTAACACAAGGCACTACTGGAGAAGCAGTTATGTTCAACAATACCTAGAAATGAAGCTGGCAAACAGGCTCTCCCTTGAGGTTCCTTCTTGTGGCTTTGCAAGTGACACTTGAGGCTTACTTTGAATCCTCCTTTGCTTGGAGAGTTTCTTTAAAGAATTTTCAAAGCGCCCAACTTTCTGCACAGATCACAAAATGAAACCTCAAGGTTTTATCAGCATCTGCAGAGGATGAATACTGCATTTAACTTGCTTACAGAGCAATGACTCAATTTATTTTTTAAAGAAAAATCTGAGGTTCCATACCCTTTTTTCCCCTCAACCTTTAAATTTAGGAATAACACGATCATAAAATTTACAATAAAATTTGTCAAACACAGATCTGAAATCTTGATTTCTGAGTTTTAAAAGAATGTGGCTTGTAAGAAATCCATCTATAGCACCCAGGTAATTAAGGCCTTGCATTTCTATTTATCAGGAACCATCTGAAACACAGATGTAACAGCTTTAGACTGAACGTGAAAATTTCCAGCTATTTTGTCACATGTTGATTTTTAAAATATTCACTGGCTTTTTATTTCTGTGAAATCCATTGGTGAAGACAACGTAATTTCATATCAGTTGTCAAAAATTCTTTCATCCAGGAAGTAAAGTAGTAGGACTACTAATGGTCCAAACTAAAATAACACATAATGCCCATGTTTTATGCTGATTTAATGCCAAAAGTTGCAGTTAAAATTGATTCATAGCCTGACAACAGTTCTAAATTCACAGCTCAAGCTGGGATTATAAAAGCTACTCTGAGACCCTAATTTTGTGGGTAGGAGGTACAAACCTGGCTCTCTTCTATCAGGCAACTTTCCCAATGTCAGATGTGATGATATTAAATCTCTGTTCTCTTTTTCATTAGTACCTAATTACCTCATGATACATCCTGTTAATTAGGAAAAAAAAATAGATTAAAAAGAGCAGTTTCAGTTTTGCCCTTCCCTGGTTTTTTGGGAGACATACCCAGTTTCAAAGGAAGAAGCTTCAGTTGCCTCAAAACTTCACTTCTCAGGGCCCAATAATTTCTCAGATTTTTTTTCTCTATTTTGTTGTCAGATTTTCCTTGTGCACTGATTCCATGCTGCTAAAAATTAGCAGTCTGCAGCATGTCAGAACACGTGCATTGAACTGTCAGTTTCAATCATTAACTGATAATTAGACTAATTTCACAGGGGCAGGAGAGGTACCAGAACTGCACTGGGAGCTGGCAGGGAGCAGAAGGAAAGGAAAGGAAGATGACAGAATTAATGTCTGTTTGTACAGATCTCTCTGTAAGGAAAACAAGGCTTTTTTCTTTACTTACAGCACACATAGACTCAAGTGAATCACTCAAATACATGAATATTTTGATTCCTTGATGTTTTAACTAATTTATGCACAAACTGCACAACTGGTTTAACTCATTTGTGCACTCACCAAAACAAAATAAAGGGGAAAAAAAAAAAAGCCAGGGGAAATAAATAAAATACTTAAAATAAGATACTTAAAACCAAACATGCTCAAGTGCTTGAGATACCAGCTGCAGACAATGTGAGTATTGAAGGGGGCTCCAAAAGGGATTAGATGAGTTTATGGAGAAGAGATCTCATCCCTCCATGGCTATTAAACATGATAATTCAGGTGAGCCACCAAACTGATGTATTCTTCAGAGGGAAGCACAGCACTTGACATTTTCTGTCTTTCTTACACTCCTCATCTCCTTTTTTTGGTAACTGTGCCACACAGGACACACCAAGTGCCCTTTGGGTCAATCTCTCTCAGATTTAGACCTGTTCCAAAGGACCTGCTCCATCTACAGCTGCCAGCCTGAGAGTCTATCTTCATCACACATTGCATCGGGCTTTATCTTCATTTTCCATATCAGCTCTGTGAGTAAACAATAATTACTTTACACCATCAGTATAACTTCTCAAAACCATTGAGGAGCTGATCTGCAAAGATCTTTTGGATTTTTTTTAAAAGGAAAAAAAGCATCAAAATCTGCAATATCTATGGAATTTTAGTTGATGGTTCTATTTGTTCAGGGGCTGATTGAGTGGCTCTGATGGGTAGCCTGGGTGTGACGGTGTTCACAGGGGTCTTAGGTTGAAGGAAGAGACAAGGATCTAACTCCGTGTTTCAGAAGGCTTGATTTATTATTTTATGATATATATTATATTAAAACTATACTAAAAGAATAGAAGAAAAGGTTCTCCTCAGAAGGCTGGCTAAGAATAGAATAGGAAGGAAAGATAAAAGCTTCTGTTTTGGACAGAGTCCGAGCCAGCTGACTGTGATTGGCCATTAATTAGAAGGAAGCACATGAGACCAAACACAGATGCACCTGTTGCATTCCACAGCAGCAGATAACCATTGTTTACATTTTGTTCCTAAGGCCTCTCAGCTTCTCAGGTGGAAAAATCCTAAGGAAAGGATTTTGCATAAAAGATGTCTATGGCACCTGGATAAAACCACCACACATACCCAGCCTCCTGCACAAACCATGCACTGCACATTAATAATTTTCATTTTTGCACCAGACTTAGCTCAAAAAAGTCACATTTCTCATTCCCAAACACCTCCTGAGGTAAGCAGGAAAATTGAATTGCTGTTTCTATAATGCTACTTCCATTACAGCTGAATTCAGTGAATGAGTTGAATCATGTAGCAGTGTGTCCTTACTGATGGTTTCTGTACAGGTATTTAGATAACAGATAATACTCAGATAATAGATCACTTCGTAGGTAACACTTAGCAGGACTGTTCACATTTGCACCTGGTCAGAAACTGCCATGTCATTCAACATTTTACAATCTGATTCGCAGTGCAGGATTCCTCCGCAGATTCAAAAGCCTTTGTTTAACCAGGATATTTCTTAGCTCTTGCTACTGTGTGCAAATCAGCATCCATTACACAACCTCTGTGCTAATTGTTATTTGCAGAAGGATTAGCACTCAGTGTCAGCAGTCTCTTAAGTTATTATATGAATATTCATTAGGATTTCATACATAACCCCCTCGCTGTTTGCAGCTTAATCTCTTTATTTTGTGCTGTTCCTGCTTTGCCCATCTGTGCAAGGAGCTGCCATTGCCACAGCCACGTAACTATCCATGTTTTAATCAGAAGATCTGCTTGGTTTCTACCCCTGTGTGATCTCCTGCAGGTGCCAGCACAAATTACAGCCCCCACAGCTTCTCACACAAAGGGGTTTCTGCTCATCTCAGTAACTGAGGTAACTTTACAACAATGGGGAAAAGCAGTGTTTGCGTGGAGTTTTGATGCAAATATCAAAGCCCTAAAACAGCTTGGCCTGTTTGAAGCACATGTGCCAAAAATGCCCCTGCAGGGATGCACCAGGCAGAGATGTTGGATATGGACAATCACCTTTTCCAGGGGTGAGCAGGATCCCAGATCCTGCGGTGATTGTACAAAACACAAAAACCAGCACAAATCTGGAATATTTCCAACATTGTCTTTTAACAGTAAATGTTCATTTTCATGCATGTGTGTTTTACTGTCACCAGTTGTACCTGAGGACCCAAAATAGAGACCCAAATCTAGAATTCTTCACGATGTTGGTGTCCTGTGACACGTGTATTATTAACAGAATCCAGAAATTTCAATTTGTATCTCAATTCACTATTAATTTTCAAATACTGTTCCATGGAAAAAGTTCACCTTTTACTAAATGCCTAATTTCCAAGATTCAGGCCTATGTTTTTGGGTCATTTCCTGAGCCATTCCCTTTTTTTTTTTTTTCCTGAATACTAAACTTTGCTATTGACAATGGTTATTCTTCACATACCTTTAGGAGTTCATAGTTCCTTAGTCTTCTGGGGCTTTTCTACAAATATTCTTATAATTTTTTTTTTAGTCTCGTCCACCCATCTCTGTTTCAAAACCTCTCTGAGAGCCTGGGGGTTTTTGATACAAATATTTATGATCATCATTTCACACTGTTACCATTCTATTAGCATATGCTGCTCCACATAGATGGAGAAGCCAACTCTTCAAGAATAAATCTATCCAAACCTATCCAGGCTGAAACCACTTATCTGACTACTGTAATTCATAGGTGCACAATGCCTTAATTCTACTCAGGCACCAAATACTGTCTCAACTGATGTGGGCACCCTGAACAGTATTTCAGCAGTACTGAAGAACAGTAAATTCACGAATGTTAATTTATTCATCCATGTCATAGCAAGACATCAGAAAAAGTAGGAGATTCAACAAACACTTGTTCATTGAATTGTGTGTATTCCCTGAATTTCCTAAGAAGAAAAAAATTCAGAACTGAAATAATAAAGAAAAACTTGGAAAGCAGCTATTCTGAGAAAAAGAGACCCAACTGGGGACATGGCAGGGCAACAAACTCTTTCAATAAACAACAAGTAATGCAACTGGGGAAACACGAGCACATCTGATAACAGAAAAGATTGATATAGAAAAACGTTACTGATATAAAAATAATTTTCCTACTGCAACAATTATGTCACCCAGTTAGTTCTACAAAAAAAAAAAAATAATACAAGCTGCAATTTGTGAGTAAAACACACAATACTGTGCCAAATAATGTTTACATTATAGGAACACTATATGCTATAATCTTGTGATGTGCAAAACATTTCATTTCAGTTTCATTTTTTTTTTTTGTCATCATTTTTCAAAAGTTTTTCTGTTTTATCACTCAGGATAACACATCTTGTAAAAAATATAGTGTATATTCAGATGTGTTACATAAAGATGAAAAGAAAAACTCTTCTAGCCTAGTAAACTGTTTAGTTTTTCACTTAGTCTGAATGCCAGAGAAAATTTGCCATGGCAAAGGAGAGGATTCATCCCAGAGGTGAAAGAGAGGAAAGGAAACTGAGCCAGCAAATGAAAATGTGAGACTCACAGAAAGGATAGAGTGCATCAGATGTAGGACACACTGAGCCACAAACACGCCCAAAATCACCCTGCTATCATCCCATCGTGGGGACCATTTTAAATGCTTCCCATCCCCACCTGACTCAAGGGGTTGTGTTGAGAAATAACAGGGAAATACAAGGAAGGAGCCTGATGAGTTTGAGTGAGGAGCAGGAATGCATCCTGGTAAATAAGTTGGTCTGTAAGTTTGGTCATCCTGGTCTATAAGTTTGGTAAATAAGTCAGGAAGTTGTGCTGGGACAAAACAGTGTCTCCTGCTTGATTACTTTTGCTTTCAGCACAGAAATTTGGTCACAATTTGTGACTAAATTGGGTCACATGTTACAAGGACATGGAGCCACTTACCTATTTCTAAGCCAAACTAGAAGAGGGCCCAAATACTCACACAATTGTGAAGTCATATGGAAGAATTTAGGTCAATCTAAATTATTTGAAACTTGCTTAAGCAGCAGTAGGTTAAGAGAAAAAAAGGCTTCAGATATCTTTACCTTATCTGCATTTTTGGAAACTTCAGAGTCATATTTTCTACTTTCCTCAGCAGTCAATTGAAAGACTGCTGTCAACTGAAAGACAAATTCTTTTAAAAATTGAAGCTGAGACTCTTACATCATTAAGCGCCTCTAGTAAGAGAAGAAATATTGCTAGACTCACAAAAAAAATTCCTAAAGAGTCATTTTATATGAAATCACAAGGGATGTGAGACTTCTATTAATTATATTCACAGATTCAATTGTATTCCCGTTCTTCCAAAAGGCACAGTTTTCTACAGGGGACTTATTTGGAAAGATTAAAAAGCATCAGTCTCAGTGATATTTTCAAGGCAGTTTTCACTACCACATAGTCCCTATTTTACCAGTCCAGTGGCACATCCCAAGATTGTTTTATTTACTGTCTCAGCTGATGTAAGAATCCTAAACAGTACTTCAGCAGCACTGAAAAATAGTAAAGTGGCAAATGTTAATTTATTCATCCATGTTATAGCTAGACAGCAAAAAAACCAAAAAGTACGAGATTCAACAAACACTCATTCATTTAATTGTGAATTAAATTTCCTGAATTTAATTCACAATTAAATTTAATTCAAAATTTAATTGTGAAAAAAAATTCCTGAATTTCCTAATAAGAAAAAAATTTGGGACTGAAAAAATAAAGAAAAATATGGAAAGCAGCTATTCTGAGAAAAAGAAACCCAACTGGGGACATGGCAGGACAATAAAAACAGAGCAGGTGAACCTATGGCCAGCTAATGCTAATGCTCAGCAGGTCTCAGAAATAGGCTGTTCCCAAATAAGGGTGCCAGGGATGGCAGGAAAATTTTAAAAGGAAAAAGAAAACAGAAAAACCAACCACAGAAAGCTTAAACATAAATCTTCACAGAAATGTTAAGATTCGATAACCAAGCAACATCTGAACTAAGGGGGAAAGCAGTTGTCCAGAAATATTTGATGAGCCAACCACTCAGGAAAAAGAGGGATTGCTTAGTGTGATACCTGGGGCTATTAACAGCAAAAAATGGGATGAAATTAAGAGGGAAGATTTAGGCCAGATATCAACAAAACCTCCCAGCAGAGTTATTGCTGTGTGAAATAATTCCCACGGGGTGCAGCTGAATCCCCATTGTATGGGAAATTGCAATTTAGCTCAAATTAGAGCAAAAAACTTCAGTGCAGCAAACAATGCTGCCCTCCTGGAATGATGGCCTCCTACATTGATTTAATAACTTTTCCTCCAATTTCTGTTCCATTTCCTCCTAGGATGCACACAGTGTAAGGCAGTTTTAGAGGAAGGATGTTTTCAACAAAAGACAGAGTTTTAGATAAGTGTGCTGAGGTTTAAACATCTATTGCTCTACCAGCCATCACTACAGCATCTGAACATGCAATATGGGCAAGTTTTTCTTGTTGTTTTGTTGGGGTTTTTTTTTGAAAAGTGATCCTGGCCTTCAAAATTCTATTTGATCTCCCATTTTACCAACTGAAGCAGATGAAATTGAAGCCCCACCTGAAGAGATGATTAGGAACACTCACAGTGCACAGCAGCACACCAAAACCAGGATAATATCACTGCCAGTTCAAAAGATGGATGCAATGTTTATCCCACAAAAGCTAAAATCCCTTTAAAAAGATGGCAAACTGGAGCGGTTCCACAC
Source organism: Melozone crissalis (assembly GCF_028551555.1). NCBI lineage: Eukaryota > Metazoa > Chordata > Aves > Passeriformes > Passerellidae > Melozone > Melozone crissalis. The sequence continues at coordinate 6,425,882 of NW_026535816.1, forward strand.
TTTCCAAACTTACTTGGGCACAAGCACTTTGCCCAAAACAACTTGTAGTTTGCTTTTCTTTTTTCTTTTCCAATACTGGAAAGATGCAATCCCTCACTTTGTATCTGTGCAGAGCTGCCAGGTGATAAATCCATGTGGAAAAGATTCTCAGGGTCACTATGCTTCCTCGTAAAGTGCCCAAGTCATGCCATGATTTTTGGATGTAGGTTTTCCTCACCCAGCTAAAGCATTTGACTAAGCACAAAATGAGAAGCACCAATAAGATTGGCACACAAAGAGTTTTCCCTACATAAACATGTCTCTGGTAATACAATTTTTTACTGCTATTTACATTTTCCCTCTCTTTGATATTTTCTGCAGCGCTGCCTGTGGCCAAACTGATGCAACTGCAACACAATGGGAGGCAAATTTCAGAAATTACCAATATACACTATGCATGAGCAACTGAAAAGAGAAGAAAACATGGAAAATTCATCAAAATTACTATAAACACTTCCTTTTGCTTATGTATTAAAGGACCCTTTGCATGAACTCATGGCTGCTTTTGAGTCCTAGTAGTAGCTGCAACACAAAGGAATTAAACATCTCCCTAAGAACAGAAACAGTCTGGCCATATTCAATAACTGGTAGGTTATGAGCAATATCCCAGAAAAGCTGAGGTGGGTTGAAGTTTTTCTTAATAGACACTTGAATTAATCAAGAGAAACATCCCCCTTTTGACAGTACATAAGCACATCGTGTGGGCCTATGTGAAAATTCAGTGTTCAAAAAAGTCCACCTGTAATATTTTCCTTAAATTTTTAATTGGTTTTGCTGTCTAGAATTCAAAATCTTTCAAAAGATGAGCTAAGTTGCAAATTTTCCACATAAAAAGGTGTGTTTTAATTCTTCCCTAATGACATCCAGGTTGTGACACAGGCAGGAGATGTTACAGTGCCAGGGATGAAACTCTGGGTGCATTTTCCATGTGTGGCAGCCTAGAGCAGCACTAAACCCAGAGAATATTTAACAATATCAAGACCTCCACTCACACCAACCACTAGGAAAGCAACAAAAGCTGTGTGGATTCACATCCCCAGGTTCCTAGGAAAATTTTCTCTGTCTGTTGCAATGTGTCCTGAAAATATCCAGCTGTGGAAAGAGTTTTTCAGCTGAAAATGACCAGTGCTGCCACTCTCCACAGAGCCTTCCCCATGCCTGGAAATATTAGGGATTTCATGGGGCATGTTCAGGACATTCATTCCAAGCAGTTACTGCCTTCTACCAAATGAATTTCAAATATCTGTTGCTAATATGTGGTGCAAGGGCTGGCAGAAAGTTAATATCAACTTCTCAAAGCCACTCGCTCAAGGAAGTATTGCAGCTCTCTTGCACTAAAGGTGAATTTTCACTGCCTCCAGTGGCTGTAGTTGGATGATCCAGAGCAGCCCTGGGATACAGGAAGGTGTTTACATTTTCTTTGGCTTCCAGAAAGTGAATCCCATCACCTTCCCAGGAAGTGAGAAAAGTTTAATGCATGGAAACTGCTGACACTTGCATGAATTTGCAGAGCAGCTGTTTTCTGTTTTAAACAGAAAAGCCCACAGGAAGTCTGCATCCAGCAGGTAAAGAGGCAATTTTCAGAGCAATGATGCTTTTGCATATGTATAGCAGCTTTCACCCACAACAGAGCTCAAATTAACAACATAGATTTAACACAGATACAATTTTGGGTGTCTTGAACCAGAAATCTAGGACTAGACTTCTAGCTGAATGAGAAAATTTCTGAGAAACTTTGATGGACACAAGAAGGAAAAATTTTGGTTTTGTGGAATATCCAAAGCACAGGAATTGCTCCAGTACAGTGCCCCACCAGCACATGGAAAAGGGTGAGTGGATCATTCTCAACTATTTCCTTCAGACAATTGTTGTTATGGCCTATCCCTCTCCTTAATAGGATTTGCAAAGGAAGAAGCCTAATTCATTTAAAAGGATGCAATTTAGTAGGATTTGAAGAAGCATTAACACAGACCAGTTTTGATATTGATGCTTAAATAAAAAACATGCAGCTTTATGTTGCTCACACTGTGTATTTATCACATTTAGTCCCACTAAAACACTTAGGTTCCTACAGTAACATTAGCCCTCCTGAAGATAATGAGCTACCTTGCCAGGAGCAAACCTCACACAATTTTCTCTGTCATTAAATAGTGTGGCACCTCCAGCACAGGGTGTACATACCTTTACTCACAGCATCACAGGATGGCCCAGGCTGGAAGTGACTTCTGGAAGTCACCTTGGCCAACCCCTGCTCAAGTAGGGCCTTCCACAACCAGTTTCCCAGGACCACATCAATTGGCTTTTCAATATCTTCAAGGAAAAGAGACTTCACACCCTCTCTAGACAGCCTGGGTCAGTGTCTGGACACCCTCCCAGGAAAACATGGCTATTTTTTTATCTTATTTCTAAACGGAAGTCCCTGCATTTCCTTTTGTGCTCATAGACTCTCTACCTGTCACCAGTCATTGCTGAGTATAGTCAAAAAAAAAAAAAAATCTAAAATACATTCACAGGGAATGACAGTGCAGGCCAAAAACAAAAAAGGTATTTGTGGAGTTTTCATTCTCTACAACTCAGTGATTCCCATTTGCTTTCCCTCCGCTTCTCTAAGACACAGCTCTGAAAGCTCAGCCTGACTTGTGTCTTTCCTTGAGCTCCCGTCTCCAAGCCCAATGCAGGGAGTCAAAATAAAGTTATAGAGGTGTGGAGCATGAGAAAAGTCTGCTTCACCATTCAGAGTAATCTGTCTCTACTGCCAGTTTCACTAGTCTTAAAATCAGGGATGTTGGCAAATTAATCACTGAGCTCCACTAAAGCAACTGTGAATAAGAAGGACTGTCTCTTAAAAAAACATAACCAAAGAAAACCCCAAACCAAAAAACCAAACACAAAAACCAACAAAGCAAAATGAACAATAATCTTTAATCCTTTTATCCCCTTCTTTAAAATGGAGACTCCACCACTCACCCCTACCTGACAAGTGCATTATGAAAAAGAATTATGTGCTCAAACTTTAACACAGTACAGACCTCAAGAAGACAGCATAGGTTGGGCTAATTTACCCAAACTGAAGATGATTTTCACTGCTTCCTTAGAAAAACTGCTCAAAATGAGGCAGATGTAGTAATGGGCAGAGTGACATTCACATTTTCTGGAAAAATCCCTTTTGCCCAGGTTTTTTCTCCTGGGAAGCTGAGAAGCCTCAGAGAAAAAGGAAAACAATAATTATCTCATTTGCTTCTCCTCTGTTTTGGCTCCTGTGGAATGTGTTTGGAGATTGTTTACCCACAGGTGATTGTTTCATTGGATTCTGATGGGAGTTGTTTTCACTCAGTGGCCAATCAGGGCCAAGCTGTGTCAAGACTCTGGAAAGAGTCACAAATTTTCTTTATTTATATCAGCTTTTTATTATGTTAGCTTATATATTATATAGCTTATATTATATTTATTATGTATTATCTTTTTAGCATTGTGTAAATATCCTTTCTGTATTCTTTAGTATAGTTTACTATAGCATTCTTTAATATAATATAATATCATAAAATAATAAATTAGCCTTCTGAGAACATGGAGTCTCATTCCTCATTCCTTCCTGCCATGAGGGTCCCCACAAATGCAATAGGACAGTAATTCTTTAGGCACACCTCTGCACACAGGAATTCCAATCCACCGGAATGCCAAGGGTGCCAGCACATCTGCCTTTACCATGGAGGCACCTGACATACCTGGTATCAGAGATATCTGATGTCAAAAAAAAGCAGGAAACCTGTCACAGGGAAGCCTGGCAAGGTGATGGAGGAAAAGTGTTATCCCCATGTTCATTGCAACCACGTTTCCATCCCAATTAAACCTCCCCAAATAGACAGGGGGATTTCAAAGCAGACATTTCACTGCCGAGCTCACGCTGCCATTCCTGGGAGTCAGGACGATAAATCCCTTCCCACTGCTCTGAAAGTTGCCCAGCATGTTGGAGACATGTGTCAAAGTCAGGAGAGCTCTCCTAATGAGACTTGCTCCCTTTGATGTTTCTTCTGGATAGAGGAGCTGGCGCGGAATGAATACTTTAGATGTTTTATGCAAAAAAAGTCAAACAGTTTTCACCTCTGATAACCATACATCTTACTTTAAAGGCCTTAACTTCTAAATATTGGGGATGAAAGGTGATTCCTTTATGTCTTTTTTTGCCTTTGAGAAGTAATGCTTTTTTTTTATTATTAAAAATTAATAAGGTTTCACATTTTGTAACCTTGGTACACTCAGCCAACCAATAACATGCAGGTTAGAAATCAATATACACAGTTGAGCAGTGTTACTGTAGTGGGCAGCTCATTTCTCAATTGAAAGTGTTTTAAAAGCCACCACATTCATTTTCATGTAGCCAGTTGGAGAAGCCTATGGAGAAAATACCTGGAACCTTAAGGACATTAACCAGAGATTCTGCTGAGGCAGACTTTATTGTATTTGTGGGGTGTCCCATGGCAGGAAGGAATGATGAATGTGAACCCATGTTCTTAGAAGGCTAATTTATTATTTTATGATACTATATTATATTAAAGAATACTAAACTATACTAAAGAATACAGAAAGGATACTTACAGAAGGCTAAAAAGATAATAATGAAAGTTCGTGACTCTCTCCAGAGTCCCGACACAGCTTGGCACTGATTGGCCAAAAAGTCAAAACAATTCACATGAAACCAACGAAACAATCACCTGTGGATAAGCAATCTCCAAACACATTCCACATGTGAGCACAATACAGGAGAAGCAAATGAGATAATTATTGTTTTCCTTTATCTTCTCAGTTTCCCAGGAGCAAAATCCTGTGCAAGGGGATTTTTCCAGAAAATATGACTGTGACAGGACTTCTGGGTGCAAAGTTCAATTGAAATGTCTGATTGTAGTGTGCCTAGGCACAGTGTTTGCAGCTCACAGCAAGCAGTAAAATAGAAAGAGAGAGAACATTAGGCACTGATTTTCAATGATGCTAATCAACTTCCTCAGGATGAACTTGCAAAGGAAAATAATCTGCCTCTTTTGTGCAATTAGCAGAAATTCATATCAAGGAAGAAAGGTCAAATAGATATAAATTTAAAATTCCCAAAGAGCAGGAAAATAATTTCCCCTGTTGCTGTTTTAGACTCACACTTGCAAGCCTTCCCTTAGCTTTCGGAAAGAATGAGAGTCCCTGAAGATTTGAGATGATCTCTTTGCTGATCTAAGAGGGTCCATTCCTTTGCTCGTTCAAGAAATTTCAAAACTTGAAGAATTCATCAGGTCAGAGTGCACTTCAGAAAAGTCCTAAGCAGGTTCTGGGTGTGTTTCAATGGAAAGCAAAATCCCAAAATTCGGAAAGCACACAACAGAATTCATGAGGGGAAGACTTTCAGAGAGGTTTTCAAAGTACAAAATATTATTTAGGACTCTGATCCTCCAGCTCCAAGGGTAAATCTTGCCCAGCCAAAGAGCCAGAGCCTCTGGAGACATAGCCATGCTGACACTGAACAGCTCAACAGGGAAACAGCATCAGGAGCTCCTGACTTCTGCCCAGCTGTGTCTACAGTACCAAATCACACCCTGGTCCTGCTCCTGTTCCAGGAGCACAACCACTGAGCTGCAGAAGATTTGCTCAAATGGCACATGCAGGATATGACCTGGTACTTTACCCTGAGATCTCCTGCACACTGTGCCAAAACCCCTGTGCTGCCTGAGGAAATGGGAAATCTTCATGATGATTACTTTGCACCTGTTGTTCTGCTCCTCTGCAGGCTACAAGTCTCACAGGAGGTTTTCTTTATCACATTTCCTGTGCAGGTGCAAGGACAGTCTCTACAGCACATCCAGGACAGTTTTTCCAGTCTCATAGACACATCCCATGAGAAGATTTCCAAAGCTAGAGCCAGACACCAGAAAAACTGAAAAAAAAGAGGTGTCCTCATCGTTTGTCTTGGGTTTTCAAACAGCCTCATCCCACCAGGTTAGTGGTCTAGACTAAAATTCCTAAAGGCTCAGTCAAGGACACAATTCTGCCCCTCCTGCCCAGTCACATCTTCGTTTGAAGCTACCGAGGCTCTTTCATTCTTGCTGATTTTATTTCATATTTCAGACACTACATTCACAGAGTTACACCAAGCACAGGAGCTCACTGACACTCTTCATTATTATCTTTTTAGCTTTCTGTAAGTATCGTTTCTGTATTCTTTAGTATAGTTTAGTATTCTTTAAAATAATATATTATCATAAAATAATAAATTAGCCTTCTGAGCACATGGAGTCAGATTCATCATTCCTTCCTGCCATGGGACACCCCACAAATACAATAAGGTCTGGCTCAGCAGAATCTCTGGCAAGAGTCTGGCAAGTACAGTCAGATGTATAGAAGATGGCTATTTTGATTTTCAATTTTGAGGTGAATTCTTGAATGTCTAACTGTCCAGCACGGGCAAGATGAATATGAAAAATAGGTTTCAATTGTGTGGTGAAATCTCTGAGAATGTTTTGGGTCATATGTGATAGACCAGCAAAGGGAAAAATTGTTCTCCACCATCATTCTGATTGATATCATTAGATACAGCTTCCAATTTCTGGGTACCACTTCATTAGGTGGCACTACCTATAAAAGGAACCTTCTTGTTCCATTCCCTATCCCTGAGCTCCTGCCTCAGTGTCCCACTGCTATTGCAAGTGACCCAGAAGGCATTTTAATGCCTTCCTGTCCTGCAGAACCAAGACAGCTCCCAAAAAACTGCATTTACATTTGACAGATTTCCAGCAATACACAGCACTGCCAAAAAAAAAAATTAAAAAACTGCTCAACAGAAACTACAATAGATGTTTAATATATAGAGAAACTGGGGGTTGAGAACACCACAGGAGTTCCAAATTAAACAGAATTTTAAAAAAATATTCAGTGTTATCTGACATCTGGAGCAAGAAACCTAAGCATTGCAGCACCAGTGCAGTGTAATCATAGCAGTGAGGATGTTAACAGATTTTAGAAGACTTGAACAGCAGGAAGTAAACATAAGAATGGAAGACATTCCCTGAATGGTGCTACAACTCTTGTCTTGGATTCTGATCCAGGAAATGTCATTAGAAATTGAAATTAAATTTAAAAAAAAAACACTTTTCACTTGGCCCCACAGAGAGCCAAATGCTGGCACAATTCCACTTTTAGAAGAAATTTGCTTGAAATGAGAGTAAATGGGAATTATTTGAATCACAATATATTTAGTGGGAAATCCCCTCAGCCTGGTTGACCCTTCAGTATCAGAAGCCCTGGCTCTCCTCAGTGTGCTTTAGACATAAAACACACCAAGCTGTAAGACATAAAGCTGCTACAGCTCAACTCAAGACCTACACAGTGAAAACACTGATTTTGAGTAAACATTAGAAGGAAAAAAAAAAACTACACAATTGTCAGCATACATTTTATCTGCCATGTGTTCCCTCCTTTCAGCAATCCATTGTGATGCAGGCTATAAATACACAATCTATTATTTTCCCCCCAAAGATTATCATTCATTCAGCACACAAACACCTGCTGAAGTAAAATTTAGTCCTAGCAATTAATATTTGGCAACAATTTGCTCAACTGACAATGGCATTAAGCTCCAAATAAAGCATTCAGCTCAACCTGAAATCCATTAATGTTATTGTATGGTGATGAGCATCAAATAACAGCAGGTTTTGAAAAAAAACAGCCTGAGATAAAACTGCCCACACAACAGATAACATGCATGAAGTAGAACAAAATAGAGACTTATACTGAAACGAGAAATGTTCATTTAAATTCATATTGTCATGGAAAACAGGTGCAAGGATAGAAAATCAAGGAACTGCAGCCAATAAAAACTCTTCTAACCTGCAGCCTCTAACCTGATGCCAGCCTGTAGACACAAAGGTGAGTGAAGAACGCTCACCTAAATTTGACATATCTCTCCCCAAGTTTCAAGAGTTTCTTTTGTCAACCTTTGTTGCTATCTTATTGCAAAAGTTCCATACCTTCTTGGTGATTTCTCATGGACATCTCCTCACAGCACAACCAACAAACTCCAGCTCCCCTCTCACCCACTCTTTCATAGCACTCATCCTCACTGGACGCAGCTGTGGCCTGTTAAGGGCAGGCCTGTTCCTAATCTTTGGTGATCAGTACAGCTGCAGCTCCTCAGGGGTGAGATTGCCTTCTGCAGTACCTTTATTTTCTTGCATTCTATCCCCCCACAAACCTTTGCCTTGTTTGGTTGGTGGGACCTCAATGATTTCCTGAATCTGTCATGGTTTGACCCCAGGCAGCAGCCAAGCCCCAGGCAGCTCCAGTGGGATCAGGGGAGAGAAGGTGAAGGGGAAAAGCTACAAAACATGTGGGTTGAGATAAGGACAGTTTAATAGGGGAAGCAAAAGCCACACATACAGAAGGAAAGGGGAAATTGGAATTAATTCCCTGCTTCCCAAGGGCAGGCAGGAGTTCAGCCTTCTCCAGGACAGCAGAGTCCCATCACAGGGAATGGTGGCTTGGGAAGGACAAACACCATCACCCCAAATCCCCCCTTTTCCTCATTCTTCCCCCCACTTTATTCACTGCCCATGACACCACATGTCTGGAATGTCCCTGTGGTCAGTGGGGTCCCCTGTCCTGGCTGTGTCCCCTCCCAGGCACCCCCAGCTCCCTCACCATGGGGCTCACAGAAAGCAGAGAAGGCCTTGGCTCTGTGCAACAACCACAACAAAAACATCTCTGTGTGATCAGCCCTGTGTTCAGCACAAATCCAAACACAGCCCCACAGCAGCCACTGCAAAGAAAATTAACTCTACCCCAGCCCAAAGTAGCTCAGCATCCCCCTCCTCTGCAGGGGTGCAGCAGTAAATGAAGCACAGAAATATTCCATAAAAGAAGCCCTAACTCCTGTGCCATGATATCAGACTGCTCCAGGCTCCTCTTTATTAAACACTGCTAAATTCCCTCACAGTTTCTGTCACTTATTGAGCAGAAAGCAACCCTGTGGGACAAACACTAAAAAGCTCTTGGATCCCCCTTTTTAATCTCATTTTTACATCCATTCTTGCACGTCCTCTCAAGGTTTAAGATTTATCAGGCAATAATCTGACTTTTTGCAGTCCTAAGACAATGTTACAACATGGGTTTAAAACCCTGAACTGCTTTTTTGTCATAGCAGGATCTTCTTTCAAAGAAAGAAAAACATCTGAAATGTAGTGAGCTAAGGAGAAAAGCAATTTTTTACTTCTGTGAAACCAGTCATTAGTGGGGTCCTCCATGGGATCAATTCTGGGGATGATGCTTCTTAACATCTTCATTAATGGCCCAGCCAGCACACCTTGGAAAGTACTTTGGCTGGGAACAAAGTGGCTTTCTGCTATTCTCTTTGAAAAAGAAAAAAAATTGTCAAAAAAAAAAAAAAAAAAAAAAAAAGGCAGGAGGGGAATAAAGGAAAAAAGAGAATAAATGGGTGATGAGAATTTCAGAAGGAGGAAGCTCTGACAATAAGAAAAGCTCTAGTTATTCAAGCACACCTCTGCGTTACAAAATCTCCAACACTTCTAAGCTCCAAAATCTCTTCCAAAATCTCTTATCATTATTACACCATTTGGGTAATTCTTTTAGTAAAAAGTTGAGAACATCACACATATCTAAATTTTAAGTTCTAGTTGGCAGCCACATTTATCATAAATCAAATTCAAAACCATTGATTTTAGTTTTGCCTAAAAATTGTTTTAGTTGTTAGTGAGTGCACTTAACTCATGATAAATCACATTTAAGCCCAACTAAGAGTTTTCCACTGGTTTAACTAATTTAAAATTCTACTGTCCACGAAAAGTGAAACAATTCTGAATTTCTGTGACATAAACTGGGTGCCTAAATCTGATAAACCTAATGGAAGGCAACGCCTAAGTGACTTTGAACCTTTGGCAAATTTCTCTGAGCTGCCCTCTGGATCAAGACTGGGAAAATGGACAGGATAGTACTTGCATGGGTACATACCTTTTTAGCCTGCTAAAAACCTGTTAAATGCAGGATTTAATCAGGGTTGTACCTTGGAAACTCTTTGCTTGTAGGTAAGAATAGCTTTTAGAAAATTGCCCAAAGCAGTGTTTATTAAACCCATTGCTAAAAGAAGTTGTTCTCTCGGCTTGCCTGGCTGCAGATAAGGACAAGGTCACACACTTCACTCCTCAAATGCTTTTTTTCAGCCTGTTGGCTTTGACACAGCACTTGTCAGGTTAGCTTTGGGTTACAGCCTAGTTATTCTCTCCTGCACAGAGCATCAGGCTCTTCTTCCTTCTCACTGCATCCCCCCAAACCCTTACAGCAAATCCTCACCACAGCAGACACAAAGTGCCTGCCACAGAGCACAGCCAGCCTCAGCAAACACAAAATGATTCCTCTAATATCAGCCAATCAAAAGGATTTTGTCTTTATGCCTTGTTTCTTAATGCAAGCCAGTCCTCAGTATTTTCACACAAGGTCACCTATGCCAGTTTAAATAGAGAATACAGGTTATAAATTCATACAAATAGAGAACATAAGTTATAAATTCATATAAATAGAGAATATAAGCCATAAATTCATATAAATATCAGTGTGTGGTTAAGGTTCACCTGAAGGGGATATCTGAGTACAAGGCATGAGCAGTTTCTGCCCCTTGTTTTAGTCATGGTTGCAGCACCTTTGGAAACTCTCAAGGTCACACAATTATCCACCTCCACTGGCTCCCATTTCTCCAGCATCCTCCCAATATTTCGGGTTAGCAGACACTCCTGAGGCACCCCAAGTGTCTCAGCCTAAATATTCCTCTCTGCTGCTGCTGCAGCTGCTCCTCCCCTGCCCCTGTCTGAGCCAAGCCCAAAGATCTCTGCAGCACCCAGCACGGCTAATGATGCTGGGGGGATGAGCACAAAGCAGCACAGCCTCCCTCCAGCTGAGGCAGGTGTCAGACGCCTCACAAGCACCTGGAGGTGACACAAAACTGGCAATTAGTTGTCATTTCAATAGCAAGGCTGCTTTCTTGGCCGCGGAGAGCGTGAGCTTGCACAGAGCGCAACAATTTTCCATCCTAAATCTGATTTTTTTTGAAAGTACTTTACAGCTCCTGAAGAGATGGAGCATTAAGCTGCAATGCCTTTAACAGGTTGTGTAATGATCAAAGCTTTAAAAAAAAAAAAAACACAACCAAAAACCCCAAAACTTCTTTGCCATTTTGAGAAACCTCTTGAAAATACAGACAGAAACTTTCCTATTATCATATGTAACTGAGATTTCCTAAAAATATTCCTAAGTTTTTTTCTAAAAATAAACCCAGCGAAAACAAAATCAAACCCCAAACAGATGAAAAAATATATTATTCCTTTACAAGCAGAAGGATATTTACACATCAGTGGCCTATTTCATGTCCTTACCATGCCATTTTCCTAGATCTTAGGTGTCAGATTGCATGGGGAGGGGCTTCTTTTTCCTCTTCTGCTCACAAAATCTGGTCTAAATACACCTTTTTTGATAACTTCTTCCCCCATAGCTGGAATATACCTGAGAAAATGTCTGGTTTCAATAATTCAAGCTTTTCTGAAAAGAATAAATGTCATAGAAAATAATAATTCCTGAGCAGTTCTGGCAATTTTTGATATAAAAAGAAATAAATAGACTGAGAACTTTATTACAGAATCTTCCAGGGAAAAATGGTTTCCTTATTTCATTGGGCAGGGGCCACAACTGTGAATTTCTGTCATACTAGATTGGACTTTACAGGCACACAATAGCTAAAGATATGTTTAAATCATATGGAAAAGGACAAAAAAAAAAAAAAAATACTGATACCCTAAATAAAATAAATTCTCTTTCAGCTTGTTTCTAAAAATGAACAAAACCATGAGGTCTTTTATGTCACAATGCAGGCGAATTATTTGATTCAGATTATTCTGTGATGTGAAGAGTTCATCAGCCTGACTCATGATTTGAACACCAGTAAAACTGATGTTGTAAAACCACAGCTTTCATCACCTCATCTTTTTAATAATCCCTCAAGTCCTTGGTTGGACTCTGAGATTTTTCTCCAGGAGCTGGTTGTATGTGAGAGAATTTCCTGACCAGCCCTGAGCACAGGAAGATGCTTCTTCCAGATAAACAATTATAAAGTGTGATGTAAAGATCTCACAACAGCCACAGTTGTTCTTTGGTTACATCTGTACCAAAAGAAAATAAAATTTGAAAAAAAAATGTAAAAATAATGTATAAAAATATATTTTATATATTTCTATATAAAATATATTTTACATATTTTAATATATTTTCATAAAATATTAAAAATTTAAAATAAATATGAAATAATAAATACTCTGAGCAGTTCTCTGTCCCTGGGGCCAAATCCCATGGAATTCTACACACAGAAATCAGTAAATCCCCAGCAGTGTGCCTGTGGAGGATGCTCCACAAAACTCCCAAAACAGAGCCAGGAATTCTCCAGGAGGACAGGTTAGGGATCAAGAGAACATTTAACATCACCTTTCAACAGCTATGCTTGTGTGCCTGCCAACTGCCACTGTTTAAGTTACAAAATTAAAGCCACACAGGCAGCTTTTGAATATTTTTTGAATTATTTGAAGTGCCACATGAATGGGTCAGTGTCACAGCTCACTGGGTCACACACATACAGGAATGGTGCATTTTACAGCTTGATAGATCTCTGTGGTTCAGCCTTGCTGCTAGGTAAAACTTAAATCAATGCACTTCTTCAAAACTACAGATTTACACAAATAAGACAAAGCTGCAATGGATTAAAATGATTTCTTATATCAGAGTGTGACTCAGCTTCTCAAATGGCTCCTAGGGGAGGACAAGTATCTTCCACAACACAGCCCTGACTATTCTGGGGGCTAAATCCTGCTTGGTGCTGTCTGACAGAGCCCTGGTGTCACCTTCAGCATCCTTATGCCATTATATCCCACAGTCAACCCACATGAGCTTTCTCAAAATTCAAAGTTGATAAAACTTCTCAAAATTCCCCCCAAAAGTGTTTCCTTTGCAATACAGACACAAATGAGAGCTAACAGGAGGAAACTCTTGTTTACACCTAATATATTTGGCCATGCTGGTGATACAGAGCTGGGGAACTTCTGCTGTCCTTGATGTTCTGCTTACACTGACAAGAGAGGAGTTGCTCTGTAAAACTTCCCCTGAAACTTCTTTCCATCCTTTTCCATACCTTGCCTCGAATTATTTTGAAATGTGCTCTGAGCTACAGGAAACATAAACTCCTCTTCCCAGGAGAAAGCTGAGAGGTTGCAGAGCTGTCACTTATTTCCCAGCATTCTTTAATTGTTTGTTCAGTCTGGGGGAAAGAAGATTTTTATAACTTTGGTTTAAAGAAGGGTGATTCCTTATTACAGCAGTAGCTAGATCACAGCTTATTGTACTTCTTATCACCTCCTCTGATGAAAGAAAAGAGCTTGTTTTAGAATAAACTGTCAGTGGCATTGAATAGAATGGGGGTTGCTGCTTCAGGGTTGGCAGAGACTCTGGAGATCAGCAGGAATATTTGTCATTGTCACCAGCTGCTATTCATGCAGCATTTTATTTGAGAATTCCAGCTCCCAAAAGACAAAAGGCACTTGTCAGCTCCCCGAGGAGGGGAAGGCTGCAGGCTGGTGTGTGTCCCGCATTTAGCACTTCAGAACAGGAGCCAGCAAAACGACCAAAAATCACCAAAAAAAACCAAAACACAAAAACAAGCACGTCAAAATCTCGAAGTTGAGCTTGGTGGTGCGAGGGGAAAAAACTTTGCTGCAGCACTGGAGTCACACCAGCTCAAAATATGAGCTCAGGGTTGGGGCTGAGCTTCACAAACCCACCCTGAAGGGATGGAGAGCCTCGGTGGTGTCTCCTTGTGGATGGAGGTTTGTTCTCACAGGAACAAGAACTCAGCCCACGTGCAAAACCCAGCCCCAGTGGCAGGGAAAAAATGAAGGAGAAGTTCTCTGCAGGGCAGAAATTTAACAGCTGTGAGGATTGCTGCACTCCTGCTGCTTTAATCACTGCCTCCCCTGCTCTGCCCGGCCTATAAAAGGGAAATCTTCATTACCTATTAAAGAGTCATTTTCTTCTAGAAACAGATTTCTTGGGATGCATAGTGATGGTTTTATTTGCCCCTGCTGGAGAAGACAGGATGTTTAAATGTCCTGAAAAGGTATTCTACCTACTTGCCCTCTTGCAATAGTTAGCAAAATAGAAATTGGAATAATTACCAGTGCAGGCATCTCCACTCTTCCTTACCAACAGGATTTTCAGACCTGGGAAAAGTTTTATGACCTTTAAGGCAAGAGATGTATGAATTTAACCACTGGCTGAACTGAAAAAGGTAATCCGTTGCAAAATCCTCACAGACAAAAGAAAAAATCTTATGCTTTTATTTTTTCTAATTGATAATACATTTATTTATTCACCTAATGCATCATTAACACACTACTTCATCACCTGAACATTCAAATGCACAAGAATCAGCAGTGCCTCATAACCATTGCAAACAAAAGCCAGTGTTACTCTGAAAAAGAAACAGGCTTTGATTTTTATTGAATTATAAAATCTCTTTTTTTCTCTCTCTCTTTTGAAATTATACCAGAAACACATTTATCTAACTTTGGAAGCCAATAGACATAGCTTGAACGAGGGAAAAATCTGTGTAAGGGTTGTTATTCTTCCTCAGAAGAAAATGGAAACAAATAATATGGTTTCAGACCAATTTACTGCTGATGGGAGTATTGGAATTCCTTGTATCTCCTCCCGTGAGTTACACAGTCTTGGAGCAAATTACATCGTGTTCAGCACAGCCTCAGGCTGGGAATTACAAACAACACAACAGTCTCCAGCCACCAGGCTTATAATGCTAAATATAATTTGCATTAGATTACTTGCTTCTAAAATTATATCACTGTTACCTAAAGAGTGATGCGTGGAAATTTTTATTTTTTTCTTTTTCCTTACTTTTATAGAGCCTTACAAAAGACAAATAAATGTTTCACTGAGGAAAACACGTATCTGTAAAATGGTGACAAGTAATTATCTTCATCAATGTCTTAGAGAAATAATGCTTTTGCTATTTTTGGTATTTCCAGCTGTAAACAAAATGTCTCAATATTGAGGCATGATACGTCAGCTGCATTCACTGAGCAGGTGTTTTCTGGGCAGCTCCCCCAAAGAAAAATTTTATTTTTCTTTTTTGTAGGCTGCCAGTTTGGAATAGCATTCGCATGTTTTGATAGACACTTTACAAAATAAAATCAATATTTGCAGGGAGCAGATAGAGCCCAACTTGCAAGTGACTTGCAAGTCTTGTTTGACACTTAGTCTTCAACTTAAGGGCCAAAAACATAAGGAATAACTCTTTTCACAAAGAGTTATATTAATAGGCTTTCAATTATTAGTAAAAAGTAAATATTTACTATTTGAGAACCTATTGATATGTTTACTGTATTAACCTATTAATATATTTACTATTTGAGAGCCTATTAATATATTTATTTCCACAATCAGGAATAAATTTACAAAAAATAAAAAGGTACTTTTTTTTCCAGTAAAACATTCACATATTTTGATAGACACTTTACAAAATAAAATCAATGTTTGCAGGGAGTAGATATAGCCCAATTTGCAAGTGACTTGCTAGTCTTGTTCTACATTTGGTCTTCAACTTAAGGGCCAAAAACATACGGAATAACTCTTTTCACAAAGAGTTATTTACTTTTTACTGATAATTGAGAACCTATTCATCTATTTGCTATATTAACCTATTAATATATTTACTATTTGAGAACCTATTAATATATTTACTATATTAACCTATTAATATATTTATTATTTGAGAACCTATTAATATATTTACTGTATTAACCTATTAATATATTTACTATTTGAGAACCTATTAACATATTTACTTCCATGATCAGGAACAAATTAACAAAAAAAAAAAGGGACCCTTTTTTTTCAGTAAAACATTCAAATGTTTTGATAGACACGTTACAAAATAAAATCAACATTTGGTCTTCAATTTAAGGGCCAAAAACATAAGGAATAACTCTTTTCACAAAGAGTTATTTACTTTTTTCTAATGACTGAGAACCTATTCATATATTTACTATATTAACCTATTAATATATTTATTGTTTGAGAACCTATTAATATATTTACTTCCACGATCAGGAATAAATTAACAAAAAATAAAAAGGGACATTTTTTTTTCCAGTAAAGAGTGCGATAGTTATAGAATTTTTTCATATCCAGAGGAAGTTGCTATTTTCAGCCAGAGAATATTTCCCACCAGGTTCAGTGCATCTGTTGGAAGTAATGAGGACCAAGAAAACAAAGCAGGGATTGCAGTCCAGAGCTTGCACCTGCTATGATACTGGGAGCAGGCAGAAAACATCTTCAAGATCTTTTTTTATTTTTTTTTTTCAGATGTGACTGACAAGTTTAATTTGTTTGATGTACCTCTTAGTTATGGGAGCCGCAATATTGCAACAGAAGGATGGTGCAGAGTTGCTGTGGCAACAAAGCACTCAAAGTCAGGGCATGAGGCATGAAGGGACTGGGTACAGAGACAGAATTCTCCTTTGGCAGGGGAGAAGTTTTACAACAAAAGGCAAATTGTAGCAATATAACACAGCACTCGCCCCTGACACTGGTAATATCCAGAATATATTAGTCTGAACATCCTCCTTTACAAGTCCCAGTTTGTGAACACTGATAGCAGCCAGCAAATCGTGGCAAACACAGTTAAATCTATGAATCTGTAGAATAAATCTAAATCTATATGATAAACCAGGACATCAATATCCCCTCCTGCGTCCTACTGTTGGAAACAAAGAAACCTAGAGCAAAACAAATCTCCCCTTTTTCCTGTTGTCTCTCTGACCACCACAGGACACAGGTGAAGGTGTGAGCCCACCCCATATTCTCCCTAAGGCTGTCACACACAGCTCTCAATGCTCTTATTTCCAAAGCTAGTGATATTCAGGACAGATGGATGCAACAGCTTCCATTTTCATTAGCTTCATAATCACTGGAAAGTGCCAGAAAAACATACTGTATTTTGAGCAAGAAAATTTTCACGGGCAATATTTTTTTGGCCCCACTGGAATATTTCCTTGTAGCAGGCGCTGCCTTTGCTCCCTTCACTGGGAAATCAAATCTTAACCAGAAATGCTAAGCTGTGCATACTAATGGCTGAGAAATAATTGAAATACAGTACAGTTACAACAGTATAAACTGCAAGGGACCCAGCCATCTGGAAATATTGAAATCCCTCCACGTTTCATTAGTTTGAGTATTTGCCTGGCTGCACAGAAGGGAGCCAAACCTCCCCCAGAGCGCTCATCCCACCTGGGCTTCCTGAGACAACCCAGACAGCAACACTCCACAGGGGAAAAATGTTCCAGAGAAAGAAAAGGACTGACCTTTTCCAGCCACCAGAGCTGCTCCAGCGAGGCCAATCCCTGGAAAAGGAGGAGAGGAAATGTTACATCAGGTGGCAGCCAGCTGATGGGACCCTTTGTAGGCCAGATGGGAAGGGAAAAAGGTTCTAATTCAACACTACTTCTTGAGTCCCATTGTGTCTGGTTGCACCTGCAGCTTGCAACTGAAAGCAGCTCCCTTTTTTACTGTTTATGTCTTCTTTGTAGCTTTGGAGTCATTTAGGCGCAGCATAAAGGAAACAATCCCAACTGCAACTTGCAATGTAATTATTTGTGCTCTAGAATTTGCTTCCATTATAAAACATCTGCCCTGCTTTTTCACCATGAACTTACCTTGACTTTATATAGGTTATACCACACTAAAGTTTAAGAGATCTGCTCACTTTGCACATGGCTTTAGGATGAGCAGTAATAACACCTTTATATTTCCTCCACAGATCTTTTTACCAGCACTGAAATTGGATCAATACTGTAAACTTCAGCCTGCTGCATCTCTCAGTTCAACCACCTCAACAAGCTGCATTAATCACTCCATGGCCGTACTGATAGCATCAGGCATCCTTGAAATGTCTCCTGGTATTCAGCCACCCCCACTCTGGGTGGCTAAATTCTGTGGAGCTCATTCTGTAGCAACCATGGCAAAAGTGTCTCTGCCAGGAGTCCCCTGAGCACAACTCACTTAAATCCAATAACTCATAGGCTGTCCATTATTTATTCCTTATACTTATGTCCATTCCAGGGCTCTGTAGCAGCTTTACACAGAGTTGACTCTATTTGTTCCTCTGTCTTCATTAAAAGCACAGAGAAAAAACAGTAGAAGCATAAGCATTTGCAGTCAAACTTTATTAAAAAGAGAACTTGTCAAAAATTAAACTTGACTTTATGGCAACTGTTGGAAAGGCCTAATTGTGTTAAGACTAAAACATTTGTTAACAAAGCAATTCATAAAGTAATAAAGATGCTTTCTAATTACAGGTAAAACTACAAGGCAAATATCTGGTTTTACATCAACACAACCACACTTTTCAGTGTTCCATAATATCTCAGTACCTTTATGTACTGGATTTATTCTCTACAATGAAGCAAATGTTAAGATACCTCTTTTGTTTCACTTGGTGGTAACTAATGGCTCTTCTTAGTAAACCTTTCCTTCGGAGTTTCAGTCAGATTTTGAGATAATTACACACCTCAAATAAATCTGTCAAAGCACCTATTGTTTTTTTCAGAACTTGAGTGAGAACTTACTGGTAAAAACAGCTTTAAAGAAACATTTCATCCACTAGCTGTAGTGAAAAATAAATGTAATTTTTAAAAAAAATTCTTCTATTTAATTAAATCAAGTTTACTATGAAACTACATTTAAGTTAAATTTCCATTTGCATGCATACAGTTGGACAAATTCCAAGTAAATAAAATTAAGGAAAAAAACATTACCTGATTAAATGACAAAACTGAAGGCTCTGAATAAATGCACACAAAGCTGCAGAATTCAGCATCTCCTAGAGAACAGCACAGCTCTGAGATGGAAATAAAATCTTGAAAATTCTGTGCATTGTGAACAACCTTTACTCAGGGGGGGGAAAAGGATGAAGCATGAAGTTCAACCAAGGTTTCCAACAATCTTTCTAGAGTTTTTAAGCACCTATACCCTGTGTTTGGGCCTGCAGAGCAATACCTGAAGCCACTGGCCCAGAATGCCCCTGCACAAAAAATAAGAAGCGCAGAAAGCACCTTTTTCTTATTGCAGCGCAGGAAGCCTGGGAAGGAATAATTTTCTCCTTTCATTTGGCTATGACTGTGACTTAAAACTTAAATTTTGTTTCTTTACATTATCAGTAAGAAAGAAAAGGTTGCAGGGGAGGAGAAGTGTCCTAAAAGTTTTATTCTGATTCTTTTTACTCTTTTAGTTACTATTAATAAACTTATCTTTATAGCCTTCTAAAGTTTTAAACCTGCTTTGCCTTTCTCCTAATCCTACAGGGAATAAGTGAGTACACCCTGGTAACTGCACTGGTGATTAACCAACACTAAACCCAGCACACTCATTAGTACAATGACCAAAACCACTACACAAAATTAGTGTTTGCACTGAGTTTCCAACTCAGACCTCCACAGGCTGAAATGCTTTCTGGAGCCCAGCACTCTCCTGGCTGTGCTGCATTTTCTCCTCACTGCAAAGCTTTGGCTGCAGACTCACAGGCAGGAGGTGGTTCCTTTGAGAAGATGTGGTAGTTTCCTGAAAATAAAATAAAATAATATAGAATAAAATAATATAGAATAAAATAATAATAGAATATAATAATAATAGGGGTGGAGGAGAGGGGTGGAGGAGAGAGACATCCTGCGAGGCTGCGGAAAACACAGCCTTTATAAAATGCTTAAATCCCAGCCAAGCTGGGACTGCAAACATCGCTTTTCCACCTCCTGCTCCTGGGGAAGCACCACAGCTCCCAGGAAAGCCAGCTGAAGTTGAAAGATAAACAAATTCCACACTGCCAAGATGTTGGGGAAGATGAAACAGGAAAGCCTTATAAATATGATTGCCTAGCAAAAGATTTTGAGAATATGGAAACTATAAGCAAGATTGAAATGAAAGCAAGCTTTGAGATCCCTCAGTTACAAAACAAGTGGAAAACAATGGTGTGGCAGGCTGAAGGTGATCCCCTTGTGATGGAACAACTCCCTCTGCTTGGAGACAGCTCCAAGGGTCAGAGCAGACCCTACAGCTTGGCAGAAGGGGCCCAAAGAGGAGTTTTTAGGGTTTAAAATGTAACACAGTATGGTAATGTAATGATTCTTATAGGCTGTATGTAAATGCTATAGGATTTGTACATTGTACTAGATTGGTTAGTGAGAATCAGAATATTCAGCACAGAAGAAGAATTATTGTATTGTGATGGGAACCTCGCTCTCTCCCTCTTTGGGCCTGCTCTGAGCTGGGGCTGGCAGCTCCCAGCAGGGCCCTGCACCCAGGCCCTTGGCAATAAACCACAAACTCAAGACCTGGCTTCAGAGATCTCTCATCTCCATCCATCCCACCCCAAAACCTGCTTTATAGCATGCTTAAATCCCAGCCAAGCTGGGACTGTAAACATTGCTTTTCCACCTCCTGCTCCCGCGGAAGCACCACAGCTCCCAGGAAAGCCAGCTAAAGTTGAAAGACAAACAAATGCCACCCTGCCAAGAGAAACCTGCAGCATCCTGTCCCTGCCTTGGCAGCTCCTCCAGCTGCCCAAAGAAGAGATGAGCTCAGAGTCCAGCTGCTGGTAAGGGAGGGATCTGGTCATGATTCTGTTGTGTTGTTCTTGGGTCTCCAGGATGAGGTGAGAGATGAGAATTTGACTCCAAGTTCTCAGAAGGCTGATTTATTATATTTATATTATATTTATAAGAAATTATATACTAAAACTCTACTAAACTATAGAAAAAGGATGCAGACAGAAGGCTGGAAAAGAGTGAATAACAAAAACCGGTGACAGACTCAGAGAGTCTGACACAGCTGGCTGTGATTGGTCATCAAATAAAAACAATTCACATGCTGGGTAAACAATTCTACAAATCACATTCCAAAGCAGCAAAACAGGGAGAAGCTGAAGCTTCCCAAGAGAAGAAATCATGGTGAAGGGATTTTTCATAAAATATCATGGTGACATGATTCCACCACCTCACTCCACGCTCCCGAGAGAGCAGAAATTGGCTCTCGAGATGAGGCACCCACAAGATTCTTTCCTCTACACTCCTTGCTCAGCTTGGAAATTAAAAAGAAACCATTGATGGCAATTTGTGCGCACCAGGATGGCTGTGAGAGGAGCTTGAGCACACCAAATTGCAAGTAATAATTCTGTGACAGCTTAACAGAAAAGAAATCACAACATTTGAAAAGTAAGATTGGGTGAAAGAGTGGGGACTTTGTCCTTTTTTCCTTCTCACAAGGTTTTTCTTCATAAGCATTCCAACAAAATCTCTGATTGGGGATGGGAATTTCAAAGTGCCTAAGACTGTGGCTACTTCTGCACAAGGACACCAAATGCATCAAAACCAAATCTCTGTGCTTGAGTTTAATTCAAAATCTGTACAAAAGCCTAACATGCATCTCATTTCCATACCAAATCAAATGTCACTTTCATGAGAATTACATGCACCCAAACGGACAAAATACTAAATTTTATAGACTGGATTTCTCTCTTCTTTATGTTAAAAGGTTTGCTTTGTACCAGTAAACACAAAATCCATTTTTCATACAGGCCCCTTCTGCAGAATGTCTATATCAAGAGCTAAGTACATATTTCCAGTTTGTACATATTTCCATTTTAGTGCTCCAAAATCCCCATTATCTCAGGAAAGGGGTTTCCCTTCTTATCTTCAGTTGCAATTTGAAAATATTTCTTGTCTGTTTTCTTATCTTTTCAGCTTTAAATCAATTTTAGCAGCTCAAGAGAAATGTGGATACTCGGTACAAAGATGAAGGCATTGGCAAAAGGCTGAAAAAACACACTGGAGCCAGCCAAATACCTGGCGAGAGGGAGGAAAAGGAAGGAGGCCAAAATCAGAAAGGAAAAGGGACAGATGTGCACCTGCAGTGCGCACACAACTCAGGTAAAGATAAAAAACATGCTATAGATAATAAACCCTGGCCTATTTTCTGCTGAAAGAAAATATTCTAAGTGGCATCCAATGGCACAAATCCCTTTTCCAGGAGCAGTGCTAATCCCTAAAATCTCTGGCATCTGAGAGACTCCACACATCCCTACTAAGCTGCAACAGCAGAGCAAACTGAGTCTTTTTAATTTTGTATGAATAAACCAATTTATATTGCTGATTCTCTCCTTCACTGACTCATGTTCCCTCACATTACTTGTTGTGCTTCAACCTTATGATGCTCAGATGGCAAATTAAGGGTGGGAAGATTCCTCACATTTGACTACAATTCATCTCATTTTCCTGTTCAGTTCATAAAAGCAAGAGGGAAAGAGATATTTCCCCTACCACCTCTTATTCCTTTTAAAATGATAAATGCATTTTGAAATACCATACAGAAGAGCTTGCTTTTGCCACCAGCACCTGAATGAGATGGAAATTATTACCAGCAAACCCATTTTTATCTGACTTTTGGTATTACCCACTCGACGCCACTAGTCAGTAGTGAAATAAACCTTATTTTTCTACAATCTTCAGGAAAAAAAAAACTATCTGGAGGTAGAAATCTTCTCTGTGGGGGTTCTTTCTATTCTTACAGCAAGCAGGCAGCATGCATTTTAGTTGGTTTAAAGGAGGTTTCACCCACCTGCTCCCCTCTGCCTTTATTTCCAACTTTCCTCACGTCGCTGCTCCCTTACCTGCCGTGATTGCAATTGGTGCCATAAACCAGCCCAGCAAAGAACTTGCACAGGGGAATTTACTGCCAGAGGCAACAACAATAGGCACTTCCCGAGCCCACCAGTGAAACTAATCCCATTAACCCCAATAATTACAGCTGGCAATTACAGCTGTGAGCCAAATTGATCTCGCAGGGGTGCCCACGATGGCATTGTCCCTGCTGGCACCTCGCAGAGCCCAGCAGGCAGGGGGGGACAGAAGTGGGAAGTCACTCTGCATCCAAGCTGGCAGGACAAGGATAAAATACTGCCTGCTGAAGAATGGTTGCATAAATTGAAGGGGAAGCAAATCCCCAGCAAAATCACCAGTCTGTCAGGGAAGGGCCTGCCCAGCCTGGCTGCATGGGGTCAATAAACAGCATTGAGCTCTTTTTCCATATCTCTGGTGAGAATCTCGGTCAAAAACTTTGTGTGTGACACAGAGGCCTCAATTTCATCACTTTCCACAGAGGCTGAAAGATTTTCTGCTTGCAGATGTGCTATCTACAGCCTGGACACAACTGAGCAGGGCACATTTCCCCGGCACTTACTCTTCTCTGCAATCCAGATATTGATTTGTGAAACACCTTCGTGTCCTGAAGAACTCATTTTCCACAGGCTGAAGCCCCTCAGAAAGATGAGCATGGCACAACCTGGAATGAGAGGGTGGCTCTGCACTAATATTTAATTTGGGTGAGGAACAGGCACTTGCAACAAACCCCCTGAGTGTCTCTGCTCCCAGTGCTCCCATTTGCTTTGGTGAGCACAGGGTCTGAACAGAGTAATAACACATTTTCCAAGCCTCACATACTAAGGGTTGTTGTTTGTTGTTATTACTCCTTGCAACTTTTCACTTAAGTGAACTCAGAAATACTAAAAATCACCTGTGAAGAACTGTGTAAGGTATTCAATTGAACAAAAGGTCCTGTTCAGGTCAGAAATGCAATGAATTTTATTTTGTTTTAGACCTTCTTTACAAGGCACCAAAAGTGCAGTGGTGGGTAGAAAACCAAACAATGAAGGAACAGATTCTGCAGAAATAATTCATATATAATCTTGGAACAGCAGGTCATAACAACATTTTCAGCAGATTACAATGTATATCCTTGTTATACATTTAAAATGCTCCTTTATCAAAGCAAGCAGCTACTCCAGCTGAAATTTTGCAGCACTCTTATCAATAAATCATAATACAGGGCTCCTAGAAAGACCATTCCAAGGCTGACCATTTTCAGTGTTTAAATAATCCCTGCAGGAGATGACTGGGTTTAGAGGACACAGATTTTTTTGTCTTCAGGAAGGGAAGGGTGGTGGGAAGAGAGACCAAAAAATGCAGTCAGGACAGAGGCAGATTGTCAGTAGGAAGCTCTGGAGGCAGAGGGGACAACTCAGGAACTGACAGGGAGATGAGATAAAGCATTAGACATTTTGAGCAAGGACAGAAGGATGCAAACCCGCTTTTGCAGGGCAAAGAAAGGGCTATTTTTACCCTGCCTTTTCCACGCTGGAAGATTCCATGATGGAAAAGAAAATAACGCCATAACAGAGAGCGATCATGACCCCCACAACGAGCCTGACCTCTGCCAGAGAATGTGCCAGTGTGATGAGGGAAATGAGGAATCTTAATGAGCTAAGGGGAAAGCCAGTCATCCTCATGCACTGGGCTCCCCCCAGGAGATCAGCCAGAAAGCAGCATGCACTGCACTCTGCAACTTTATTTGTATTCCTCCTGGTTTATGTTTGAAACAAAAAGCAGGAGTATTCAGACAGAGACACAGTCTAACTGTGAAATTCTTTTTTCCCCCCCCGCCTCACATTTTGCCCTGAAGAAATAAAAACATACATGCAAATCCTGGCAGCTGTAGGGTAGGTTTGGGGCAGAGGGGTCTGAGGAGCCTGGACAGAAGGCTGGGGATGGGGAGGTGGCCACCAGGAGGAAGTCAGGGTGGCAGGCAGCTCAGAACAGCCCCTGGCCAGCCCCAGACACAGCTGCGTCCCTCACACCCATTTCTGTGCCGCAGAAAACTCCTGCTAATCTGGTGCCTCCATTCCCAATAACCTGGGGAATTAGGTCAGACTGAGCTAGAGCAGGATCTTCCTCTCTCACTCAAATCATGCTATGCAAAGCCAAATGTAAAAGTTATGTCTATGGCACTACATTAAACAGGCCTTTTCCCTTTCTCTGGCTCAGCCTAGTTCTTATCCATCCTGCTGTGGGCAGCTGTTGATGCCTTGTGAACTGATGCCTCAGGTTTTGGCTTTTCTATTTTTCACATTCTGTGCTGCTTTAGTGTGTGGGTCTGGGCTTCACATTCAGGGATGGTGAGCTCTGTGCACAGAGCAGGGAGACAAAACAATTCCTGCTCCAGCTGGGCACCAAGGACAAATGATCCCAATCTCAGCCCCAGAGCACAAACGCCGTGGGCTGCAGAGAGAAAAACAAGCAGGGTGGGACTGTCTGGGCTAAAGCTGGAATGGGACAATGAACCGCAAGGTGCAAATGGAGCAGAACTGATCCCAGGGAGAGAGCCCGGGAGCGCTCGTGCATTTTGGGGCCATTTTGGGTCATCTTGGGTGCAGCCCTGGCTGGGCTCTGGTGCTGCCCAAGGTGGATCCATTGAGACCCACTTAATAAATCTCTACTTTATTCTTTAGCTCTGTCCAGCCTCTGCTCTAGGGCAGCCTGCACAAGGCATCACTGTCCCTCAGAATTCACAACTCCCCAAATCCTCCGTTTACATCAAGTGGGAGTTGCTGGGTCCCAACCCTGCCATGCAGCACACAGCATTTAAATGTTACAGCTGCTCATGTGCCACTCCTAAACCTGTCCTCCAGCCCTCTTTGATTTATTATTATAAAGAGGGCACTGGACAGCACACGGCACAAACATAAACCCCTCACCCTCAGAAAAATAACCAAAAAAATGGACAGATTATCCCACACGTGGCCGGAAGTTGAAAACAGACACATTGCTGTCAATATTACCATTCTTTTCACTTTTATCCATTGTTTCCTTTGTCTACATCTCTTTCACAGGCAGGAAAGGAAATTTAAAAATAAAGCCCTTTTTTGCTTGGAAACAAGTTCCTCACTGGTAGCCCTTTTTAATCTTCTTTTTTCCCCAGTCAGCTGCTTTTCTAATGCAACCCGGATTTGATAAAAGAGCTGAAAATGGAGGATAAAACTTTGTTTTTCTGAAAAAGCATCTTTCATAGAAAACCTACAGAAATTATTAGATTTCAGATGCTCTATCCATTTGAAAGTTGGAGATGATTGTCCTGAACAATGGCTGCTTTTTAGGCTCTGGAACTTGCTGGGGTATGGGGTTTTATTTCAATAGGATGGGAATTTCCATGTAATTTCCAATTTGATCGGGTGAAGAATGCTAGCCCATCACTGTGCCTTCCCACACCCCACTTCCTACCTTACACATTTCTTTTTTAGGTCCCTGTGTGATCATTTTCACAAGTGGAGTCTTTTTATAGAACCACAGAATAATTTAGGTTGGAAAAGACCTTTAAGATGATCAAGTCCAACCATTTTTGTGTCTCATTTGTCCGTGACAGAAACAGATAATTTAAAAATGCCCAAATCACATTGCGGTCACTGCAGTTCAGGGGTGACAAACCAGCAGAGGACATCTCTGCTCACAGCATCATTCCACCCCCAGCTCTGAGGCTCAGCAAGCCCAGTGAGCTCCACCCAAGCACTGCTGATTCTCCCACACCATAACATTCTGCGGGACAGGAGTGAGAAGCAGGGTTCTGCAGCATTTATTTCTCATTTTTCCCTCTTTTTTTTTTGGCACACAGAATCGTCTCTGAAGTGCAGAAAAAAGCACATGAACTTTAACTTCCTCTTTGTATCAGTGCAAAGATATATTCACACAGTACAAGGATGGCACACTCAGAAGACTGGAGTGGTCTTGATTCCCTTCCAAATTTTCACAGAGGCCAAAACAAGCCCAACACCTCAGCAGGAGAGAAACACTTGATCCTGCTCAGCCACCTCTTCATCAGCGGCACAAAGAGCCATTCAACCTTTTCATTTCCCATTTGAGCTTCTTTCTGAACCTTCAGCAAATTCAGTGGTGCTCTCTGGTGATAGTTGCTTTCACCTCAAGGCATGGCAGTTGATAGAGCCAAACGCCCTTTCACAACACATGGTGCTAATTTGAAAACTCAAAGTGTTGTTTGTGACTCAAACAGCACATTCCCCTCACTCAGAGCCTTCTGTCCTGATAACTCAGGCTGGTGAGGGATTTAGACCACAGGATACAAGGAAGGGCTCTAGTGGTGGTCAATACTAGCAAGTTACTGTCTGAAAATGCTCTTTTTTGGGCAATTTATCCTCCACCTGTACTTGGAACCTTGTGGGGGGTGCTGAACCCTTCCCTGCTTGCTGGACTCAGCAGCAGTAACAAACACAGCTCAAACAGGGCAGCAGCTCCCACCTTCTTGAGCCAATCAAGCAGATAAAAATCCACACTGGCGTTCAAGGTGGCCTTAATGGATGAGTCAGTTGAAGCATCAACTCCAGACTCGGTTTTTCATGACTAGTGGATACAAAAGGTTTGGTGAGATGACTCTCACGTGCACTATCATGGTGATTTTGGTTTTCAAGGTTTTTACAGCATCCTGTTTAGCCTTCTCTACTTTTGAATACCAACGATTTTGCCTCTTCTTTATGTGCCAAAAACTGCTTATGTACATGTTCACAAAGAATAGCAAATGTTAAAAGCCCAGTTGTCATAATGTACCATCAAATCCATTTTGTCTGGCTTCAGGTGCCAAAAACCTTCAGCCAGATACCTTTTATCCTTGCTAAAAAGTTAACAGGCACAGACAGTGAGGTTTGTAAGGCTTCAGTGAGGTGAACCCAGAGCTTTGAGACATACTTAAAATGTCTCAAAGTTGTAAGGAGAGGAGACGTGTCCTAAAGGTTTCATTCTAATTCTTATTACTCTTCCTTTTAGTTACTGTTAATAAATTTTCCTTTATACCCTTTTAAAGTTTTAAGCCTACTTTGCCTTTCTCCTACTCCTGTATCACAACAAGAAACAAGTAATAAATAGACAAATAAGAAGCCACCACTGAACCCACCACAGATGGGCCCAACAAAAGGAAAAATAACTTCTGTACCCCCTGGATTCTCACAGTTTGATGCCAACATGACCCCCAGGACAGATAATAGGCAGTTGCCACTCCAAGTAAGCCAGTGCCATGGTACAAAGAAGACACAACAGATTGTGTCTTAAAATAGATTTAGATTCTTTAGATAATATTCTTACAATAGAACTGGATTCTGCCCTACAATAGATTGGCAGAAACAGGCCACAGCCTCCTTGGGAATCACAGATTTAGAAGTTCTGACCAGATACAAAAATTCCACTGGAGCTGAGGGCCAGGCAGAGCTCTCACCAACAGAAAGGAGGAAATTCTGCTCTGCAGGCTGCTCCTCTCTCACAGTCCCAGCCTGGTCTGACTAGTGTTCTCTAATGAAAATCATTTCTCACAAATCTTGCTGCTCTCAGGTCTGGGTAACAGCAGAGGAGCTCTCCACTGGATAAACAGAATTGTCAACCAAGTTCCAGTCGCAGAGCCAGAACCCCACCCACTTATCTGTACCTGCCATCACATTAAATCTGATGATAATTGAGTTCAACAGATGTGCAAATGAGGGTAGAATCTGACCTGCCAGATCTCTATTATTAGGGATGCTAAAAAACTCAGCTTGACTTGCAGACTCTGGCTGCAACCTGTGTTTCTGCCCATTAAAGAAACAAAGTCTTTCTCCTTTAAGGCTGTCCAAATTTTGAATTGGAATTAATAGGGGAAAAAAACAGTTCCTAAATTCTCACTTTATGACAGCAAATACAACTACACACACACAGCAAATCGGGGAAGAAGGGAGAAATATCAGCTAAGCCTGGGCATACAGTGTGAAGAAACAGTGTTAAGAAGAAATTTTCAGCAGAAGCCATTACTCAAAGATGTCATTAGCACACAAAAAAGCAGGAATGGATATCCTGCACATCCTGGTTTTACTCACAATTAATGATGTTTCCTTATCTGGACAGAAAATGCTTAAATCAAATTTCACTGCTGGGGGAAAAAAAAAGGGCTACCCTTCTCAGAGACAGCAATTTAAACAGTTCCTGGTGTTTCAGAGATGCTGCTTTACCCCAGGATGGATGTGCCTCTCAAATTGCTGGTTCTGCTCGACCCTTGTGAGCCAATTTGTGATAACCAGGCAGGGGGCACCTGGGGGCACTCCTGCTCTGGCTGTTCCAGCAGGATGCTGGGTGTGTGCTCCCCATCCAGCATGGGATGCATCCTCTGGGAGCCACAGCTACCTTGTCATTGCCATATTTTCTGTAAAAAAATCCCTTTGCCAGGATTTCTTCTCCTGGGAAGCTGAGAAGCCTCAGAAAAAAAGGAAAACAAGATTATCTCATTTGCTTCTCCTGTGTTTCGCTGCTTTGGCAAGTGGTTTGGAGATTACCCAACAGGTGATTGCTTGATTGGTTTCATGTGGATTGTTTTTACTTAGTGACCAATCACAGTCAGGCTGTGTCAGGACTCTGGAGAGTCATGAGTTTTTAATTAGCATCTTGTTAAGCCTTTTGTAAGCATCTTTTCTCTGTTCTTTATTATAGTTTAGTAAACCATTTTTAATATAATAAAAATAATTTAATAAATTAGCCTTCTAAGAACATGGAGTCAGATTCATCTTTCCTCCCCATGATAGGGGACGCCAAAAATCCCATACTACCTCATATCTTGTTTTTCCCCACTCAGCAGCCAAAACACGCATGGTTCCCATTTACAGAGAAGCAAAGGCACTTTTCTTCAAGGGGAGAGCATTTTCAACACTCTCTCTACAGCTAAAATATATTCCCAGTGTTGAAAAGTGGCATTTTGTCCCCACTGCCCCTCAGTGTCTCTCATCTGTGGCACCTCCCTAGCTGTGCTCCAAAGCCAAGCCAGCAAATCCCATCACTCAGGAATCCCTGTCAGTGCTCCAGCTGCATGGAACAATTCCAGCCATCCCACAGGAGTCTGCTGCAATTTCAATCAATGTCAGTCACAGCTACATCAGCCATTTGCATAATTGGAGGTCCACCAGGGACTGAAGTCCCGAAGGAGGTGTGATCTGCGTCTCCCACCCAGACACTCAAAATTACCCCACCATGGTTTGATTCCTTTCATCTACATCCCCCCTGGGTTCGGAGATACCCATTTAAGGAGCAATAAAGTGGTTGAAAATAACTGCAGAACACAACATTAGAAAAATATCTGAGAAAGGGAAATTTGCTAATGTTAAGTCCGAATCCATTGCTGAGATTCCCCAAGTCCAGTTTTTTGACAATAGACAGGAAAATCAAACCCATTTACTGCAGAGGAAAAGTCTGCAGTACAGAAGTCTTTAATCTGCTTGAATGGCTGATTTTTATCTGAGAAACTCCCACATACAATATTTCTCTATGATAAATAAGCAATTACCATGCATTGTTGCCAATAAGAATGTCTTGTGATGCAGGGCATAGATGTATTAAGCTCACAGACAATGGACTGAATCATTAAGTCCTTTAAAATTACTTTACATGAATTATTGTTCCAAGTTTCCTTCAAAGAAGTTGGCCATTCCTAAAATTTTGTTTCTTTTTCTTTCCTTAGATGTCTTAATTGCAGAAAATAGAACAGAAACCATCCAAAAGACTAAAAATCAAATTCAGATGAATTCATCCACTTGTGGTTTTGTTCTAACACTGTGAAACTACAGAGTCAGGGACATGTGAGTTGGAATAGAGCTGATAAATAATCTACCATGCTGCCCAATTCCTTCATTGTCCAGAAACAGTTTTGTTGAAACATACTTTTGCTGTCATCATATTGCAAAGCTCCCATACCTTCTTGGAGATTTCTCATGGCCATCTCCTCACAGCACTGACTCCTTCTTCTTCACAGCACAGCCAAAAATCTCCAGCTCTTTCCTCACCCACTCTTTTATAGCGCTCATCATTATTGGACACAGCTGTGGCCTGTTAAGGGCAGGCCTGTTCCTAATATTTGGTGATTAGTGCAGCTGCAACTCCTCAGGGGTGAGACTGCCTTCTGCACTATCTTTATTTTCTTACTACTTCCCTTACCTGTTGGTTTGGGGTCTTTTAAGAATGCTTCTCCTCATACTGCACTTTTTGTGAAATAAACATCTTCTTGCGGATCTTCAGACATGGGTTTGTTAGTGCTGAAAAGGAACTCAAGGGTTGTGGTTGACATTTCACCTCCTGAAGCCCAGAAACTTTATTCTACTGGAAAAGTGCTTACTCCTATTTTCTCACTTGTAAAAAACAACTATTTAAATTATTAATGGTATTTTTCTCTTTATTTCCATTTAACAATCTTATTCTCCAGTGTTTGACTACAACTACTGTTAGTCTTGAGACTGGTGAAATTCTCAATGTGTGGATTCAGTCAGTAAAAATCATGCTTCTTAGCTCCCCAAAGCTTGAATAACTCCAGCCCTGAATAACAAATCATTATTTTAACAGACACCCTGAGTAGTTTGTCCCAGACAGTCATTACTGCAGCCACAGTCATGAGGCAGGACCAGAAAAATCAGTTCTTCAGTCACCTGTAAGGGAATTAAAATGCTTTCCCTGAGCTGTGCTACTCCTGAATTTGCTTATCTTCCTGAGTTTTAATGGCTCGGATTTCCTTGTGCTTTGTTTTCTTTCCATAATTTATCTATTCCTTAGTGCATGGAAAATATCAGGGCCTGTGATCAAGTCAAATCATGCCACACTCAATAAAATATGGTTCAGAATTCTGGCCAGTTCCTGAAATATCTTTTATCTTTAATTTGCAATTTAAGATTGATATCTGAAAGATAAGCTATTGAAAAGGAGTGTCACTAAGAAAATACCAGCCCTCTGAAGACAGAGATTTATTAATGTTACATACAACTTTTAAAGCAAATCTTAAAAATCAGATATGTAAGTAATACACAGAAATTTTGATTTCTAAAAAAAAGGAGAAAAGTTAAAAAAGCAAAGCAGAGATAAAGAGGTTTTTACATAGTGCAGACATCTGCCTGTGCAACAGCAGTATATTACCTTTAAATAAAACATACACACTGTGTAAATGCACTTCAATTATTAGCATTTTAGAGAAGACTATGGTTGAAATCAGCTCCCATTATGTGTTAAAATAGTATTTTACCGAATTCCTTTAATGGGTATTTAACTGTGGGCAGGCAGTGGGTTTTCTTGTACACAAATACATAAAATCAACTCCAGGAAAATACTGTTGTTTTTATTAAGTTGCAAGTAATAAATTGAAGGCAAGAATAGCAGCTTGTTCTTCCTTAACTTCTCTCAAAACCTGCTGTGACCATTTTTACTTCAGTTGTATAAATACAATTACCTTCCCCATTGAAGGCAGACAAATGAAAAAAAAATTCTATCAAACTTTAAAATCTAAGAAGAAATCATACCACACTTACACAGTATGGTGGGTTACTGCTTTGTTTCTTTCCCTGAAAGAAATTAACTCCTTGGCATCAGGCACCAGTTTAGCCTTGTATTTATTTTGAGAAAACCAGTTCATTGCAGGTACTGCCCCGTTGAGTCAGTGCTACACTAATAATTAGAAACGAAAACAAATTAATTTCTGCTTAAACCAAAATAAGGATGGACTACGTGGAATCACACAGAGCCATCCTCCCTAAACCTCTCCATCCTGCCCATCTGGGATGGAAATCACACCAAATACAGATTCTTTCATGAGAAATTTGCTCCTTTCTGCTTGCCAGAGGCACTGCTTTTAGAAGACATTTTTATCCAATATTTCAATAGCTCTTTTAAAACATGCTGTAAATGTTGAGCTGTGGGAGTTAAAAAAGCAAATCAAATCATGAAAAAAGCATCAGTTGGTTTATTCCAGGTCACATAGGCTGGCCTGTGGCATATCCATGTTAGTATATATACATTTAATATACACGAAATAGGAAATAATATAATATATTAAAATATATATGTTATTATATATTAAAATATATTAAAATATATATGTTATAAATATGTAAATTAATTTATAAACATAAATTTTATTATACTATATATAATATATTATATACTATATGTTATCATATAATAATATAAAATGTTATGTGTATATTTACATTAATATTATGACATAAAATATTATAATATTATTATATCCAATATATTAAATTATATACACTATAAATATAATCACATATATAAATATAAATTTATATTCTATATAACATATATTATTATATACTTATAATATAAAATATTATGTGTATATTAAATATGTGTATATTAACATGGAAATGCCACAGCCCAGCCTATGTGACCTAGCAGAAACCAAATGATGTTTTTTATATATTATATATTATTATATATATATTTATATATATTTATATATTATATTTATTTATATATTATTATATTAATCATATTTACACTCCCATCCCACATCACATCAGTCCAAAACTCCTCCACACAAGAACATCTTCTCATAGCCCTACATATAATTCCCATAATGCTTCTAAGCATCAAAGCAGAACTAATATTATAGTAATATTATATATTATAATATTATATTTGCCTTTTATATGTTAAGATTTATATTATGTGTATATTTACATTTGTATTATGTGTATATTTATATTTTATATTTAATACACACATAACATTTCCATGTGAATATGCACACACCTCTGTGTGCTTTGCTCAAGGCTGGCAGGAACAGTTTAAGCACATCACCAACCCTTTTTTGGGAGGTCTTAGCTGGGCTCACCAGTGGTTAAACGGTTCAAAAATGACGTGGGAGGTGGGAGAAAAAAAGTGATGTGTAAACAATTAATGCATCTGCGGCAAAGTCTCAAGTAACTGGGCTGATTTGCCTTCTGCTGCTTAATTAGAACGCTCTGTTCAGTACAGAGTGTGAGTCCCCAGAAAGCAAATTGAGAGGAGAGCAATAAATCTGTGGGGTTTTTTCCTTCAGTCATACAGATCTCTCTATACACCCAATATATCCATGTGTAGGGAGAGAAAGAAGACAAAAAGAAATAAAGTTGCAGGAGGCACCATGTTCATTTTTTATCTCTCTGAGAAATTAGCTTTGCAGGGCTACAGAGCTGATGACAGAGTTTGATGAGTAATTCAGACACAGTAGTTTTTAGATGTATCTCACAATTCTGGCATTGTGCAGTCAAGTGTACTTCCATGTCTGAGAAAAAAGCAGCAAAATGCAAACCAGTTTGTGTAAAAGTTTGAAAGGACATCCATGAAAAAACCTATGTGTGGTAGATATATGATCTATGTGGTGATATATATCTATTTTTTATGTCAGTAATTTTATAACAATTATAATGCATTTCAACGCTAAAAGTAAATCTTATACCTACTATGTCTTGTTTTTTTTTTTTCCCTGCACTTGACTCAAGTGGGAGCCAGCTGTAACAGCTGAGTGTTTTTTCTTACAAGTCATAAATGGAATAACAAGAGGCTTGGACTTCTCAGCATTTGTGCTTTTCAAAATGGCCACACTGTAAAAGATGATGCTCATCCTGCAAGGGAGGAAAAATGTTGCTGCATTAAGGCAGAATAGTTTACAAAAGCAGTGAGAGACCTGTGGTGATACACAGCTTGTGTTTATAAAAATTCATAAGCATTTCAAGTGCACTCCTAAAGGAATCATGTAGATGCTGCAACAAATTATTATATAATATAATTAAACACAAAAACCTGGAATAGCAAAATAGCATTAAGGGACAAATTTTCATTGCTGTAGCAGAGGCAGACTGCAAGCAAAGATCCCATTAGAGGTAATGGGAGCTGAAGTTATAATCCACTGTGCAGTGTCAAAAATAATATCCCTGTGGCTTTGGCTTAAACTGGCAGAGTTAAGGCAGCAACCTGATTTCTAAATCTCCCCATTGTGTGCAGACTGGAGCCTTCACAACAGCCCTTTCCCTTCTTCTCCTCAAACACTTATTTTAAGAAAAAAATCACATTTGGGCACAAAGGAGGGAGGGAGAATCAGACTTTATATATGATGGTGCATTACCTTTGCTTTTGTTGATATTATCAAGTTTTACTTCATTTTAACATGTCTAACACTTAGAGCAAAGTGCTACCACTGAGAGTTCTGATGCTTCTCACTCTGCAGGCCTGGATAAATCACCTTTGCACCAGTGTGGACAGGCTCTTAGCAAGGTGAAAGAACTTCCCCCTCCCTAAAATTAAAAAAAAAAAAATCTAAAATACAAAAACCCTTCCCCTCTTGCAGACACAAATTGCACCAGCCTGTGGCTGTGCACACACCACGGGCATCCCCCAGGGCTCTGGCTGGTGGCTGCATTTCTCACATGAAATTTGTCCTGTGGGGCCACTTTGTACCCTTCAAGTCCCTGTCACCTGCTGTCCCCTGGGCTGTCTCAGAGCCCTGTCAGCTTTGAACACACGGCATGCCCAAACACAAATGCTGCAGCCCAGCTCCAGTCCAAACCTGAGGGCTTGGGCTGCCTCCCATCCTTCAATCAGACCTGCCAGCTCCCAAATGCTGGGAGAAAACCAGTGCCCATGTGGAGACTGGAGAAACGTGCAGAGGGTTTTTATCAGGTTTTTTTTATCAGGTTTTTTTTTGTTCTGTGATTATGGTCCAAATAAATTTTTCCTGATTTCTGAGGGTTTGGAGAAGAGTGTTTGTGCAGCTGCTGGGAAAGAGCCTCACCCACGCTGGAGAGGAGCTGGGCTTGCACACCCACAGGTCTCCAGCGTGTCACTGACATATTTCCTGAAAAATCCCTTGGCTAAAATTTCTTCTCCTGGGAAGCTTCAGCTTCTCCCTGTTTTGCTCCTCTGGAATGGGATTTGGAGAATTGTTTACCCAGCATGTGAATGGTTTTTAATTAATGACCAACCCCAGCCCAGCTGTGTTGGGACTCTGGTCAGTCATATTCTCATTTCTTTGCCAGCCTTCTGATGTCTTCTCTCTCCTTCTTTAGTATACTTCTATAATATCATATCATACCATATCATATAATATAGTAATAGTATATTATAAATATATAATGTACTATATAAAATTATATATTATGTATATATTATATATAATATACAATTATATATTATATAATATTATAAAATAACATAACACAAAACATAAAACACAACAACATAACACTATATTATACTATACTATATTACATTACATTATATTACATTATATTACATTACATTATATTACATTACATTATATTACATTACATTATTAGTATAGTATAGTGTATTATAGTATATTATAGTATATTATAGTATATTATAGTTTATTATAGTATAATATATTATAGTATATTATATACTATATTACATATTATATGCTACATTACATATTATATACTATATTATATATACTATATGATATATATTATATTATATATTATATGCTATATTAAATGCTATATCATATACAATATTATATATGGTATACTATAATATATATAGTATATAGTATATTACATTTCCTCTTCTACACCACCCAAACATGGCAGGGAATTAATCCCATTTTATGTCCAGGGAAACAGACACACAGAGACATCTGCAGCAGCTCTGATGGCACCAGCCCCACGGTGAATCAGTGGCAGAAGCAGAACTAGAAAACAAGAATTACTGGCTTCCAATCCTGCCTATTATCCATTCAGCCATGAGGATTTTCCATGAAAACCTTGTCCTGCCTGGGACTGCTGTTGTGATGCAGTTTAACAGCACTGAGCACAACAGCTCTCTGGCCTACAGCTGATAATTCTTGGCATTATTGTGATGCAGATTATGCTAATTATTAATAATGAGCTGGGCTAGGAATAAATTATGTGTAATACACAGAATTATTCTGGTGCAGAGCAGTGAGCTCTAACACAACAGATAAAATAACTTCTGGCAGAGTACGAGTAGTAAAGTAATAATTGTCACACAAGTGATAATCACTAGGACAAAGGGGTTTTTGGGAAAGAACTGGCTTTTTCATGAATGTTTCCACAGGATTTAGCACTATCCATAATCCAGCCTGCTACATATGATTATGGTCCAAATAAATTTTAGAAAAAAAGAAAATAAAAAGGATATAAATGCAAAAGCTGGGACATATGAATAACTTTTCTCCAAGACAGAGAGACCAAAATGTGAGCACTATTCATACAGCAGGGGAAAAGGTTTGTTTGCTGCACCTACACCTCTTCTTCTTTTGTGACCATCTTGACTGAAAAAATTAATAACTGAGTAATCAGAAAAAAAGATTTCTGAGTCAATATTCAATAAAAATTAATTAACTCAGTTTTCCATGCAATGCATTTTTGGATTTGGCGTTCTGTTCCGGGCACTTTTATGCTCCCCTATAAAATCTAATTGCAAGCATCAATGTGAATGTGACTGGGACAATAAAAAAGGGTTTTGAAGGTATTGTCCGGGCCTCAGCCATTCTTTCAATTCTAAAATTTCATGGACCTTCTTATCCAGCAGATTCAAAAGCTCACTCAAAATAAAAAAAAAATCTCTGTGTGACCTAGGCTTGTCTCTCAGGGAGAATACCAGGGATCCACCAAACCTGGTACAATTCTCTGCAGTGAAAAGGTCAAGTAAAAAGTCATGTTTTACTTGAACTTTATTCTTTGCTGGGAAAAAAAAAAAAAAAGGTTTCAGATGAACTAAAAAAAGGAAGAAAAACCCCAGAGTAACCTGTGTCCTAAGTCAAGAGGCAAAGTCTAAAAATATCAGCCTGAAAGGATGAGAGGATTCTCTGATCTTTTTAAAGATACCTGGGGTGACCATTCCACTTTCTGCATTGCTCCTGCCACCAACTGTCTGTTAATTGTTTGATTGTCCTCTGCTCTGGAAATATCTCTCAATACTTTCTATGCTTAATGTTATCAGACATGAGTATGGATAACAAATTAAGGAGAACAAAGAGGATTTGATGGCAGAAGCTGAACAAAATCAGTGCTTATATAAATAACATATATTTATGTAAGCACTGGTTATTATATATAATAATCAGTTATTATATGGAATTGCATATGTTATATATAACATATCTATAACACACATATCTATAACACATATATAACATAATACATTATATATTATATATAATACATTATATATAATACATTATACATTATATAATTTATATTACATATTATAAATACATAATATATAAATAAATATATGTTTAACTATATAAATATATTTATTATATATAATATAAATTATAAATGTAATATTATACTTATAGTAATTTTATTTATACATTTTTATATATAAAAATATATAAATAAATATATATATAGATATATATCTATATATATCTATAGATATATATATCTATAGATATAGATACATTATATATTTATATATTATAAATACATAATGTATCTATATATTATACTTATTAATGTATAATATATAGATACATTATTTATTTATATAAAATTATATATTTATGTAAATATAATAACATATATTTATAGTATATATTTATAAAAAATTTATATTATATATTTATTACTACTATAATTATTATGTTATATTATATATTGTATATTTTATATATTATATAATACATATTTTATAAATATATTATATAAACATTATTTGTGTAAATTTATATTTATTTTATATATTTATATGCTATTATATAAAAATATATTTAAATATACAAATCATATATATAATAAATATATATATTCTAGATATTATTATATAGAATATATATAATTATATATTATTAATACCTAATTACCCTTAAAAGGTTCAAATCCTGCCTCCAGTAAAGCAAATGGCAGAACAAGGCATTTCATCCTGCTGTTTGGTACAGCTCCATCAGTATGCTTGAGAAATAAGCAAGAAAATCGAGGTAACAGAAGGGCATAGACCCCGTCACCCTTGGGTTTTCTGGGTGGCACCTGCTAGAACAGGAGCAATAATCACTGATGGTTGGGGCCTCAGTGTCTGTGATCTCATGGCAGCAAGGGTGACTCACATTTCACAGAGACAACTGGAAAGAAAATAATTTTTAGCTCTTAATGCTATTTTTAAGCATTTCTCCAGCATCATTCACAGCAGTAACAGTCAAGAGGCTGGATTTAAAATGGGAAGTCTTCACAGACAAGCCTTATTCCCCTGGGTTATTTATACACAGGACAACATTTGTCATAGAGCCTTTAGAGTATGCAAAAATATTCAAATTTAGCTGTTAATATGCATGAGCACAGCACCCACCCAGGAAAGCCATTACTCTCCTGGGACTTGAACATGAAGAGCACTTTGTTAGCAGTCATGGAAAGCTGCTGAAGTCATGGAAACATGCTCAGGACTGGTTTAATAACTAATTTTGTCACCAAACAAAATTGCTGTTTCATGTTTTTATTCAGCAGAGACATGCTGAAAAATTATTAATTCATTATCTCCATTGAACAGAAAGAATCCACATCAATAGTACATTTTGATAAGGTCCTAACAATTCCACATCTAGAGCTACATCATAAGTATTGCAAAGGTTCATTCTTTACTCAATTTATGATTCAACAAACACTTTTTTTTCCCCTCCAAAATTCTCTTATTTTTAGATAAATCTAGAGGGGAAGACGGTAACTCTGTTCCCTGGGATTTTTAATAACACATAATACAAAGTGCCTTGAAATGTTTGCAGATCAAGGAGGAAAGAAAATAGGATCTTTAAAGAGGAGCTAAAAATGTTCCTTACACGTTCTACATTCCTGAACATGGTATTGCAGTTATCAATAAAAAATACTGAGATGTCATAGTCAATGTGTGCCAGACACTGCACAGACACAGGGACTGCAGGAGCTGCCAATGTGAACAGGGAAATCAGCACGTGGAGAAGGAAAGGGTGGTTTCTCCCTTATATCATCATCATCATCATTATTACATTTTGTATTTTTATTTTAATATTGTTACTGTTGCTCATAATAATATTAAATATTAATATCAGCATCAAAAGCTGTACCTCCCTTGATCTGGAGGAATGCAATGTCATTTGTGTTTAGGCTACTGAACACAAATTACTGAAAATAAACCTGACAGTAACAAGCAACACACCTGTAACACAGCTCAGTGCCCAACCTTCAATATTTAGTTTATTCTTTAGTTATTTTTAAAGCATCAGGAAGCAGAGGAAAAGACACAAATGTCAGTAAACCTCACTGCTCGTGGCATCACTTAAAGCGAAGGCAGACAGGCAGCCAGACAATAGATATTAAATTAAACAGCAGAGATTCATTCTCTACACTCAAAGAGTTCCTTCTAAAAATGAAACTGTCAGATTTGACTATAAATGTTTGTTTATTATTGATCTTTTGGGACCTGCAGTTGTTATGGAGTGCTAGAGATTGCCAGCTCCCTGTGTTTTGGAAATCAGGCATTGAACGTTCTGATAGCAGAAGACAGGGGAAATAATTCTTCTCTTTAAAAATTATACTTATTTTATAGCTCTCCTTTTAGCAAAGCTTCATTTAAAGTTTCCAGCCTCTCTTGTATTAAAAAAAAAAAAAAAAGAGTTCTGAATGCAGGAAACACTCTCAGTGGGAGGTAGCTCATAAATTAATACACAAACTTGGGGAAACCTCTCACAGCACAGGAGTGTAATCTAGAAATAATTCAAGGAAATGCAGATTTTAAAAAAAAGACCAGGGGGAAAAAAAACCTTCTCAAAACCAGAGAAAATTAAACATTGGAACAAGCAATTAAACATTAGAACAAGCAATTCCACCACTTGGGGGGCACCTACACAAAAAATTGGGCCATGACTGGGGCACTGGAGTGGCAGGTAAAGCCTAATTCCCAACTGGGAACCAGTTTGTGTGCTGGGCTGCCCATTCCCAAAGACACAGGACACTGCTGTGGGTGTATCACGCATGGAAAACTGGAACAGAAATTCAGGAAGGTGCACAACTCCACATGTTCCAACCTCCCTGCCCTGAGCCCCGGCCAGAGCAGGCTGGAAATGCAAAAGCGGTTTCCCATCACAGCAACCCTCCTGAAAATTTAGTGGGGAATAAAAGAGTGCATCCTCCTTAATTCAAAGGTGATCCTCAGGCCCCAGTGAGTCTCCAAACAAGAAGAGGAAAGAAAGGGGAAGGAAAGAAGGGGAAGGAAGGGAAAAGAAGGAAGGGGAAAAGAAGGAAGGGGAAAAGAAGGAAGGGGAAAAGAAGGAAGGGGAAAAGAAGGGAACAGAAGGGAAAAGAAGGGAAAACAGAAGGGAAAAGAAGGGAAAAGTTGTGGTTGATGCCCAGCATTTCAGCCCCCAGTGCTGCAGACACAGCACGCAGGGACCCTGTGACCCTCGGGGGCCACAGCCCAGGAGCTCTCACAAAAGGCATCTGTGGCCCACAAGGCATAAAGGATACAGGCTGAAATGCTGCTCAGGATGCCAGGCAGACCTCAGCTCTCCTCAGGAAGAAGGGAGCAGTGCTGGCAGGGAAGGAGGATGACAAAGGCTGTATTCTGTGTTTTCACGTGTGTTATTCCCATTCAGCTGCAGCAACAGCAGAAGCTGTGTGTGCAAAGGCTGCAGCAGAGTGAAATGTGAAGCTCAGGGCAGGAATTTTTGTCTCTTTCCTACTTCTCATCTTTTTCTGCAGTTTTACAGATCGTGTCTTTCAGATGGGAACTGGTAGCTGATGCCATCCCATCCTTTGCTTTTGATTCTTGTAAATTCCTTCTGATTCTGATTAATACTACATTCTGATTTAGTGACTTGGCATGCTGTGAAATGGCTACAGATGCCAGCCAGGCAAGGAGCCAGGGTAGGAAGAAGTAAAGGGTAACTGCTTAAAATGCATCTAGCAACAATCTGGGAATCAGCACAGGCTCTGCAAAGTAGTTGCACTGTATATGAAGCAATACAAAACCCACGAACTCGTACTGATCACACCTGCAGGCTCAAAGCCATCCCCTGTGTCACATTCCCAAAGCACAACAGAAGTGAAACTTTGCCATGACAAAGGGGAACTGCAGCAGAACTGCTCCAACAAGCCTCAAACAGCCCAAAAATGGCACAGGAGAAAACAGAGCCCTGCAC
Source organism: Melozone crissalis (assembly GCF_028551555.1). Lineage (NCBI taxonomy): Eukaryota > Metazoa > Chordata > Aves > Passeriformes > Passerellidae > Melozone > Melozone crissalis. The sequence goes on from NW_026535816.1 coordinate 6,467,882, forward strand.
ATCTCTGGATGTCCAGGAGCATCTTAGAATAAAGCTCAGCAACATGCCCCAAATCTGAATCAAAATTCCCACATTCCAAGGCTATTCCTGATGCCTCAAGCAGCTGGAACAGAGGATAGAAGGATTTCAGAGGAATAAAGTGGATTTTTATTGCAGTGCCTTCAAAGGCCACACCCTGGCAGTGCCCAGATGGCTCCAAGATGGAAGCCGAAGAGGGTTTGGTCACGAGATCTCACATTTTTATAAGTTTTAGTCCATTTTCATATAGGAGTTAATTGCCCAATTAATGGCCTCAAATGATGAAGTTTCATCCTCCTTTCTTGCTTGCCCGCCCTCTTCTTCTCACGTTGTTTAAGCTTCGGGCCTGAATTTTGAAGAGATTGTCCTTGAGTCTCCAGCTAGAAGTGTGTCACTGTCATACTTCCTGAAAAATCCCTTCACCAGGATCCTTTCTCCTGGGAAGCTGAGAAGCTTCAGAGAAAAATGAAAACAATAATTATCTGATTGCTTCTCTCATGTTTTTCTGCTTTGGAATGTGGTACGGAGATTGTTTATCCAACATGTCAATTGTTTTTACTTAATGATCAATCATGGTCCAGCTGTGTCAGGACTCTGGAAGCAGTCACAGGTTTTTAATTAGTATCCTGTTAAGCCTTCTGTACAGATCCTTTCTCTACTCTTTAGTATAGTTTTAGTATAACATTCTTTAATATAATATCATACCATAAAATAATAAATTAGCCTTCTAAGAACAGGGAGTCAGATTCATCAACTCCTCCTTCATCCTGGGGACCCCACAAACACCACAGAACAGGATTGTTTTATCTCCACCACCCTGTGAAAAGATCGCAGTAATACTTTATATAAAGTTAAAAGCTGCACACCAAAACAGAACAGAAAAACTTGAAACCCAAGGTATCATTCCTATCATTTAAAAAATGGGGTTTTGTTGTTGTTTGTTTGCTGGGTTCAAAAAGCAAAGGGACTTCTTTCTTATCCTGGTCAGGTCTTCCCAATCCTGGTCAAGTCTTTCTCATCCAGCAACCTTAAAATACATTTCCCCGTAATGGATCTCATTAAAACCACAGAAATAACCAGTGTGTTTGCTTTGATCTTCATAACAGCTGTAAATTCTAAATACTGCATCCATTGCACAGGCAGACACGCTGTGCAATTGTGTCTATTTCAATCTTATTGCAAATACCCAACCAATTTTCATAGTCACTTAAAACAAAAAGCTTTATAACAAGGAGCTTTGGGTGCTTTAGCCTAAAATGACAAAGAAATTTTAGATGGATTATAACAAATTATCATTATAAATTATATTAGAAATAAATTATAATCTTATAGAATTATAGGTTTTGACTGCAGCATATATTTATTAAATTTTGCAGAACTATTCAGGCAAAAATACTGGAATATAGTATCACATAGTTCATATACAGTGATACAAATCAAATATATGAGCATAAAACACAATTATGAAGGTCAAAGAAATAAATGTTTACTTAGATACATCTTAATGTGAATGAAACCTTCAACAATGACATCCTTAATTTAGCATTTCTTGTGTCTTGCTTTGTATCACACTTCTGGTACCATTTAGGAATCACATCATCAAATAATTCAAAAGCAAATTTTAGATGCTGCATAAAAGATTTGACAAAACATTACAGAAATTATCTTTCTAAGGACACAGTAGAAGTAATACCACAAGGCTTTCTAAATCAGGCTTATTTTAACTTGATACTTTTGTGCAGCACTGCAATCAAAAAATAGATCGGGGTCTTAACATAAATGAAAGTGTCTATATCCAGATGTATATCTACTTTAACTTCATAAATGAAATATAAAACATATACAAAATCTCAGATGGTGAAAAACATATGTATTTCTAATGTCAATCAGCATAAATTACTTAAACCATCTAAGTAGCTTTTAAAGCTGATTTTATTAGATGTTTCACATGAAATGTGGGGTTTATACTATTTTCCAACAGGGTTTCTCCCCACTAGAAAAAGGTAATTTTAGTAAAGGAGACTTTTTAAATGCAATTACATAAAAATTGAGATTTTTATTATGTTCACCCTAAGATTAGAAAGTCTGACCTAAACTTTTTTGCCTTTTGAGTATTCCCACTCACTTCAAATGCAATATAACATTGCAACTAAATTGGTTTCAAATTCCAATTTACCAACAAACAAAGCAGCAGAGGGCCACCAATGTTGCATAACCTGTTTGCATCGCTGTCATCACCAGAAATGGGACAGAAAGTTGTTCCTTGTGATAGAAAACGCTCACAGAACTTTATTCAGTGGGATTAGAAATTCTGAGCTTTATTTGAGCAACATTTTCCCCACCTCTGCAAACCGCAGTGCTGTTAGCAGCCACAAATTAATCGGCCATCCATTTTTTAAAGGCCAGACACCACTCCCCAAAAATCCAAAATCCGCAGCAGCAATGAACGTGGGCTGATCCACACTCCTGCTGTCCAGAGAGGGTAAAACAATGTGATATCCAGGCAAAAACAGGGATGCTATGACTGCAGTGTCCTTATTCTCTTGTCCTAATTCCAGAGGCACATTGCCACTTAAATCCAAATCACCTGGATTCCCACAGAAAGCAAAAAGCTCCTCCCTCCCCAGCAAAGCATGGCAACTCAGTAAACCAATGTTAAAAACCAATTTAACCCAATTATTTCTCAGCAATTATTTGTCCTTTTCCCATCACCACAGTTGCCATTTTATGCAGAATTCACTCCACACAATCATGCACACAAGTGGAATAAAATCTGAGATTTTATTTTATAAATCTGCAGGAACACAGCTTCCAACAAATCAATCTGTGTTTTGAAAGAGATGTTCCACTGTTTCCTGGGCTATCCACAGCAGCTTAAAGGGTAAATTTGCAAGGAAAACCCCACAAATGACATTTTCAAAGCCAGCTGGGAAAATGGACACCAATCTTGCCTTCATCTTAAAGGTAACCTGCCTAAGAATCTAGGATTCCTTTTTCTTTTGCACATCTGGGATTCTACACTCAAAAAAAAAATCTCTGCTTACAGGCTTGGAAATAAGACTCTCTTCCCTGATTGTTGCAAAGTTATCAAGGGCCTCTTTGTTCCTATGCTGTGTGGTTCTTTAAAAAAGGAGAACTTTCATTTTCCCTATAATGAAAGTTGTGCCTTCAGAAACTACAAACATCCCTGAAATGACCGTATGTGGGATCTGTTGATATCAGATACTTATTTCCCTCAGAAACACTCTCACAATGAAAGTGAAATAGCTTTTCATAAACGAAACTAAAAGAACTTGAAAAGTAATACAAAACACAATAAAAGAATTTATTTCTAGCAGAGCTTTTCTGGAGTATCTATCCTTTTGGAGATGTGTCACAGTTTCCTAGAGGGTTTGTATTAAACAAATAAAAAAAAAAAAAAGAGAAAAAGAAAACACTTTAAAAACACACAGCAGGTTTCTTTAGGGATTCTATCAGGATTCATTTATTCATTTCTAACGGATTCTCCAGAAGTGCATATCTGAAAACAAAAATCATCCTGTTCCAGTAAACACTGATGTCAGGGGCAGATGAGATCCTGCACTCCCCAATGTGCTCACCTGAAGAGGAATCACTGGGGAGAATCCCTTGGCTAGGAAAATAAAATCTCTAGAAAAACAAAATAAATCTCTGCCCTCACCACACCCCACCTCAGCCATTACTGAGGGAGCTGGGTGCAAAGTGCATTTGCAATTCAGTGAGGTGCATTTTCAAGAGCCTGCCCACCCTTGCTTGGACACACCACCCCCGTTTTCAATTGGCATTGTAAAATTGGGCCCTTTCCATGGCCCTGTTTGCCCACCTCAATAATCCCTCCTATTTCCAAAGCTCCTTTTCCCTCCTGTGAACCTTTATCTCAGCAGCAGCCTGGAGCACCAGGCTCTGCTAACAAGGAGAAAATCCCTGGTGAATCCTTTATTTTAAGGATTTAAGTCTGGTTTAATCTTTATTTTCAGACCACTTCTTCTGCAACACACACTAATTAATTACTTTCCACATTCACTTGCCAAACTCCATTCTGTAACGGGTGAACCTCCAGTGTTCCTTCTCATCCTCTCTCTGACATCCTTTCCAGCCCCTCAGAATTGCTGTCACCCATCAGGGCAGCTGGAATTTCAAACACATCACATCTTTGACCCGTCTCTCTACTGATAAAACACAACTTTAGCCTTTCCTTCATCTCCTCGGCACTTCAGCACCCCTGAAAGGCTTTCCCCTCTGTGCACCAGCCTCAGAAGAATTCCACTTTGCTCCAACTCCTCCTCAAATTCCTCTTTCTCCTTCAGGAACTTATTTCAGTATTAGCAAAGGTCAGAAATGTAAAAGGTTACAATACCCATCTGCCACCTCTACTTAGATCACTTTATTATTTCAGTTCAGAATATGAATTGGGGGAAATGATCTAAAATGGCACTTGAGTAACTCCATTATTACACCAGAGATGTTTTCTCTCAGCTTTGGGTAAGAGATTTTTCCTTCAGCTAGATTATCCAAGCTTTGTCTGAGCCCTCACTTCTTCCTGTAATAATCTTCAGCAGAGAAACCAAACGAGGTCTTTCTCACATTCTCTTTCCTGGAGAGCATCATTGAATTATTATTATTATTATTATTATTATTTTTCGTGGTGCTGGCAGAGGTGTGGGTGACATTTGTGCATGTTCACCTTACCTGGATGCATTCCTGCCCAGGGCAGCATTGCAGCTCCTTGGGGACAGCTGGAATCAGGAATTTCCCTGCTGCCCACAAGCAGTAAATCAAATTTCACTTCAGTACAACAACCAAGAGAGACACCTGCTGGCAATAACAGCAACAAAAAAACCACCACCACCGAAGCACCCCACATTTATCTGCGTGCACACACACCCAGCCATGACAATTAACCATTCAGGGCTAATTGGAAACACCCAATCTGCTGAAGCCACATGATGCCACCCTCTCCCAGGTGCCTCCTGCTGCATTTGTGATGCTTTTGCTCTGGTTTTGTTGGAGGGGTTTGCTGCTTAACCCCACAGATGTGGTCGGTGGGATGGATGCAGCTGTTTACTAAAAGGATCACAAATCTAGTTCCAAGCTAGATTATCTGGGATATCTGCATATCTGGGATTCAACACTCTAAAAAATCTCTGCTTACAGGCTTGGAAATAAGACTCTCTTCCTTCATTGTTGCAAAGAATATGTGCTCTGAGTGCAAGGTATTTGATAAATATGAGTCCTGTGATTTCACCAAGTGAATTAGAGGATGCCACCCATTAACCAATTAGTACACAGCAATTAATTGGAAATGATCCAGCTTTGACAATCCCTTAACTAACATCAATGGCACTGGCACACCTCCAGGGGGATGAGAACCCAGCCAGCCTCCAGTGCTGGAGCTACTCCCCCAAAATTGGGGCAAAGATTATTTTTAGCCAATTTTCATTCACATGAACTATAAAGGAGAAACCCTTCTCAGCTTGCAGTTGCCTTAAAGTGTCCTCCCTGCTCTTATTTCTCCCTCTAGATCATTTTCACAATTGCCTCCTTCAATATTTTTGTGAGTGTGTGGCAATACTCACTGTATTTTCCCTCCCCCTGCCTCCAAATGTGCCTAAATGAGATGACCTGTTCACGTTTTTGCTATCATTTACTCCTGAAAGTAAGAAAATAGCAGAGGTGGCCCAGGATTAATTGAAAATTGGATCAGGCCACTGAATTGTTGTCCAAATGAGTCAATTGCGGGGACAGGAAAACAATTTTACAAGAGGCAGCAGAAAATTTACAGTAACACACTTGCCTAAACAGTAAAAAGCCCTAGAAATACTAATGCTTCAGGGAAAATATATTTTAAGCAAAGTTAAGCTAATAACAGAAGAAAAGTCAACAGACACCAGTTGCTATTCCTGTTTATGAACCACACATCTTGTTTGGACACTTTAATAAAGGAGCCTTAACAAGCTTCACAGAAAATGCTATTTTCTCATGATTCCTCTTCATCAGTGCATGGCACCAGTAAGAGTGAGCCAAGGCATATTGCTCTGAAATACTGGATTTCTCCATTTCTGCTCTGGAATACTGGATTTCTCCATTTCTGCTCTGAAATATTGGATTTCTCCATTGCTGCTCTGAAATACTGGATTTCTCCACTTCTGCTCTGAAATACTGGATTTCTCCATTTCTGCTCTCAATCAGCCATGCTGTGTAATGAAAATTACTCCTAATGAAACCCCTTGCACCATCATGACGCAGTTTTAGCTGCAATCATTGTGCTTTTATCTCTGGCACGAGGCAGTTTCCACCACTCTTGGGTAATGCAAGTAGAAAAGATTGCATTTGCTGGGAGGATTTCACATTCCTTGGTAGGACAGGCTGGAGAGTGAATCAGAGACCTCTCGCATTCCTCTGATCCTATAATTAGAAGCCATTTACATCTCCAAACTGCAGCACTTCTAATGCTGAGGATAAATGTAATCTAATTCTAATCCTGTTTCTTTCACACAAACTACTGCAAAGTGGGGGAAAAACTTTCCTACGTGCCAATGACACTCACACAGTTCTGAAAAAATATTACTGACCCTTAAAGATGTGGCAAGCTTTTAGCACAAGGCTTAGTCTGTAAATACAGCATAAACTGTTAAAAAACAAATATTAAAACCATGAAAAGGCTCTTTTGTTAATGCCTATTTGAATTAAGTTATGAGCATGTGTATATTCACAGTGAAATCCATATGAATTTTAGATGCATCAAGCCTCCCAAATAAATGCTGAGACCTGTAGGTCACACCACCATCTAAAAATGCCCAAATCCGTGACACTGTCAATTCCCAACACACAAAGGGAAATATTTGGCTGACGTGTGGAGTGTCTCCCAACACCTCTCAATTCAAAACAGGAAAAAGCAAAATAAGAAACCCATTTGAACACTGCAGAGTAAACTCTGTCATTGCCAAGGCTGGCAGTGCTTATTGAGCCAGGATTAAATCATTCTGCAATGGGAATTTCAGAAGGTGTTGGGAGTGTGGCATAATAGCAGCCAGGGGCAAGATGTGAGTCTGCCTCCAGGACTATTCATGACTTCTATTACTTCAAAGCTGGCATGGATTGGGATCTCTTTAATTTTTTATGTGGTGAACTGTGGCTTTTTTGAGCAACCTCACCTGCTGTGATGACTCATTTCAGTAGCACTGGACCCTGTCTAAAGCTCAGTGGAACTCAGCTTCCCCATTTCACAGGAGATCTCATTATTTCCTTTAAATTGCCCAGTACACAGCTAAAACAATGTTTTCTCCCGAAAAGACACAGACTATGAAAAATTACCTTTCAGAAGCGAGGTCATTCCAGAGATAAATTTGGAAAGAACCATCAGGGTTTGACAAAGATTCATGTTTCAAGAAAAAGCACCCATCATTAACTCAGATGCAAACACAGCTAATGAAAGCATTTACCTGCTCAATTAATATGCAGACATCACTCTGCTCTATCAAAATAATCTCATTTCTTCCCCGTTAGCTTCCACCTATTCATGCTGAAGATAAAATGCATCAACACATAAAATTTCAAGAGAAATTTTCAGAGCCTGCAGGTTAATTCTGCCTTTCAATTGAAAATTCACCTCTTAAAACAACTTTTTAATTAGCACTTCTGTCAAATTGTATAATTGTTAATTGGTTGCTCTCTGTTAATTTTAAGTGGGGTGTGGCATCCTTCTGGAGCCAACGCCACTGAGAAATCCTGCAGGTCATAAACTGAAACCAGGAGGAGATTGGGGAAAAAACAAACAATTACATGTTGTTAACAGCAAATGAAATTTCTGTTTGTGATGAAAAATTGATAATTAATTATTAATAAAATGATTCTGTTTTCTGTTATGCACTGTGGTGGAGGTCACATGTCTAAATCTAAATTTGGGAGCTGAAAGTGGGAAGTTGGTATGAAATATGGAAATTTGACCAACAAGGAACTCCAATACAGTGAAATCCACTATAAAAGGCAGGAAAAAAGACAACTCAGCTAAAAAAAACTAAACTAAAAGAAGAAATAGCAGAATATTCAAGAATATTCATGCTTGAACACCACTACAATTCTCAATCGTGTGCAACAATGTGATTTATTAGTATACATTTCAAACAACACATTAGATGCTAAATCCAGCTTTTTGTATGACCTTTCATGATACATCAGTGATGAAAATCCGGGGTTTTTTATCTGACATGAAAATCTGCTGTAAAAGTGGAAGACCTGTGGCTTTAGTGGCTTTTACAGATATTTGGAGCAACCTGTGTGAAAACAGGTTGAATTGAAAAGAATTCACACACACAACTCTCTCAATATTTCTGAGTATCAGTGGTTATTGACATTAACACTGCAGTCTAACTACTACTGCCAATAATATGAGAATATTTCAGCTGCCCTCAGGCTTCATAATTTCAATTCACTGATCTCAACTGAGCCTCTCAAAGAGCTTTATGTTTTTATTCAGAGAAGTAGTGGAGGGAATGCTGTCACTGCAGACTTTGCTGGCTAGATAAGCAAAAAGATTTGCTTCTCCAGAGCAAACACTCTCATAAGCACTTCAGCTATCAGCAGCTAAGCACACAGAGATGGAGGTGCCAAAAGTGACAAACTGTGGCACACCCACAAGTGAGTGTCTGCCTCCCTCTGCCGGATCTCAGCTGTGTAGCTGAGATGGCCCCAGCATTGGAAAATGCATCCAAAAACCACACACAGGCAACTTTTGTCTCAAAACTCTGCTCTTTGCATCATTTATGTCTGTCTATTTACGTCTCCATCATTTATGTCTGTGCATATGCAGAGCAACTGCAACTGCACCCAAAAAACACACACAGACAACTTCTGTCTCAAAACTCTGCTCTCTGTGTCATTTATGTCTGTCTACATGCAGAGCCCAGGGTTAAGTGTTTCCAGTTTTGGTACCGAATTTTCCAGGCCAAAGGTGGAAGGCAGGTGTGTGAGCTGTGTGTGACACTATAAATAAGGCACAGGGATCTTTGCTAAAAGCAGAATTTTCTCACCTCTCACAGCATGGCAGTCTTGATGGGCAGAAAAGAACTGTCTGAAATTCAGCAAAGGCCAAAAGGTCCTGCAGCAGGCTGGGGGCCAACCTGCTGGAAAGCAGCTCTGGAGGAGGACCTGGGGGTCTTGGTGGACAAAAATCTCTGTCCCTGAGCCTGTAGTGTGTCCTGCAAGCCAAGAAGGCCAATGGCATCCTGTGGGGCATTTTCCTTCCTTCCACCCCCAAATATTGCCAGCACGTCATGGAGGTGATTCTGCCCCTGAACGTGAGGAAAAACTTCTTTACTGTGCAGGTGACTGAGCACTGGAACAGGATGCCCAGAGAGAATCTTGTTATCAGACATCTGCTCTGATCAGTGTTTATTTCAAATACCTGTGTTCCATTTACAAAATATGCAACCTGTACTGGGATTGCAGTGGTACTGGAATTTTAATTATTGGGATTGCACTGGTACAGGAATTTTAATTATTTAGGCACATTGCATGTAACGCAACTCTGACTTAGAACTCTAACCCTTAACACTGTGCTTTAAAATAAAATACTGAGTGACTCCTGCCACTACTTTTCTGTCCCCATCACTTTTCAGGGCACTGTCACTCTGGTGACAGCCAGCACCTGTAGATCTGACAAGTTCCAAAACATTCACATCAGCATTGCCTCACAGCTCAGAGCACTGCACTTAAAAGTGTGCACAAGTTCTGCTTCTAGAAAATCTTTTGGGTTTATTCAAGGGAAGGATTGAAAAATGGAATTTACTCCAGAGTACACAGCAGTCCCTTCAGGTACTGCTGAAGCCTGCTCAAGGCTGCATTAGTAGTGCAGTGGGATTTTCACCCCTTTTTAAGTGAATTTATTGATCTTGAATAACCTCCACAGCCCCTGCAATCACCAATACTTTATCAACAGTACTGGTACAGCACCGCTATTACTAGGGCTATCCAGAATACCTCAAATCAGCTTAAATCCATGCCAAAAGTCCTCCTGCTGGAAGCCTGAGAGGATCTTTTTGGCTCCACAGAAGCAATCAGCAGTGCCCTCACATTTTGCCTAGGGCTGGAGGAGGGTTATCATATTTAACGGAGAGAAGCCAGGCTAAAGAAATAATTACCAACCACTATTGGTCCCATCCTCAAATAAAAACAAGCAAAATGGAAAATTCTGGGGAGAAGGTGAACACCTATCCCCTACCCACCAAAACCCCCAGAATCCTCAACAGCAAACATGCAGAGCATCAGCCACCCATGCACAACCACCTGAAGATGAATTTTCCCCTCATTTAATCACCAAAACCCTTCCGTTGTCAGTATCTGGCTTATTTCACTCACAGCCTTGAAGAAAATCCTCAAAAAGTGGAAAACTTTTAGGACAGTTGAAAAATTTCAACTAAAAGTTAAAAACTTTTAGGACAGTTTCCTCACTTCCTTTAACCAATGCTATTTCCAGAGTTTACTGCGCCCTTTCAAACACCCATTCTTGACCCAGAAATAAAACCAACAGGTTGAGGTTTTTTGGGGAGGATGGGTGGGTTTTGGTTTGGGGAATTTTTATGCCTCCAACTATCCCTGGCCTTTGTTTTACTCATTGCTACTCGACATATTTTGCATGTACCAAAACCGTCTCAACTGACTGGTGTCTGTGTTGGTTTTTTTTGTTGTCACATCACGACTTTGGGGGGTTTGTTCCTTTGTGCAGCAGTGACTACACCTGTACTTTGTCTGACTCCTCTAACCTGGCTCAATTTCCATGGGAAAACTGGGAAGATGCTGGTGTTATAAATAAGGAGCTTGACAAGGCCAATATTCAAGCAGCAAGAAATTTATTAATTAGTATGGTGAAGCATGAGCAATACAGCACAGGGTGCAGTGGAGGAAGTTTTCCCTCCAACTGCACACCCATACTTGAGGCTTACAGGTATTTATAGGGGTACTCATCAGCTTTCTCAGCAGTTTCTATTCCCAATTTCTACTCATCAGCAGTTTCTATTCCAAATTTTTACGTCACAATTCTATACACTATTGTGATTTAGTTCTTCTCAGGATGTATCCCAAAAGGAGTATCCCCAGATGGTGGTGGTCGGTTTCCAAAATAAGGAAGAAGTCTCCCGTCTGGTGAGGTCCAGCTCCCCAGATGTGGGTCCACCTTTTAATTGCAAGGACTATAAATCACATAACAGTGATGTCCAGCTTCCCTTCGTCGAAACTATAGATCCTTGAGTTGATGTTCATCTTCCTTTCTCAAGCTGCTTTCCTCTCTTTGGTTTCCTTTATATATATTCCAAAGCTATAGTTTCAAGGATACAAGCAATATTCTAAAATTATACTGCAAAAGGTTATTATTGCAGAACTCTTTAAGGCTTAACTACAAGCAAAGATCAACATCCTTAATGCTTTAATTCAAACGCTCCTAAATTGTGAAAAATACATGTATTTTATGATTGGCTTTTCGCAAATATTAAAATGAATATTATTTGTGTTGTGTTAGAAAGTTATGCTGTATTAATTCTCTTAAGTACTGTGTTAAATATGATTTTAGGTTATAAAAAAAATGTTAAAATAGAAACGATGCTATGTAGGATACTTTTCTTAAAGAAAGGACTTGCACTGAGATAGCAGCCACAGGACACCTGAATCTGTCAGAGAAAGAGAATTTATTGCTCCATTATCAGAAGAAATGAACTTCTTCCTGCCTTGAAGGTGGTGTTTTAGGATTCAGAGGAAGAAGTTGACGATGACCAGACAGAATCCTGTGTTTTAATGGAATTTATGCATCATGTAACAAGACAACCAGTATGAATATGCAACAGGCTGTTGCTTTTAAGGGTTGATCCTTTTGTCCTTTTTCAGGCCCGCGCTGCCCAGAAAAAGGCACCTGGACGTCCGTAACTCTTTATCTCTGTTGTCTCATATTGTCCTAATTCAATTTGTCCAAATTGTTATTACTCCTATTTTATTACTCTTTTTTATAACCATTTTATTACTACTAAACTTTTGAAATTTTAAAAAGAAGTGATTGGCGTTCTTCACATAAATCAACTAAGGCTAATTGCAAACAAAAGATAGGTTCAAAGGCCTTCTTCCACGCTTTACTTTCCTCCGTCATTATTAGAATTCGTCTTTAGCGCCGTCTTTAGAGGTGGACAAAAGCCTCGTCCAGGTGTGTGGTTGTTGTCAAGCCGTGCATTCAGATGTATCAGGGTGGCATCGCTGACTGTCTGGATAGATGCAATCGGCTGCTCCCGGCCGGGGTAGTTAAAAGACATGGTTTGGATTTCACAATATTTTTATACCATACATTAACAGCATGAATTATCCCTACCATATGTTACATACCTGACACGAAACACAGCCTTGTGTTTCACACCAGGGAGCCTCGGGGACAACGGGGGGACTGTCCCGGGGACACCCACGGGGCTGTGCCGGGTGTGAAAAATGCATGTATTTTATAATTGGCTTTTCGCAAATATTAAAATTAATATTATATGTGTTGTGTTAGAAAGCAATGCTGTATTCATTCTCTTAAGTACTGTGTTAAATATAGCTTTAGGTTATAAAAATTGTTAAAATAGAAACTATGCTATGTAAGATGCTTTGTTTAACAGAAAGGGCTTGCAGCGTGATAGCAGCTACAGGACACCTGAATCTTTCAGAGAAAGGGAATTTATTGCCTTCTTATCAGAAGAAACTAACTTCTTCCCGCCTTGGAGGCGCTGTTAGGATTGGAAGGAAGAAGGTGAAACTCACCAGACAGAATCCTGTGTTTGAATGGAATTTATGCATCATGGATGGGATGTATGAATATGCAACAGGTTATTGGTTTTAAGGGTTAATCCTTTGTTAACGGGTGTCTTTTTTCGGGCTTGTGCTGCCCAGAAAAATGTACCCGGACGTCCGTAACTCTTTGTTTTTATTGTCTCATATTGTCCTAATTCAATTTGTCCAAATTGTTATTACTCTAATTGTGTTACTATTTTTATAACCATTTTATTACTATTTAACTTTTAAAATTTTAAAAACGAGTGATTGGCGGTTTTCACACGGGGATAACGGCGGGGCTGTCCCGGGGACACCGCGGGGCTGTGCCGGGGAGGCTCGGGGATACCCACGGGGCTGTCCCGGGGATAACGGCGGGGCTGTCCCGGGGACACCGCGGGGCTGTGCCGGGGAGCCTCGGGGACAACCGCCGGTCTCGCCGGGCGGTGCCGGACGCCGCGGGGACAACGGACGGCAGCAGCAGCAGCGGCGGCGGCAGTGCCTCGGCTGCGCCATGACCGTGCAGCGCCCGTCGTGGCCGCCGCTGTACTTCCCGCACTTCCACGGCACGGAGCCGGTGCCGCGGCCGGCGGGCGGCGCCTGGGCCCCGCTGGCCGCGCTGTGCTGGCCGTGGCAGCCGCTGCCGGCCGCAGCCGGGCCGCCCCGCTACGCCGCGCTGCCCGCGCCCGTGGTGCCGGAGCCGCCGCGCCTCTGCTGCCCTCCCGCAGCGCCGCGGGCCGGGGAGGCGGCGCGGCGGCCCCCGGAGCTGGCGCAGCTGCAGCTGCAGGAGGAGATGTGCGAGCTGGGCATCCGCCTCAAGGAGCTGGAGCTGGCGGCGCTCATCGGCGACGGCTTCGATGCCAGGCAGTGTGCGTGCGCCGCCCGCCGCGCCCGGGCTGCGCGGGGCGGTGCGGAAGGAGCTGCGGGCACCGGCACCGCCCCGCACAGCCCGGGTACCCCGGCAGGGAGCCCGGAATAGGGCAGGATGGATGTGGGGCGGGTTTGGGGTATCTCCGCTCCGCAGCGCCCTAGAGCCAGCCCGGGGCAGCGCAGGTGCGTGCGGGGACAAAAGGCATTGATTGTCCCGGGCCAGCCCGGTCAGCGCTCAGGGCAGCCGGCTGAGGGCATGGTTAGAGGAGTCACGCGAACTACAGGTGTAGTAGTCACTCCCGTAGTCACAAAACCCCCAAAGTCGTTAAATGACAACAAACAAACCAACGCAGGCATCACCCAAGCGAGAGGGAGTTGGTACATGCAAAATGCATGGAGTAGCAGCGAGACCCTGCGCTTGTGCACCGGCCCCGCATTCCGGCCGCGGGTCCCCCTGGCAGGGAGCCCTAAAGCCGGATGAGAGTGTGGGGCGAGTTTGGGGTATCTCTGCTCTGCAGCGCCCTAGAGCCAGCCCGGGGACACTGCGAGGCGGCACTGCGGGGACAAATGGCATTGATTGTCCCGGGTCAGCCCGGTCACCGCTCAGGGCAGCCGGCTGCGGGCACTCCCCCCGCACACCACAAACCACGTAAAACAACGACGCATTAACCAGACAACCAGCATTGTAATTGCCATCTTAACCACCATGTCCGTCATCCTCCTTCCTATATCCCCTATCATCCTTACCATCGTCTGAGAAATTTAGGATTATCTAAGGAGTCACACGAAGTACAGGTGTAGTCACTGTCATAGTCACAAATCCCTCAAAGTTGTTAAACGACAACAAACAAACCAGTGCAGGCATCACTCAAGCGAGAGGGAGTTGGTACATGCAAAATGCATCGAGTAGCAATGAGACCCTGCAGTTGTGCATCAGCTTGGATGTAAAATAAAGGCCAGGGATAGTTGGAGGCATAAAAAAATCTCCACACCAAAACACGCCCGCCCCCCAAAAAACTACAACCCCTTGGTTTTATTTCTGGGTCAGGAATGGGTGTTTGAAAGGGTGCAGTAAACTCTGGAAATGGCACTGGTTAAAGGAAGTGAGGAAGGCACTGTCTTAAAAGTTTTTAACTTTTTGAGGATTTGATGTAAAATAAAGGCCAGGGATAATTGGAGGCATAAAAAAATCCCCAAACCAAAACCCAGCTCCCCCAAAAACCTCAAAACAACCCACACCAAAAGAAACCACCGACCAAACAGAAACCCTCCCATTAAATTATAAGTGAGCTTGGCATTTTAATTTTGCAACCTGCTGGCCATGAAGAAAATGCAAGGAATAAAATAGTTCAGCAGATGACAGTGGTACTGACAGCTCAGGTAGGGAGGCCAACAACTGTAAGGATTTCATGCTCATTTTTTCCTCCAAGGTCACAGGAAACTTTCAGGAGTGCAAGAGTTACAGGAACACAGGGGAAATGCCCATCAGATATATGCATTCAAAGCAAGATCTCAAAAGAAATTCCACTTGGTAGCTTGCATGTATTTTCCCCTTCATTATAGCAGTAAACACCACTTTCCATTTTTAATACCAACTATTTTGAGAAACTCTAATTTTCAGGTATTTGCTAGCCAAGGCATTGTAAGGATTATTAGTTTGCTTAATACATTATTGGATTTACTTAAAAGTACTGTAAATTGTTAATGACATCATTAATGACAACTCGTGTTTCATTCCTGTTTAGATAAAATCCTGAAGGCACTGGAAGAAAAGAAGATACAAAGCATGAAAGCAATGCAGAACATGAAGTAATGTCCACCAACACACTGTGGATTATTTCAGCTGGATATTTTGCCACTATGACTGTGGATTGTTTTAATGGGTCTTTAATATTGGGTTTCTACTCACTATATGTTGTTCTCCTCCTCTTAAAAGTATAGCATATTGTTGACTTCTTTTGTGTATTATTTGTCTGGTACTAGTTACTGATAACACTAGTGTGTATTTGAACCTTTTTCTTTTTATCCAATTACTTTATGCAGGAAGCATATAATATTTTCTTCAAAAACACTGAGAAATTAACACTGTTTTTGTCAGGATTCTCAGCAGTCCATATCTGCAGCTGGCAAATGCAGAAATGGCAATATAAAATATGGTTGGGTTTTGTTTTGTTTTAGTTCTAAGTATATTAAGTGCAATTTCGACTAAATAGGTATGGCCAAAAGTCCTAAGCCTCTAAACCAGCTTAAATAACTACTTTCACATTAGCATAAAAACCTTTTTTATAATCACAGTGTATTCCTTTATAACCATAAAATTACAGAAGCTGTGACTTGAGTTGGTTTTTAACAGAGCAGGCACATGACATTGAGTGTTAACTGATATTTTACCATTATTTTAGGAATAACAGTGCATGGGCCAAAGCCCATGGCAGTTTTTGAAGTGACAACATCCTTATGTTTGGGAGGTACATCCTTTCATAAGTAAAAATGGACAGAGGCAGGGATGGCAGACTGAAGATCTGGACAGCATTCAGCATTCAAAAATAATGTCACCCATTAAGAACACCACAAAGGAGCAAATAGGCTCATCAAACTGATAAAAAAATACTGATTACTTTTTCCTATTCCATTTCCAAAGCAGTAGGTGGCAGCATGAAATAATAAAGTTACCAACCCTGAAGCTGCAATATTTTGGCGAAGAGCTTTATTTTTAAGAGGACTATTTTAACCTCTGTTTATTTAAACTGTGTTCAAATTACTCAGCTGAAATGTTTTAATACAATCCAATATGAAATTTTTTTTTCCTCTTACTGTTTATTGCAGCATTCATCCTTATAGGGCCTCAATCTTTCTAGCCAGATTTTGATCTACTGTACACAGAGTTTATATATTTTTTTAAAAAAATCTAGTTTATAACTCCCATTTGTCAATCATCAAACTACAGCAATCACATTTTAATGTGATTACAAATGAACATTAGAAATCTGGGCTGCAGTGTTTCACTGCTCCCTCTGCAGAAAGAGGATAAAAAGTCTCTCAAAGGGTTTTGAGGCTTAAGCAGAAATGGTCAATTGCAGTGAAAATGTGAATGGTTAAGCTGAAATTGTTGGTTTCAATGAAGATGAGAACTGTGTTAGTATCCAAATTAAATATCAGAAAACAAATTTGGATTGGAAAAAAGGGCCATTACACAGAGGCCTTCAGAGGCTTTGTGGGCAAGTGAGGGCTTTAAAATCAAGGTAGGTAACAGAGGAACTATCTTGATTGTCCCAATCTCCAGATCAGTTTAGTTCCTAAACCACAATAAATTTTCCAAGGTTACTGCAAGGGCCTACAGAGGTTTCCATTACATGGAATTGCTGCTTCCTAACAATTACTTCTCAGCTTTTACCAAGTCTTTGACTTTACATCCAGCTCTCATCAGCCATTATTCACTTTTTTTCTTTATTCCTTTGTTTTCTTGGCTTAAACAGAGCTGCTTCCCATCGCACACAGTTGAAATATTTTCCATCTGTTGTTCTGTTTTTCATATGGCCTTTATGTTGAAACAACACTTGGAGTTTAATTACTGGGTGATAACACAAGGAATAGCATCAGTTAATGTGTAATCTCAGAGCTGCCTGGGATCACACATCTCCTGAAAAAATCATCTGGACCATGGCATTTAGCAGAGTGGTCACCCTTGTGTCACCCACAGCACTCCTCCATCAGGATGCTTTGGTCAAAACCTTTCCTTTGGAAAAAAAAAATAAAAGGAGGGGGAAAAGGCTATTGGTGCATAATGGCACATAGGCTGATTTCCATTTGCCCCTAAACATTTAACTTACTTACCTTTACTTTTCTGCTCTGTTTCCACCTGATCTTCTTAAATCCAGTAATTTGCTCTCATCTGAGGGCTTATGGTTTCATCTCAAAGCTGGTCTGTTTATCATTCCCTTTGTAAAAATTAAGCCATGTATTAGACAAAATAGAACAGCATTCTTACTGCATTTTCCTTGATTCACAAAGGACGTGTCATTCATTTTTTAATTGTTTCTGTTCTCTAAGATTGCTCAGGGGAGGCTAAACCTGGCATTCAGATGCAGGAGCAATTCAGATCTCTTTCATGTAGCTGCCTTGTGACTCAACAAATCTATCCCTATTGCATTCAAGACAGAAATTTAAGGCTACAAATTTGATTCCGAGGCAGAGATCTCCAGACATCAGTAGGTTGCTCCAATTTCCAATCCCAAACAAGGCGAGCCTCTCAAAAAGCAGAGTGTCACACCTTCCCAGCCTGAGCCTGCACCTGCAGTGACACCCCGGTGCTCCCCAAGGAGAGCCTCAGGTCTCCCTTGTGAAACCTCAAATTGGCTGTTTTATGGTGGGCAAAATGAGATACAAAGCTATTCAAGAACCAGAATGCATTTCAACTTTATTTTATATCAAACAGTTGGGTCCATTAAATTTCACACTGCTGTGTTTGAGTTTGCCACATTAAAATTCTCCAAGTAGATATTCAGCCTTATTACAATGGATCATTAGAATTTAAATTAATCTTCAAGTCAAGCTGCCTTAATTAGTTCAGGGGCAGATTAGAAAGGAAATCCAAAAGCAGTAAGCCATCATGAAATTATTTTTCTGCTTTCAGCAGCGTCTGCTGCATTTTGGATTCACCTGTCCTGAAAATTCAGAGCTAATATCTCAAGGGGAGGTAGGGAAATTGAGAAACACCCAACTCTGGGAAACTTGTCCTCATTTTTGAAACTTGTCAATATTTGTGAAACAGCCTCAGATTTTGGTGTATCTTGAGAAAAGCCAGAACAGCCCCTTGAGGCAGTTTAAGTACTCACAGTATGTATATAAAATATATAAATACATATATACATTTAAAAATTATAATTAGGCCATCTGTCTAGAACCTTATTAGTGATACTTACACTAGGAATTTCATTTATCCTCTATTTTTGGAAGATCCTTTACAGCCTCTTTCTTCCTCTGAAACTACAAAGTAGTAGTAAAGGAACTTTTTATTCCAAATTTCTTACATGACAAATTATATAAAAGCAGCCCTGTCAAAAGCTGCATTTTCCTCTTCCTTCTGCTTCAGACTGACAGCACAAAACTTAGGCCTGCATAAATGATATTAAAACCCACAAAAACTAAATCTAAAGAGGAGGAGACAGCACGAACAACCAATAAGTAGCAACACAGATTTTAAGACATATTTTATTTCATGTGCAAAGTTGCCAAGGAAAACACATGTACAACTTCAGCTAAGCTATAGCCACTAACATGAAAGGAACTATTCTATGTACTCATAAGCTTTATTTCTAGAATCACCCTAGGCTCAGAGTAAAAACATAGGGATTTGGTAATGATCCAGAACATTTTAAATCCCCCCTTTTCAGTTATATGTAAAATTCTACCATCAGCATGTAGTTTTAAGTAACAGGTCTTGGAGATTTTCCTTCTGATTGCATAGTATAAATTTTTAATTATTTCTTATTCTTTTGATTTAATCCCTAGACTCAGCTTTAAATTTGCTCTCAATGTTGCAGCTTCAGAAAATTAATTTTCCCACTTACAGCTGAAATACTCATAAATTTTGAGCAAGTTTCACAGACACAGCCATTACAATTCAGTTGAATCAAGCTGTGAACACCAAAGATAACATGGATTTTTGTAATCATGCAGAGCTAGTCCTTTCCATAGTTCAAAGATGTAAGAAAAGTTCATTTCCTTGGAAAGTGAGATCTGTTGCCTGGGAAGTGAGACAGTTTATTGATATAAATTCTGTAAATCTCTGTAAAAAAGTGTAGAGGTTGTTATTGGAAAGGCTTCCTAGAACATACTGAAATATTTTCAAGAGGTTTTTTTTTTTCCCCTTGTAAATTCACATTTATTGAAATGCTACCATAGGAATAGGTACTTTATAGTCCTGAACAATTCCCAAAGCTCCATGAAGTAATAAATGGTGCTTTTTATCAAAGTAGGCGCTGCAGTCCAGGTCTGAGTTTCAGCAGAGCAGTGAGGAGAGGCAGTTCCTTCACCCTGCCCTGCACATGGGACACTGAGGCACAGTCACGTTTTGGACCAATCCAAAATCCTGAAGAGCAGCAAACTGACCTCTCATCTCCCAATTTCCAGCCACCCATAACCAGACAGCATCCTTCCTCTCCTGGCACAGTTTTAAGACACTTGTGATGGGTAATTTATTGGGGGGGTTACTGCTCAGCCCTGTTC
The DNA here is from genome assembly GCF_028551555.1 of Melozone crissalis. Classification (NCBI taxonomy): domain Eukaryota; kingdom Metazoa; phylum Chordata; class Aves; order Passeriformes; family Passerellidae; genus Melozone; species Melozone crissalis. Next base: position 6,487,796 of record NW_026535816.1, read on the forward strand.
TTCTTGAAGGGAACAGGTGTTGTGCCAGTAAACAAAAAAAAAATACCCAAAAAAATTGCCAGTAAACAAAACCTTGCAGCAGAAAATTTACCTGTAGCTGTGGTTTGCCTCAACACTAAAAGGAGAACACACAAAGCACACCATGGGCTGAAGCCATGCAGTGCCGCGGCTGTTAAAAATTCTGTCCTGTGTTGGTTCCTGCTTCTGTCACACCAGCTATCAGCGAGGTAAACAGTGCACTTCTTAGTGTACAACATGTCAAATTCATATTCAGAATGCACAGCAATGGCAGGGAAGACTTCAAATGAAAATAAAAAGTCAAAAAGCATAAGAATATCTGTGCTGGACAAACATGATTTCTGATGAATCCAAAGAACTGCCCTGTTGTTAGGCCTGAGCTGTTTCTGTTGGGTTGCTAAATCCTGCATCAAAATTTAAGCCTCAGCAAGATGGGTTCTATCATATTTTCCAAAATCCTTGGCTTCACTCTCATTTTTTTTCTATCAAGTATGGCGTTGAATACAGCTTGCAGAATTCAGCAGCAAGATGAAATGAAAAAGCCTTCCCAGTCAATTTGTCACAGAAGGAAATATTAAAATTTGTTTGTTGCAAAAAAAAGTGTTCAGGTTTTTTCCTCATTGCAGCATGAAGAGTATGAGATAAAGACAGGGATAAAGAATAAATTTCAGTTTTACTTACATCCAGATCTCCTTGCCAGATACACAAGACCTTAACTGATGCCCCAGTGTTTGGACTGGTTTACACAGCACAGAAATGCTCTGGGCTCCAGTGAAGAGGGAATACTCTGGAAGAGAAATTCACCTGCTCTCTAAATATTGTACTCAGTGGAATCACCTTTCCTTGTGATTTACAGTCCTTTGCACCCATTATTGCCCAGTGGCTAAATGTGAATTTCTAAAGTTACAATTTCTAAAGCAATTTCTAAAGTTGCTCAAAACTGTTTACAGACTGCAATATAGTAACAACTTACTCCTTGGGTATGAATCATGAAGTCAAACTTCCTAAAACAAGAATTATTTTTAACAAATTCAAAAAAAGAAAAAGAAAATCAAACTCCTGAAACACCTCTTCATGACACTTGTAGTTATTTTCAACACATCTATGATACATTTGACCACCTAACTATTTAAAGCCCATTTCTCCTCTTCCATGAGCTTTAGAACAGAACAACTCTGAGCTTTATCTCTTCATTACTGCCTCTCTACCCGTTAAGGAACCTGAAATGGATGGGGACAAATTGATGGACAAATAGAACCAGTTTTGAAAAAATATTTAAATATTTTTTGACACACAGATATATAGATACGCATGAATATGATACAATATTCATCAGAATATGGTCTTAAAGCAATTTTAAAAGCATGAAATATTATATGATTTGGGGGCATTTCAACTATTTTTAAAATCGGCACCTAAACCACTTTGTGCAATGCAGTTATTCTCAGGAGAGAATCTGCAGTATTGACCAGCTTTGCCTTTATGACTTGGTCATCTTGAAAGATTTTTAAAGAGCAAGTCAGCATGCAATTTCTTTACTTATCTATATATAAATCTCATTTCCACAAGCTGAGTTTTGCATTAATTATTTCTGAGAGAAAGGCAAAAGTTCAAAAAAAGCATTCTCAAGGAGTATTCTTCTCCTTAAAAAATGAGAAGAAAAAAATAAAAAAACTTTGAATTCTTTAGATAAACAGAAAAGAAATCTGCTGCTCATTCCTAGAGTTAAAAATTAACCCATGAAGGGAAAGCTGCATTTTCTAGTACGTATGAGCAACATGCAAGATGCCTGTCCCTCTGCCATTTCATGTCAGTGTGGGCTGGGAAGCCACTGGGATTTGTTAGTGTATAAGAAATCCAAATCCAAGAGCAGAACAATAACTGGTTGGACACAGAGTTTGGAACTGCTGGGATGTGCCCAGGATGAACAGGGGCAGCAAAATGCAGTGAGCTCAGAAAACTTGCTGCTTTCAAGCTCCCTCTGACTTCTAGAGGCTGGCAGTCAGCTCTTACACTGGCAATGCAGGGCTAAAAAAAATATACTAAATGTCATTAATTCTTTAGCAATCAGACATCTTGAAATGTAATGGAAACTGCGGTCAGCTTGGTACATATCAGCCCTTAAACAAAACAATTCTGTCACTCAACCCAATGTTGCATTTTCTACCTGCCTCTCATTTTTACCTCACACTTCTTATGTGTCTCTTTCAAAGACAGTCTGAAAAAGAAATTATCACAGCTTAAGATAATACTCTCATTTCTATATATAGGGCTTGCATGCACCTCTATCAAGTTCCACTCACAGTGTTATGACATACAAATATTACTCATATTTCCAGACTGAATGCTAGAGTTTCCAACACAGATTACATGTCAAGAAATTACTCTCAACAAGTCAAGAAATTACTGCCAACAAGTTCCCTTTTATCCTTTTACTGTTCTACTGATGCTAATAAATGTCACAAGTGTTCTTCCAAGTGAAAGTGGTCAGGACACACAAACCAAGAAGGAATTTTTTTGTTGTTTCATTTGCAACTGTTTCTACTGATGATTTACAAATCTGAAGACAGACAGTGGTCAGAACATCAAGATTTTGTGTGCACAGTAAACAGTACTTTCACATGAACATTTAACATATCTTTAAAGAAAATTGGGGCATTGAATAGAAAAAACTAAATTACTACTTCTTTCTCAGTAAAAATGGCATGGATATATCTGGACAAGGTCATCACTTTAAACACAAATACTTTCTTCTTTGAAATCAGTATTGAAAAACTATATTGTACTTGTAGCCATACAAAATGTTTATTATATTACAAATTATTTGTACACTATATTTTCACTTTATCATTGCTTTGTGCTCAGACAGTATAAATATTACAGCATGATTTTTCTTTCCCAGCAATGTCCTAACTGTCTTGATATAATCTGACTTGATATTTAAAAAAAAAATTACAGAAACATATTACAAACAGGATAAAAAGGCATCATGAATGAAGAATGTAAGATGGTTTTCTGAATAAAGTGCACGACAATGGTTTCAGAGTGATGATTCAGGAAATATTCAGTAGACTGCACATCATCCATAATAATACCAAACAAAATAAATTTTGAATCTCTAACAGGTCTTCATCAGAAGTATGAAAAGTACTTTGTTTAACTATACTGAAATGGTTTTTCTTTCTAGAAGGCTATTTAAATGCTTTTGCTCAGGGGTTTTCAATTTTCTACAGACATCCAAACCCTGGACATCTCTATATTTTCCAAAACTTTTAGTTTCCAGTATGGCAAGATACAAGATCCATTGTGTAAGATGTATGAGACTTTACCCTCACACATTTTTAATAGAACTATTAAATTGCCACAATTTAAGAATGGAAACAGACTTACAGAGTTAAGTGTCCAAAAGATGCTGTTTAAAACTGGAATGCCCTGCTTCCTGTGACTTTTTTGGGAATACACTGTTACATTTCCCTTCCCACCTCTATGGCTTCAGCATGCTCATCCATGGGATCCTGGCTGCTTGCACAATTTCAGGTTCAGGAGAACTCTGCAAAACTGGCTAGAGAAATTTATTACACAGCACATTGACCCCCATTGCTTAGAAGGACCCATTTACTTGCAAAATTTCACTGGGCTACATAGAAGAATCATTCAAAAACTGATAATAAAGCTGATGCAGAATGTGGCTGGCACAACCTGGTGTAGGTTTCACTTTCCAGGTTAGCCCAAGGCAGCTGTGAACTAGCTGAGGCTAAATAATTTCAGCTGCTCTTCCATTATGTCTGCACTCATGTTACAGTGATCCAACTGACTGAAAAATAAACAGAAGTCTCTTTGAGGGATCTAGTGAAATTTGCTTTTATAGACAAAGCCCAACAGAGAAAATAAACCCTGCTGTCAGTGAGTGAAATTCCCACTGAAGCCAACCAGAGCCTTTCTGTGGTACACTGAGTTTGGCCCAGTATTTTCCAGTTGTTATTCTGAAAGTGTGATGCTCTTAGCCAGCTATTCATTTAACCCAATTTGGCTGTGTTGTATCACACTGATAATATCAGCATCACCTGGCTGACAGGTAACTGAGACAGCAGTCAGCCTTTACTAGACTTGCATTTATATGAAAAATTGAGTTTCTTTGGTTGTTTAGTATCCAAGTCACCCAATTGTATATTTGTGTACTCCAGACATAGCACGTTTATACTGATCAGTAAAATTATCAGGGGTTTGTTCTTTCTTTTTTTTCTTTTTCCACTTAGTTTATGGAAATTTTCTGACTATAGCAGACTAGTCACTTATATAAATATACAGCACATATATACATAGAAATTACAAAAATACATTTTATTTATATCTGATTTTAAATAATAAAAATGAAATTTCACATTTATTGAAAGATTAGCTAGCATTCCAAATGCTTCTGCAATATTCAAGGTATTGGAGCAGAGGATGTCTGTATATTCTAGGATAATTACACATCACAGTCTCAGGGTTTATAGTATAATTATTAAGGGGAAAAATAGCTCTGCTTTAAAAGTTTGTGCTTCATCAATTTCTTCTTCTATCCCCTATTCTAGTCTTCTTTCTCCTTCTCGCAATTTACTGATGGCCAAAAAAGCTAAACCAAGTTCCCTTTCTCACATCAGTTAAGACCAAAGAAACTCAGAGAAATGAAATGATCAGACAAAATAGTAATTGAGGATAACTAAATAACCCACTGAAACGAAGGACATTACCTTTAACTCCAGTTGACATCAAACACGCCCAACACAACAAATTTTGCAACAACTTCAGTTCCTGAAGCTAATTGCTGAAGGAACTGAAAACAACTGTTCATGTCTCCAACTAGTTTGTACAACTGCAAAATATTAACTACTGTCCCATCCCAAGTGGTTTGATTTTCTTTTGGGATTGGATTCCTACCACAACGCAGTGTAACAATCAGTGACCTTTATCTTGCACGATATGAAGTCAACATCATTTCTGGCAATGCTCTCTTTTTGACAGAACATTCATATTTTTGTTAATCCATGTAGCTGTTAACTTATTTATGTTATACATAAATATACATGTTAATATAGTAATTAGGTCCTCTACATTCAGAACTTCCTGGGTGCGCATTCACCGTGCCAGCACAATCAAAATCAACTGCAGCTTCAGGTAGCACTTTCTGGCATCACTTCAGTAGATAGCACTGTTAAAGAAAGAGGGAAAAAAGCACTGTGTTGAACAGAGGTTTCCTTGTCCAAGCAGGTGTATTCATTTTTCCAGGTTGGAAGGATTTAAAGGTCTCAGGTTTACCAGCTTCACATGCATTCAGAGTGAAAAGCCCGATTATAGAGCAAACAGGAAAAATCTTTTTTCATTTCTCTGGGAAGCTTTTAGCACCAATATCCTTTGCTGGCTCTTCATGCATTGTATTCTTTCACGCTGAAAAAAAAAATCTCCTCCATAATTCATCAGTGGCATTGAATGACAAGGTAGCCACCAATCATGGAAATGTCGTTCACCTTCTCTACAGTCCTCTCTTCTTTCACTTCTTTGCACTGTTAATAGGATGAAGAGACTCTGAGCTATTTACAGGATATTTATTTGTATTACTTAATTGTGTTGAATTCTTTTGGTTTGAATACAGTGTCTGGGATGAAAAGGCTGAAATGACTCTGCATTGCTGAAATCAGCACCCCTTACACAATGCCCCACAGCAGACAATTAACACGGCCACTGCCACACCAGCCGTGGCCTCCAGCAAACCCTGTTCTGCAGGTTTTTTCTTCTCTTATCAAAGTTTTGGCATGCAGAAGTTATTTTCAGCAGCTCTGCCTCTGGGCCTGTAAATGGAACTTCTTGTGGCACAGACATGTTCAGCAGCATCTTTAGTGAGGATGGGTCATAATATGAGAGCAAAGTGACAAACAATTGCATATGGTTGATCTCATCAGTATGAAACAGTTTCCTGGCAGCTTTTCCTTAGCTGGAAAGCGGAATTTCATGTCTTCAGAGCCCTGTTGCTCTGCTTTAAGTCATTTCATAGTGTTGACTTTTCATACAGATTAAAACGCCATCGCTTTGGCACAATTCACAGAAGGTTTGTGGCCGAAAACTAAAGGAGCTGCTTTCTTGGCTTCCCCAGGTCACAAGACACAAACACCGTGCACAGAAGATACATTAGACCTGGAACTCAAACATATCTGTCTGCTTCTTGGCCAGCTTGGCCACTTCTTCCCTTATTGCCTTGACGAGGGCAGCCGTGGAGATGTTGGTGAGCGGCGCGTCCGAGGGGTCGTTGTCGGCCAGGCTGTGCTGGGAGGCGGCGGCGGAGGCCAGCGGGGCCTGCTCCAGGCTGGGGTGCAGGCTGCCCTGCTGGCTGTACTGCCTGGGCAGCCTGGAGGGGGAGTTGTGCTGGTAGCGGGGCCTCGGGTAAGCCTCGATGTAGCCAGGCAGGGGCACCTGCAGGGAATTGGAATTGCAAAGGGTTATGCGGAACGATCGATCCGCCAGCCGCCACAAACCTCCCTGGGGCAGAGGTGAGAGAGAGAGCACCAAAGGAAGGGAATGCAAACCTCAGAATTAATTCCCAGCTTCAGGGTGACCCCAACGTCTGGGAATGATTGGCATCTGACTCTATGATTCAGAAGAGTGAAATATTGCCTTATTAAAACTATATTCTATCACATTATACTATACTAAAGAGATACTATGCTGAAGAGATACTAAAGAAAAACCCATGACTGTCTCCAGACAGTCAGGACACAACTTGGACCTAATAGGCCAATTAATATAAACAACCATCACCAGAATCCAATTAAGAACTCACTCTCAGTAAGCAATCTCCATAACACATTCCACATGTGCAAAAACAACAGGAGCAGTGAATAGAGACGAGAATTGTTTTCTCTTCTTCTCTCTGTGCTTCTCCAGGAAAAATCCTGGGAGAGAGAATTATGTCTCCCTCTGTTCAGAGAATGTGAATGCCACAGCCTTCTTCCTACACATGCCTGTCCTGGCATGTGCCATTTATGCACGTCCCAGCTGTGGCAGCAGAAACATCTGCTTGTCCTCATTTATCATCACCTCCAAAAGTCCAAGGGAAAAGGTTTTTCTGGAAGGTGGCTCTCTGCTTAGCAAACACTTTGGTTTTAAACAAACAGCATGATTTTTGTACTCCAGAAACCTGTAACAGAAAAGCAGTTTTCTGATTTCTAGCTAATCCAAGCCAGCCAAGTGTCTGGCCTCATTGGTCCTAACAGAAACTCACTAGATGCAGACACCAGGGATAAGCTCAGATGGGCCAGCTTGGAAATTCAAGGCTCAAAGGGATGTTTGACTGCTCAGAAGTGTCAGGATTTCTGGCCATGTCTAACAGAATTACATGAGGGATTAATAATTTTTGTAACTCCACAGATTTACAAGCCCCATGTTAGCTAAAACTAAAACAATAACATAGGCCCTTAAGTCACAGTGAGAGATTAAATTTCTTTCACCAGTCTTTTTAGCACTCGGAAGATTTTAATGCATCAAAAAAATGAATATTGATGATTCCCATAAGTCTATAAAATGGGAATCTACAGGCCTTAATTTTGAAGAAGGCTTTATGCCTGAAGCTTGACCTCTACACAGCCTTGGGTATCCATCAAATGCTGAAGAGAATGTCAAACATGTACACTCTGGTGTGATGAGACAAATGTAGGAAGCAGGTATGATATGAAAGTGATCATTATATGTAGGCACCTCTGTTTAGTTTACAACGGGCTCTTCAAAAGGTGATTGTACCAGAACAACATGTGATCACACCACTAAAGGCCACCAAGTTACTGTTTTCACTAAGCATTATCAGCAGTTGGGAAAATAAGTGCTTTGTGGATACAGTTTCATTGTCCCACAGAACTTAGTGTTTCAATACTTACCATTTGTCTCAGAGAATAATATATTACAGTCATTGTGCTTACAAAATAGTTCCTTGTTGTAAAATCTCCTGTTTCCTCCCTTGTTTACAGTCTAGGCTAGCAGAAATGTGTGGAAAATGAAGAATCTTATAGATATTTAGCCTCTGTTCTCAATAATTTTAAGAAAATCTTGGAAGTGTGATCAAGCTATAATATAAAGGCTCAAAAACTATGTCCAGAAATTCAAGCCCTGAGTATTAGTGAGAAAATCTGAGCATTACTTCAGATTTTTATGCTATTCACTTTTATTCAGGCTTTCTGACTGTGCTATGTTGCTAATGCTATTACTAGCTCCTCTAGTAACAATTTTCAAATAAAGACAATTTCCTGACTGATTTGCAAAATCATTATAGAAACTGCAGTAGTTTCTACATTTTTAACCCTTCTGCAAAGCCACTGGAGGGTTGAAAATTTGACTAGCAAGGAATTGTTAAAGCTCTGCCATGGGTAAGTGAAAAGGGATATTTTTTTCCTCTGAGTTCTATATTGCCATGGTTATTTTTCTGACAGTTTTTTACATCCCTCTTCATTCCTCTTTCCCTGAAGGAAACCCACAACAGGTTTATACTCTTCACTTTCCAGAGGAAGGAGCTGGGGGCTGGAGACTTGGTTTGCAGTTTTGACCCATTTGTTTCAGTCTCCACTTTTGACAAGTGATACCTGACTCTATTTCCACAGGACTGCAATCAAGAGTAGGGATACAGAAGGGAGAATGAACGGGAAACAAGTAAAATTTCCTTATTTGTTTCACGGCTTTTTCCCTTCTTATTGAAAAGTTCAAAATCGTTGCTAAGATACAATGGGCCTCCTGGATTTAAGATGTAAGAAGGGTTAAAAACACACATAAAACAAATAAATAAACAAACAAAAAAAACCCCCACCAAAACAACAAAGGAAAATAAAGCTTTTCATGCTTTAAAAGGCAGCTCTGAGAAGGAAATTTATACCAGAGCATCGCAAGCCTCCAGGTGTCAGGGGCACATCAGCAGGTGTGCTCAGCTTACAAATGAACAGCTTTATTATTTTTTTTCCTGACAGTTCAGCCTTCAAATTCAGACTTGCACCTCAAAGTCATACTGAATTGTTTTCCTCACAGGCATTGGGAGCAGCAATAAAGAGTGAAAACAAAAAATGCTGCCCCCAAGAACATTTATATGACTGTGTTGTCTCCTGCTTATCTGCTCAAAGCCAACTTAGATTTCAACTGCAATTCATTAAAATGTTCTGTGGACGATTTGCACAAGGAAATTGAATCTGTCTCCCAGGTTTTTTAGTCAGAGTGGTTCTGCATAGATACCAGATATGAGCTCAAGTAGAAGAATTTATCTTTTTTTTCCCTTGTGTAAAAAAAGTACTACATTTGAGAAATTGTTTCAAACATGATAAACTACTGCAATTCATTTTAGGATGTTTCAACTTTAATTCTTTGAAATGTAGGTTTACTTTGGGCTAAAAATTACATCTGTTCCAGTCTGAGATTGTGCAATTAATTATTTAATTTATGATCTGTCACTGCAGCCTTTGGGAGGATTTGAAACACTGCACAGCAGGGCTGCAGCAGTGCTGGGAGGGAAGATTTGGGAGCCAGGCTGTCTTGAGAAAAGCCTCCAGGAGGGTAAGATGCTTCCCCAACTTTCAGACAGCTCAGGACTGTCTTGAGAGGCAGCATCACCTTCTCCTGACATGTGTCTATCTCAAAATGTAACCTTTCTCAGGAAAGGAAAATGATATCTAACCCACCAACTTTAAACAGGTGCCAAGCCCTAACCTAGCAAAGGATTCCACCCTCTAAAGATCTTGCCCACAGTTCCTGCTTGAACAGCTGAAGTATCTATGTCTAAGCCATCTCTTATGGCTTTTCACTGCTAGAGATTATTCCCATTCAAGGAAAAATTATCCTTTTCTGCTTCTTTGTCGACCAGTGAAGAATTGCTGAAAATCCCTCCTGTGCAAAAACACATAAAAAACAGGTGGTTAGAAAAGCAAGGATGCTTACAGAGTCTGCCCACTGCCCTGGCAACTCATTCTCTCCAGCATAGGGCATCCAGGCTTGGTTCCTGTAGGCAGTGGGAGGAGTTGGGATGAAGTAGCCCGTGAAGCCAGGTCGGTTTGCTGGAATAGCAAACACTGCTGGTACCGTATTTCCTGGCAAAGAAAAAAACAGTAGGCACCATTAATAGCTGAGATTTTCACTTGTAAATCAGATTATAGTGCTTATGAAATAGAGGCTTCATGCTTGTTTGTTGAGGTTTTTTTGTCTGGGGCTTTGGGTTTGGTTTGTTTTGTTGTTTTGGTATTTTTTGTCCTACCATCTGACTACTGCAACTTCATAATGCTGGGAAATACTGGAGAAGGCAAAATTTGCAGTTGTCCTCATAACCAGGTACAGCCTTCAGGTAAAGAGTCCCTAGGATTTGATCCTTGTAACAAATGATCTTTGTCAAAACTTTGACTCATTAGAGAAAAGGATTTTTTCCCTTAAGTTTGCCTCCTTGTATTCAATTTTCAGCTGTTGTTACGATGGGTTTCAGTGTAATGCACCTCTCTTTTCACTGTTTACCTAGTCTTTCATGATATCTATATTATTAATATTATGATTAATACCTGTATTGTATTCTTGTATTAAATGCAGGTAAAAAACCTACAAAATGAGTGACTGATATGTTTAACAGGCTGCACTCTCAACAATTCCATCATAAAACTTCAATGCTTCTGTAAAAAATACCAAGGTTCTACCTGTTCAGTTCCTTTCCCAAGAACAGTCTATGGCTGCCATAAATGACACAGCTACAACTCAAAGAAATATTTCTTGATTATTTCCAAATCTGGCTTATCACCTCTTGATTAAGATGCATGCCATAGGAATATCCAGGAAGCCTCCTGGATTAAAATCCCACTTTCACATTCTAATTTGTGTGGAAGGAGCCAGAGTTTCAGCCAAATGTCTGGGTAGGGTCACATCTGCTTTCAGGGAAGGTTGATTCCTGTGGCCCACAGAGATGCAGAGAGCAATTTGCTACAGAAATTATCCACTGGACTGTCTGGAAGACCAGCATCCTAATGTGCCTATTTCCTTTGAGATAATCTTGATATATTCCCTTTGCTATCATAACTCTGTGTATTTTCCGAGTTAAAAATAGACTACAAACAACTTTCTCGCCCAGTCAAGTCTTCCTTCCTCTAGTGTCTATTTACATGCAAAGACAGACTCCAGCAGTGAATCACCAACATCACACTGAGGGCATGAAATCCTCACCCCTAAATCCTGGATGGGACAGCTGCATATCCTCTTCATCAGTTATTAGATTTTCAGTTCATTCAGTTATATTACATGGACATGTATTTTACTTTTCAGATAGCAAAAATAACATCATTTACATGAAAGCAGAAGGGCAGGAAACCCTTTAAAACCACAACAAAGTGCAACTCCAGCATTTTCACTGAAGAATGGAAGCACAGCAGCATTACACAGCTGGGCAGATTCTCTATAGTAGAATTAATGCAGAGAAAATAAAATTTCTCCCCCTTCCAACTGCACATCATTTGAATATTGCTGCTAATTGCTCTCAGTAGCTATGATACCACTATGCTGACAAAATCACAAAGACATAGGAAGGCCCATGAAATTCATATGGATTATAATTGAATTAGCATCAATTACTGGCTGCTTCAAATATCCATCTCCCAGAATCTCATTTACAGCCCTGGCACATTTTTTGTTCCTGAACAATCTACCAGAGGGTTATCCAGCCTACTCTGACAGATGCTGGGACATTGCATGGGCAGGTGCACAGAGACAGAAAGACTCCACCAGTGACATCCATCCCCAAAGCAGTCTCTATAAACCCAGATATTTCAGTTTCTCAATGACCTCCCATGCAGTCCCAGGCCAGAATTGCTATGGATGCAATCAGGACTAAAAGAAGAGGAGTAAAATATGGGTTTTAGCACATTTTTCTCCAGAGCAGAAACACACCACCTCTATCCCAATTCCTCCAGCCCCATGGTTTGGAAGAGGGTGGGCTAAGAGAAGGGGTGTGGTCAATCATTCCAGGTAATAAAGAGCACAAGGGTTGCTATTTTAAGTGAGTTAGCAAGGCTGAAAAGGAGCACTCTGCATACATGTACAGAGAAGAAATGCTGCTCCTGTACATGGCAAAGGCCTCCTACACTAAAACACTCTTTCTATTTAACCACAGCAAAAGAAGCTACTACTCAAAATGAATATTCAGTTGGCTGATATTATACCTTATCCTAAAACATTATTGCAACATCCTTATCTTAGAGCTGATGCTGGGCTGCATGAGAGTAAGATTGGGCATTAACATTCCAAACCAGCACCTGCAGCAATGTTTCTTCTTGTATTGAGGCTACAAAAACTTATTTTCATATCAGAACATTAGAAACCTTGTATTACAATTGCCCATTTCTCACAAATGTCCTCGTCTTTACCTGCCTGTATTACAGCCTTTTGTAGCACCTTACATATAACAAAGTTTCCTTCAACTACTCCCAGACTTACTCTGGCAAACTCTACAATGTAGAGGAAGGTCATTTTGTCTCTTCTGAGCTGCAGCTACCCTTCAGCAACACACAGTAATAAAATCTCCCCATCTCTGGATCCAATCAAAAAGTGGATCCCAGAGATCCCATTACTGCACACATAAAGAAGAGGTCTAGGTAGTGTGGCACATTTCATGGCTTGAAATGTTTTGAAATGGGAGGGTGAGCATCTGCTGCTTTCAGGTACTGCACCATGTGCAGAAGGTATGACAATAAGTGAGAGCAGAATTGATCCTGCAAACCTACTCTATTTAATTAATTGACAACTCATTTGCTTAGCCACATCATGATTCCCAGTCAGAGATATCAAAGACAATGCAGATAACTCTCTATTACTTCTGAGGAAGCTAAGAAAGATTTTTTTCTGGGAGATTAACAGAGCAATATCTAACAAACTACTAATTTCAAAGGTTTGAACTAATGGAAAATTCTTTTGAATATTGGAAGTTCTTTTCCATAACTCTTCAAGAAAACACATTTTGCCAATAAAAAGCCATTTGAAGTATTTTTTCCAGCTAAATATTTTCCAGACACCATCAAAACAGTCTATCAGCTTCATCTCATGATTAAATCAATTCATTTATAAATACAAATTGTATCAAAAGGACCAGGAACTGACTAGACATTTAAAACTGGGACTTTTAGACCCAAAACAAGTTCTGGGCAGAAACTATATTCCCCAGAACAGGAAGGGTGAAGAGCTAACAGATTACCTTTGACTGTGCAATAGCACCACTGCCTTGTGTTTTCAAGGGAAGGGGCCATGTACCTTCAATTTGCCTTCCTCAGCAGCCCACTGTGGTGACAAGAGTTGGGATAAAGTTTCTCAAGAGGCAATCCGGAGCCTTAAAAAAGTTTTCAAGCACTTGGATCAGTATTCTTGACTGACAAAACATTGCAAGGATCTAACTCATTTCTCCCTCACTGCCTGTTTCTCCCACTTTGCTTGGTTGGTACGAAGTGGAACACAAACAAGTCACACAGCTGCCAATACTGCAGCTTATTTTGCTACCAACACCTTCTAGATCCTCCCTAAAAAGTCTACTGTGTTTTGCTGTACAAATGAACAGTTTTACTGGATTTTATCAATTCAGAGTTCTTGAACACAGAACATCTGGGACATTACTGCTGCATCCTACCTTCAGAAAAGGCCATTTCCTGGTGCTACTGCAGGATGAGTATTTTAGGATGCAGCTGCTGCTGCACTTACAAAGGGACAGGCCATCCTCTGCAGGGCTCCTTCAGCTGCACCAGGAAAAACCCCACCTAATACAGTCTTTCTTCAAATAATCATCCTTATTTGCTGTATCCCATACTTTCATTTCTGTCCAAAATAACTTATAAGGCTCTCAAAGTTGAATCTGCCCAATTTTGTCACCTGAGTGAAAAGCAGATTGATCAAGTGGACCGACAGACATGGGAGCTCTCGAACCCGGTGCAAAAGGTGTCTGATCATGGTGCTGGGCCTGATCTGCTCCACTGGACTCAGGTATTCTCACTTTGCTGCCAATATCTGATGTAGACCTGTGTGTTAAGAAAGAAAAATAATACAAATTTTTTGTTATTCTGACCTACAGATATGATTTGTAGCCACATAGATGCCTATCAGCTCCAGCAGGACAAGCCAGCGAGGAGCAATCTGCCCAACTTTGCTCTGGCATGACAGAAGCCTGGAGAACAACTGCACAACAGAATTTTGGAGAAGTCTGGAGGAGTTTGCAAACAACTCTTTTAGTTTTTGGTTGCTCTTTTTACCAAAGCATCGTATAGGGCCTGTGCTTTCTGCTTCAAACAAATGCCTGTGAAACACAACACTAAAACCAGAGATTTACCATAAATTCACCAGAGCTTTACCATAATTAATTCGCCACCACAGTCTACAGACAGTCACAACAGTGTACATGACATGGTATCATACAGTTGGAGACCACTGTGGTAAATAACATTACTGTACTTGGGAAATTCTGAGGTCTTTGGAAATGTTGCAATTTCAGGAAAGCAGGAGAATGATGGTGTGAATTATCTGCCTCAATCCAGCACATCATTATGAGAACTGAGGCAAAGAATGCTTTAAAACAAACAAGAGCCTGCAGATCCTAATTTTATTGACGCAGACTGGCTAACAGAAAACTCATTGTTGTTTAATTTTGTGTTAAAATGAAACAAAACCAACATGTTTCTAATTTTAGAAATGTATCTTTTTAAGTGCTCCTTCAGGGTTAGGCCCAGTTATTATGACAGTGGGTTTTAGAGACCATGCCTAAAATAAAACAAGAGATAAATACCTCCTGAGAGAGGCAACAGCCACAGGACCAGTTCTGGGAGGGACAGGAGGGGGAGGAGAACCCATTACCATCTCAGGAAGCTGAGAAAATCTATAAGCCTGTAACAGAGAAAAATACATATTTTTTGAAACACCAGTAGATCTCAGTCAAATTGAAAAACAAAACAAAATCAGAACTTAAATGTTGCAGTGTGCTGTAAACTGTTTTAAACTCCCGGGTCCCTTACCCAGGTGTGCCTATACCTCTCTCCCTTCCCCCTTGCCCCCATGCTGAGTGAGTCCTGTCAATCAGGCTTACCATTCCAGCAAGGCGTCGTGTGGTTGGTCAGGTTCAAAGGATGCCCCTCAGGCCCAGGGGTCAGTGGCCTGTCTAGGTGTCCCTCGTCCCTTGAGACCCTGCCCCTCTCACCTGGTTGCGTGGCTCACCTGTACCTCCCCTCCCCCTGTCCCTGAGCTTAAAAAGGAATCAGACCATGCGGCCGGGATTCTGTTGGAGCAGTTGCCCACGTTCAGACCTCTGTAACCATGGAATAAACCTCTGGATTAAACCCTCCAGCAGAATCCATCTCCTTTTCTCTTCACCATCGCCAGAAGCTCTTCCTCCTGAGGTAAACGGAGTTCCTGGCAAGCCTGGACTTGTTCAGTGCCCAGCTGCAACCACCAGCAAGCCAATGTATCTCTGGGGTGATTACACCACAGTTGCTGCCTTTGGCCCAGCAGCGAGGGTCAGACTGGCCCAGGCACAATCTAACTGGTAATATTGGGATTCGTATTCCAATACAAAATACCAGGTAAGAATTCTCTGAGGAAAAAGGAAAAGCCAGGTGTTTTTATAATCCCTACAAATTTGTGTTTTGAAGAATCCAAACATAAACTTAACCCTTGAGCATTTATGTTTATATAATTCATTATACTCACAGGAAACAACATTAGGAATTGATTACTGCTGGTATCACCCCCTTCATAGCTGTGCGGACTAAGTTGATTCCAGTCATGTACAGAACTTGTGGCATTTTACTTCTACAATTGTAATTGTTATCCCAACCTCAATTTGAACCTGAAATGTCACCAGACTATCCTTTTTAGGTTAAAATAGAAAATAAGATATTGGAGCCTTTTGACTTCAGTAGTGTAACTCTGCTGAGTTTTCAAGATCCATCTGTAAATTAGTTTGGCTTTGAGCTTGTTCAGGGAAAAATGGATGGTTTAACACCTAGAGGAAAAAATTGGAATGTATTAGCACCAGACCTCTTCCTACTTTATCAGATATTGTTCTAGGCGTGGTTCTAGGTACATCCTAGGCATAGTTCTAGGTGCGTTCTAGATACAGTTCTAGGTACGTTCTAGATCTAGTTCTAGGTGTGTTCTAGATGCAGTTCTAGGTACGTTCTAGGTGTGTTCTAGATATAGTTCTAGGTGTGTTCTAGATCAAGTTCTAAGTATGGTTCTGGATATAGTTCTAAGTATGGTTCTATGATATATATAATTATCCATAATATATAAAATATAACATTATATATAAGCATATATATAATATAATATATAAAGTATATATTCTATTTACAAATATTAATTGGGTTCACTCCAAGGATGAATTGAATTTGGCTGCTCAGTCATGCAACAAGCCGGTCCTTCATCTGAATGGATGTGCTTGCTTGAATGCTGTGTCTCCGCCCCCTGCTTGCCCCCTGACCCCGCCCCCTGTTCCCACAGTTTCCCTGCCCCTTGCCTGCCCCCTGTCCCTGCCCCCTGTGCCCATTGCATCCCCGCCCCCTCCCCTGGTTCCCACGGTGGGGACACACCCACTGCCTGTCCCCAAACCTGTAGCTGTGATCCTAATGCTTCTGATTCAAGGGATACAGAGCAGGGAACAGCATGCCCAATGCATAATCCCATGTTGCCACTGGCTCCTGTTACCTTTCAGCCTGCAGCTCAGGGAGCAGCCCCAACTGCTAATTGGAGTTCTTTTGGACGACAATTGATTAAAGAGACCTGTAAATCTCATAAAGAATATGGTCCACACAGTCCATATTTCCGTGGCCTTTTAAATTCTGAATTGAGTAGGACTGTGGTGATCCCACATGATTTTAGACAGCTTTTTTCCTGTCTCATGACCTCCACAGAATTCAAATTATGGGAAATAGCATGGAAACAACTGCTAAAAGATGCTCTCCCAGGCTTGCATGCTGATCCAAACACAGCCAAAGACAACAGTGGTAACCCTATTACCATTGAGCACCTCTGTGGTGAGGGCCAATGGTCTTCACCCTCAGTCCAAGCTACTGCAATTCCTGCAGAAACACTCAAGAAAGTAAAAGAAGCAGCTGAAAAAGCATTCTTTTCCCTCCAACCTGAGGGGCCTTTTGAGCCCTATAGTAAAATTAAACAGCTACCATCAGAGCCTTTTTTGAAATTTGTAGAAAGGTTAACTAGAGCCATTGAAATACAAGTTAAAAAAGTGAATGCTAGGGAAGCAATTTTAGAGGAAATGGCATTTACAAATGCAAATGCACAGTGTCAAGCAGCAATCCTGAGCTTTCCTAAAACACCTCACCCTATCCTAAAAGATATACTTCTAGTCTGTAACAGGAAAGTGTCTCTGATGAGTGTGGCTGAAGACTCCAGACCAAGGCTGCTGCCAAGACCACCTCAGCGTGCCGCCATTGCCAGCCCTGCGCCTTTCCCCTCAGCACAGCAGTACCCTGGGCAGCAGTGGAGACCAGCAATGGCTGAGCCCACAAAACCATGCCTGCTTGGTAATAACCTAGGGCACTGGAGTAACCAGTGCCCCCTGAAAAGGGAAATTGATGAATTTAGAAATGGCAGGGGAGGAGAACTACAAGCCCTCCCTGGGGGTCAACAACAACAAAAAACTGAAAAGGGAGCGCCGGCCTGCCAGGCGTGCAGACACAAAAAGAGCAGGCCAAGGGAATAAGGGTAGCAAAACAAATCAAGCGCGCGATAATATTAATATTTGTGTAAGTGAAGCAGGTGCTTCAAAGACCAAGTCTGCTGGTCCACTGTTGAAAGTGAAACAAAATAACCTTTGTTATGATTTAGGTGATCCTGTGTTAACCACGTTGCAGCTGACAGAGTCACTCCACCTGGAGGACACTGACTGGCATTTTGTCTCTGTAAATCCTGAACAGAAGGGTACATGGAACCGAATTCGTTGTAAGTACATCGTCATTGGGGACACCAAACACACACCACAAGAGATCGAAATTGCTCCAGGAACGACAACATCAGATCCTGAGC
This sequence comes from Melozone crissalis, assembly GCF_028551555.1. Classification (NCBI taxonomy): domain Eukaryota; kingdom Metazoa; phylum Chordata; class Aves; order Passeriformes; family Passerellidae; genus Melozone; species Melozone crissalis. Next base: position 6,505,862 of record NW_026535816.1, read on the forward strand.
AATTCGTTCTCGGCCTGCATTGTTTCCACCCACCCCTGTTTCTTCCCAAGGAACAAATTGTTGCACAAGCTATCCCTGTGCCACCTTTACCTGAAAATATCGAAAAACAAGGGCCCACAGTCGCCCGGGTCCAAGTTATTGGTAAAGATAAACCCAAATTATGGTGCAATGTCAGTGGGGGTGGGGAGTCAAAACGCATTAAGATGCTTGTGGACACAGGTGCAGACTGCACAGTGATTCCAGTACAAGACTGGCCAGCACATTGGCCTTTGCAAAATGTTGCCGGTCACCTTCGAGGTGCAGGAGGTCTGCAATTGGCAAGACAATCCAAAAGCATTATTCAATTTGAGGGACCAAACGGACAATTGGCAAATATCCGTCCCTTTGTGTTAGATTATTCGGAACCTTTGTTAGGGAGAGATTATATGGCCCAGTGGGGTGTCACAATTGATATTCCAGACTCTCCACAGCATATTTGTACAGCAGTCATTGAACAACAGCGTCCCACCCAAAAACTGAAGTGGAAAACAGACAAACCAGTTGATGTGAAACAGTGGCCACTCAGTAAACAAAAAATAAAGGTGCTTGAGGAACTAGTAGAAGAGCAACTAAAAAAGGGTCACATTGTGGAGACCATGTCCCCATGGAACTCTCCAGCGTTTGTCATCCAAAAAGCTGACAAAAAGAGATGGCGGCTCCCCTGCGACCTCCAAAAAATTAATAATGTAATTGAAGATATGGGTTCTCCCCAACCTGCTATGCCATCCCCAACAATGCTTCCCCAAGATTGGAAATTAGCTGTTATTGATATTAAAGATTGTTTTTGCCAAATCCCCTTGCACCCTGACGATGCACCACATTTTGCATTCTCAGTCCCCTCCATCAATTTAGAAGCCCCTATGAAAAGGTACCATTGGACCGTTCTTCCTCAGGGATTAAAGGTATCTCCAGCTATCTGCCAGTGGTATGTCTCTTCCCTGCTTTCCCCAGTACGTGCAGCCACAGAGAAAGCCATTATCTATCATTACATGGATGATATCCTTGCCCCCAGTGATGATTTACTCACACATGCGCTTGACCTAACGATCGATGCATTGATTGTTGCAGGGTTCGAGCTCCAGGAAAAGAAAATTCAAAAGATGCCACCTTGGAAGTATTTGGGCTTAGAAATTGGAAATAGGACCATTGTTCCTCAAAAACTAGAAATCAATCCAAGTATCAAGATGCTTACGGATGTCCACAAGTTGTGTGGGTCTTTGAATTGGGTAAGACCATGGCTCGGTCTGACTAATGAAGACCTTGCCCCTCTTTTCAATTTATTGAAAGGGGGAGAGGACCCAGGTGCTCCTAGGGCTATTACCCCAGAGGCACGGAAAGCTCTAGAAAAGGTTCAGATTGCAATATCCACAAGACAGGCCAACCGATGCCGGCCTGACCTGCCATTCAAATTTATCATTCTAGGTAAGTTGCCACACCTTCATGGAATTATTTTCCAGTGGGAGGAAAAACAAACACCTAAGGCAAAGAACACACCAAAAAAGGACCGGGACCAGAGGCACCCTCTCTTGTTCATAGAATGGGTTTTCCTCAGTCACAAAAGGTCCAAGAGACTGACAAAGCCTCAGGAGCTGATAGCGGAACTGATCAGGAAAGCAAGGACCCAGATCAGGGAGTTAGCAGGATGTGATTTTAAGTGCATTCACATTCCAGTTGAGTTAAAATCAGGTCAAAATACTATGAAAATACTGGAACAATTGTTTCAAGAAAGTGAAGTGTTGCAGTTTGCTCTGGATTCTTACTCAGGACAAATTTCGGTAGCGCGGCCCGCTCACAAATTGTTTGAACAAACTGTTCAATTTACTTTAAAACTGAGAAGTGCTCTAAGTAGGAGACCTTTAAAAAGGGCTCTGACTGTCTTTACAGATGCGTCCGGGAGGTCCCACAAGTCTGTTATGACTTGGAAGGATCCTCAAACCCAGCAGTGGGAGACGGGCATTGCTGAGGTGGAAGGTTCACCTCAGGTTGCTGAATTGGCTGCGGTTGTTAGGGCTTTTGAAAGGTTCTCACAACCATTCAATCTGATTACAGATTCTGCATACGTGGCAGGAGTAGTATCCAGCGCAAATCAAGCAATACTGCAAGATGTGTCTAACATCGCACTTTTCGAATTGCTCTCAAAACTGGTAAAGTTAGTCACTCACCGAGAGCAACCATTTTATGTGAAGCATGTCAGGTCACACACTGACTTGCCAGGGTTTATCGCTGAAGGCAACAGAAGGGCAGATGCTCTTGCTGCACCTGCAGTGATGGTCACTCTCCCAAATGTTTTTGAACAGGCAAAAATCAGCCACCAGCTTTTCCACCAAAATGCACCTGGCCTGGTTTGTCAGTTTAACATCACTCGAGAATAGGCCAAAGCAATTGTGGCCACATGCCCAAATTGCCAACAACATGCACTCCCTACAGCGTGTACGGGAGCAAACCCAAGGGGACTGAACAGTTGTGAACTGTGACAAACAGATGTAACACACATACAGTACTGCAGTGAAGCTGCCTGTGAGCAACCCATATTTCAACCTCTTCCTTTCAGCCTTCAAGAGATGAAAAGAAAATTTTCCACAAAACCCCCAAATTCTGTAACTTTCCAAAACAGCAACAAGGACCTCAAACAGTTCTGAAAAGGCAGACTGATCCAGAGGAACACCAGGCCCACCCACAAAATCACAAAATTAAGCAGCTTGCCTGCAGTAATTCTGATTTTCATCACCAATACATGTGAAGGAGGACTAATTATGTGCAAACTCAGGGCACCCCAGAAATTACATGAAGGACAAAATTTTCCTCCTAAATCCTTTGCACTGCTATAGATTGGAGGCTGTAATTTTTCAAATACACATAGAGGAATGATATCTCACTAGATGCTTCACTACATCATGGGTGAGGGTTTTGTTTTCCTATTGCTTTTTGTTTTATTATTTAGCTGTGATTATTTTTTAGTTGTGGTTTGCATGACGATGATTCAAAGCAATGCATGGGAATAAAGATAAAATCAGAGGAATAACAAATAAAAAAAATTGGGGAAGGCTGACAATTATTAAGACACTGGCATTTTGAAAAATAAAAAAGGGATCCAGTGGTGGGACTTTGGCCCTCTAAACAAGAGGAATCTGGTTTACCCAGAGAAACTCCTCCACAAACAGCAGTGAAAGTTAAAAGCACATTAAAACACATGGGATGAGTCACACTCTGTCTCCTGCCCAGAGAAAGAGCCTACAGGATTTACATGGTTATTTCAGACTTACCACCTACATTTAGATTGGAATTTGGCAATATAAATCCCACACCATATATCAGAAAACGCTTTCTGTAATCATCTTGTAAAATTACACATTTAGACCATATTCCAAATGCCTTCATTCTCAAATACCTGGAAAAATAGGTCAACAAAAAGAAAAGGTAACTTATCAAATTGATTTTTGATGTGTCTCCAAGGGAAAAGCAGTACAGACTCAGCATCTTTCTCTGTCCTCTCACTGCTACCCCTTCTAAAACAGGTTAAAAACCCTCAAAGGCATGTCTTTGAAAATCATTTTTTCTTGCATGCCACCTACAAAGTCTCCTAATATTTACTTTCACCATGCTACCATGATATTTAAAGCATTTCTACATTTAAGTGGGAGGAAAAAGAGAAGTCTAAAAAGACACTGCTACATTTCTTAGCCAGGGGTCAGAAACACTTGATTTTTAATGAAAGAACCGTAAGGGAAAAACAAATGTTATTTGCATCAAAGAAAACCTCAGTTATATTTCTCCTGATAGTGCTGGATGTGGAATGGTCTGCAGTGCCTCTTCTGCATCTCAAAGGCTGGCAGTGCCCTCATAGGCTGCCTGAACTCTCCCTTCTGGCTCCACAAGCCTTTCATCCCACATCTTGCTCTCAGCTTGCATTTGTGCCAAGCATGAAATCCTTTTTATTCCCCCTGTTTTAAAGGAACAGCACTTGGGATAATGTTTGGGAGTGGAAAGCGACTCCAGACAGTTTAGCAGGGTAGGCAGAGACTCAGAGGTAGATTTGGGCTCTCTCTTGTGTGTTGTGCTTTGGAAGAGGGACATCAAAGGAGGTATTAGGTATTTTAAGGGATCACAGTTCACAAATATGCTGTGACTTGCACTGGAAATTTTGAGGAAAAAAGTAAAATAGAAAATCTAAGCCTTCATTTTGCTGCTTACACGGAAGATGAGCAATTTTGAGTGAGTGGCAATATTTTGCTAATGGCTGGGCAGAGAGAATCCTGTTAAAGTGAAAAATCCTGTAAAAAGATCTGCTCCACCACGCTGAGGAACTGTTTGTCCAGCAGCGACAGGAGTCAGCCCTCGTTGCCCTGAGAAGCCACACACCAACCTGGTTGTGGGAGGGAACTCCAGCGGAATTTCTAGAGTTTCTCTAACCTGTTGGGGCATTAGTGTTTTCCTGCAGGCAACATATAAATGGGAAAGAAGTGTTCATAAGCTAAATGAAGCCAAGGTTTTACCACAGATGCCTGTTAAAGATTTTTATGAGCCCTTAGGCTCTTGGCCAATGGGCCTGATTGTAGAATTAAAGTCACTTCACCACTGTGAAATGAGTCAGAGAGGAAAACAACAAACAGAAAACATAACCCAGCTGATTTCACAGATTTGCCTAATTTTACTCTTCAAATATTTATCTTTTTTAAATGGTCTCTTGGTTTTTAGCAAAAGAAAAATCCAACCAGACAAAAACAAACAAACAAACCAAAAGCCCAAAAAAGAACAAAAGAAAACAATCTTAAGAAGGAAAACATTCTGCATGGGTTCCAAACTCTATTTTATGAAAAATGAGAGAGTCTGTAACACAAAGGCTATAACAATCAGGCAGAGGCAATCCCACTTGAGACCCAGGACAGACTGCACAGGTAGCAGAGAGCAGACCCTGTGCCTCCCTTTCAGTAAGTAATGCCAGTGAAGGAGTCTGCTGTGGCTAGAACACTGACAATTTAAAAAGCAAACCAATAAATAACTTTTAATAGTAGGAAGTGCAGTTTAGCAGCCATTGGGCCAAGGACAATAAATCGTCTGGAGGATAAAGTCCAGCCACCAGCAGACACCATTGTCTCCTACAACCCACGAGAGCCCAAGGTACCCCTTGTCAGGATGGAGAAAAGAAAAGAAAACTCACAGACTGGCTTGGAAGGCACCTTAAAGATTATCGAGGCCTAAGCCCCTTGCAACAGACAGGGCTGGGCCTGAACTCCTTCCACTAGACCAGGTTGTTCAAAGCCCCATCCAGCCTGGACATGGATGGGCCACACACAACTTTTTGGGCAGCCTAGTCCAGTGCCTCAGCACCCTCACAGTACAGAATTCCTTACCCATATCTACTCTAACCCTGCCCTCTCTCAGTTCAGAGTCATTCCCACTTTACTTGCCCTTGTAAAAAGCCCCTCTCCAGCTCTCTTGTAGCTCTTTTAGGTACTGGAAGGTGCTCTAAAGTCTCCCTGGAGCTGTCTCTTCTCCAGCCTGAACAAACCCAAGCCTGTGTTCATAGGTCAGCACAAAATAACTAATGTCCAAAGCAGAAACTTTGCAGTTAGTTTTAAGGCTACATTTTCCTAGCTCAAATATTTAAATATTTTTACTACCCTCCACTTACAGATTTGTCCTGAGTGAAAGTATTCTATGTTGCCTTCTAATTACAGAAATATCCATCTCCTTACATCTCACCATAGGAATTAAAAGGCCAGTGTCCTTGCTAACTCTTGGAATGATTTAACTTATTTGTTTATTAAATTGCAATTCAGGAATAATGCAAATTTATTGATTTGGCTTTGCCTTTATAGCTGTCCTGTTTCATATTAAGTAGCTGTTATTTAAAGTGGCTGAATTTTGGTAAAATATTCCCACTTTACCCCTGTTAAATGAAGGGGAGCTCTGAGGACAGGGATGCTTTACCAGTCTCTCAGGCTGTAAGTTCTGGTCATCAGTGCCTGTTTGTGGTGCTGGCTCTCACCTTGGGACCCAGAGCTCTGTGACTCTCACTCCTCTTTCCAGAGCACTAGAGAGGAGAGATGGAAACTGGTCCAGCCTTGTGATGGGAGAGGGTTTTCTTTGCTCTTAGCTCTCACTTGACTCAGCTGAGCACATTTCCAAAGCAAATTTCCAAACAAGATCAACCAAGGCACGGAGCTGGCGGTTGGTGTCACACGTTCAACCCTTTAACTCCATCCTCCAGTCACAGCACACCAGCTGGGTGCCAAGGACTCAGCCAAGTATTACTCATCACGTTTTGGAAGCTCCAGAACAACAGGGAGAGTTTGCATTCCACTGGCTTTCCTCTGCCAGGAGAAGGCATGAGCCCCGTGTGGAGGAATCCTCTTTTCACAGGTCACCCAACAGGCAGGTTGGCAAACAGGCATTCCCTCACAAGAGCTACAGATAATTTCAGTATTAATGGCAGCATGTACAGAAAAACCCAAACAAACAAATAAAAAATACGCAGAAGGCCTCAAAAGGGAGAAGAAAAAGGAGAAGGAAAAAAAAAAAATGTGTGCACACTCTGGAGAGATACACAAATGATTGATGGTGGGACTAGCCAAGAAGTTGATTACAAAAAAATAAAGATCCACAATTTGGAGGACACCGGAAGCAACACAGAACTAAAGAGTGGCTCTGGACCCCTCAGCACTTGCTCCATCTAAGCAGACAAAATGCCCTTGAATTTTCAAAGATGAAATTTTCATTTTCAAAATGCTCAGTGGTTTGAATTGTAACAGCATTGTTGATGTTGACTTCTAATTGCCACTCAGAACTGAATTTTAAGAAAGGGAAAAATTACTAATTATTGGTTTATAGAGGTAACGAACATCCCAGTGCACAGGTACCTCTCATCCCCAAAGATGGGGATATTTTCAATTCCAACCCTCCATGCCCATGAGAACAAACCATGAAATGGGGTGGTTGAAGCACAGTGCATATACTTGAAACTGATATGCAGAAAACTATGAATTACCAGCCCTTATCCAAAGCCCAGCAGTCTGTGCCTATACTCATCTGTGGCAATCAACTATCTGCAGGGAATTCAACTATTTAACTCTGTCTTCAGAATGCCAGAAAGATAAGCAAAAGGTTCCAAACATGCAGATGATTTAGGAGAGTAATAAGTCTTAGAAAGACAACAGTGAATCATTCACCATGAGAAGAGTTAGGCTATTATATTTTTTTAAAAACCTCTCACCATATAATATTTTGAATTTCATTTAAGAAGGATTCTTTTAAGTGTCAAGGTAGTTTGACTCCCTATTAGCTGTCTCTTAAGCTTTTAATCGAATTCTAACCATAAAAAATGATTATATGCTGTACGAATTTCATCGGACCAATTTCAAAGTGCCAGAAATAACCTAAGCATGATTTAAATAGCACCAACCTGAACCTTTGCACTGGCTTTCAGCTGTGTTCAGAATAGTTCAGAAGGAGCATCCCTTAATGTATTTTTTATTGTCAAGGAAGTCATGGTAAGGGTGATTTTGAACTGAGGACATTTTTCTGCATTATCCTCTTATTCGAGCCAGAGTGTTAGGAACTCAATTTGAAATATATTCTTAAAAAAATATTCTGACCAAAAAAAGGCCTTAAAATGAACAATTTATCACATTGGTATTGTTAGATGGGCTATTCCATATCTGAAAGCAATCACCTCTTGGTTTAGATTTGTATCCGACACAAAAGAAAATATATTGTTGAGTTTCACATTACCATATGTGGGAATTCAGGGGCAGTTTCTCACGTGAGGGTGTGCACAGTGCTGGTGTCACTGCTGTCTAGACCCCTACAAAATTCCATTAACAATTTCCACCCTCAGGTTTAAGTTCCTAATTCACGTATTACCCTGCAAGGTGAGCTGCTTGAGGCTAGAAAATGAAGGATAAAGTCAGTTATAAGGTCAGCTGAGACCTGTGGAATTCAATCTTCTCTAGATTTCTTCTCTAGAGACCCAAGCTAATAGCTGTAAGTGCAAGACTACCAATTACAGCCCACATTTCATGTTGCTTTTCAGTGCTGAACCTCCCCAGTGATGCAGAAGAGTTGGTGTTCCCTACCCAGATGTCACCATAGTTAATCCATAAAACCACATTTCTTCCTAATATCCATTACCTGAGCAGAAAGAGATGTGCAAACAAGTTTGGTGTGAGTTGTACAGCACTTCACTCTAACAACTAAAAATTGAGTCATATTTCTCTCTCTACAAGGCTTTTTAAGGAAAAACTGTTTAATTAAGAAATGATACGTAAAATATTTTTCCTTTTACCTTAATAACTGAGTACCTGTGGTTCATAATGTGGACTTTTTTATCTAATTACATAATATTACTTAAGCCCATGAACAAGAAGGTGAAAAAGAAGGACTAGCTTCTAAAGGTCTATCTAGTCTTAAGGACCAGCCTTAAAACATGTATCTTGTTTTAAATATATTACTACATTCTAAAACTCTCAGTTTTCCACTATGTGATATTACACACTTCTATTCAAACAATACACTTATAATCTTAGTTCTATCATTTAATTTTGGAATCTTTCTCTACAGCTTCAGGTGAAACACAGTGTTCTCTCGGGGATCAGTGCCTATCAGTACAGAAAGTCTAAAATTCTCAGCAGCAGGGTTCCAAGAGTTTGGGGTCTGTTGAACAGCTATTTTAAATCTTCAGCCTATTCTGAAGACTATTCTTTTAAATCTTAGTACAACTTAGACAAGACAACCTTGCTGCTGAAATAAATACTAATAAAATAGAGTCATTCATGGTGTACGTGTGTGGCTCATGGTGTATGTGTGTAGCCCAACTGCAAAGTCCAGGTTGGTGTCTAGGCAAGCACACATGTAGATGTATATATATCACATCACCCTACACACACTTATTTTGTGGTTTTAAGCACCTAAATGGGACTACTTTAAAAAAACACATGGCTCAGAACAGAAGCACCCTTCTGACATTACAGTGTGGCAAAGAGAAGCTCCACTTACGGGCCTTGGCAAGCTGTACTGGTACATTTCTGGCCTGTAGGTGGGCACCCACTGCACGCCCGCCCGCGGCCGGCTCATGGTGCCGGGGGCACTGGTCACCACCTCGGAGTAGGGCAGGTGTGGGGCCGAGCCGTAGGCGTCCTGCCGGGGCTGGCCCCCGTGGCCAGCAGAGGCCAGGCTGAAGGCCTCCTCCAGCAGCATGTGCATCTGCTGCCGCACCTCGTCGATGGACGGCTGCGAGCTCAGCGTCGACGTCTCCGAGTGGCCCTTGGCCTGACGGGCCCTGCCGTAATTCCGCGGCTCGTTGACGCGGTCAATGTTGGTTTCTTCTATGATTTCAGGCTCGGTCTGGTGGGGGGAATAGAAGTGGATGTCACAGGCCTTACACATGCTTTGATAGCATTTACAAATAGCATTTGTGCCATTGGACAATTCTCAAACGCAGACATAACGCACACAGACGTAACGCACACAGATGTAACACAGACGTAACGCGCACAGACATAACACACACAGAGGTAAGACAGACGTAACTCACAGAGACATAACGCACACAGACGTAACACACACAGATGTAATGCATACAGACATAACACACACATAATGCACCCAGACATAACGCACATGTAACGTACACAGGCGTAATGCACACAGACATAACACACACGTAACACAGACGTAACACGGACATAACGCACACGGACATAAGGCACATGTAACACATGCGTAACGCACCCAGACGTAACATACACGTAACACAAACAGACGTAACACACACATAACGCACGCGGACATAACGCACACGGACATAACGCACATGTAACACACACGTAACGCACCCAGACGTAACATACACGTAACACACACAGACGTAACGCACGCAGACGTAACGCACACATAACACGCAGATATAACGCACCCAGATGTTAATCCATATTACGTAACACACACAGACATAACTCACACAGATGTAACGCACACATAACCATGCAGACGTAACGCACCCAGACGTAACATACACGTAACACACACAGACGTAACGCACGCAGACGTAACGCACACATAACACGCAGATATAACGCACCCAGATGTTAATCCATATTACGTAACACACACAGACATAACTCACACAGATGTAACGCACACATAACTATGCAGACGTAACGCACACATAACACACGCAGATGTAACGCACCCAGACGTAATGCACACGTAACACACAGACGTAACGCAGACATAACTCACCCAGACGTAACTCACCCAGACGTAATGCACACAGATGTAACACACGCAGACATAACGCACACACAATCGGGAATTGTAACAATGTAGACATGTGGGAAATGGAAAAATAGAAACTTCCACAGACACAGGAGGGTTTGATGTGCAGCCTTGGGAGAAGCTTGGGTTGATGTAAAAATAAAATATACAGACATTAAGCAGAAAAATCATAAATGTGTGTTTCTGTAGTTGTAAGTAAGAATATGTCTTTAGAAAGTAAAAAATTGTATTAATAAGATGGTGAAGGGTTTATAATGTAGGGGTGTAACTGTATAGAATAAGCTAAGAGTTTAGATTTCTAATAGAAGCATAGGTGTGTATGTGTAATAGTAGCTTGTTAGATAAAAGTATCTGCACTGCAGTAGAAGTAAAGGTAATAGGTTAGGAAAGCAAAATAAACCCTATGGCAACTGTCCATTGGATTAAAAAGTTATATATTGTCTTGTAACAAAAAACCTGTGACTACTTTGTGCTATGGCCAACTGCTCGCTCTCATAAATATCACAGCCTCTGATACTGATGTTTATCTGAGCAATAAATCATTTTTTGCCCAACTGTGGTCCCATCCCTTTACTGAAAGCAGCAATAATGATATAGACACACAACAAATATTGGAAATGAATAATACAATGCAGGGGAGTATAATAGCCCTTTATATTCTACATTTTTTGCTGGGAAAAGTAGCAGGGACACTCTGTAGCAGATTAAACTGTCAATGGCTCACTTTAAACCAATTAGAATTAACATTTGAATTCTTGTCTTAGTTGTATCAATGGCAGTGCAACTGTGCCAGGAAGAGTAAGGTTCCCCAAATAGTGCCATCACTGTGAAGGACCCCTTACAAGGGACAGATTATTACAGCTAGAGACACTGAAATTCCTTTGTTCAGGCTCTCACGTTAAGATTTCTGAAGAACTAAACTTCAGGAGTTTTTCTGAACTTCCACAATGACATCACAAATTCAGCCCTGCCCCTTGCAGAGAACACCGTGGCCCAGCCCACGGGTCTTACCCAGCCCCCATGCAGGAGTCACAGGTATTTATGCAAAGTTAACCTGGGAACAGGGAATGAAGCACATTCTCCCACAGCCAGACAGTGCTTGGGCAGCTTAGCTTGAAGGGCTACTCCTAGGGTGATTCCTACTGTACAGATAAGTACAAACAGAAATCATCTCCCTGCTTTTTTTTGGCTCTAACTCCATGACAGAAATCAATCACATTGCAAGAAGCTGAAAGTGGAATACCACACTTCATCTGTATTTTTTAAGATCAATTTTACAGCCCAGAGTTTTAAAAACATATGTTTCTAACCAGCAACTATAATTATAATTATATCATATATAAATATATAATAATAAATATATGACTATAATTCTTTAAATACCTGTAAAATGCATGGACTGTGAAGGATAACTGGGATGAGCAAAAGGATCTGTGCCTCCTTCTATATATAGCATGTGCTTAGAAACTGTGCTAGTGTTTAAAATAGCCCTAAATAAAAGAATACAACAGGATGTTCTTGTTAAAAATTCCAGCACTATCCTGATCATTTCACTAGGAGTTCTGTAGCTCCTAGTGTGGCATATCTGTTCAGGTGTAGAAAATCACTATTACAGGGGAAAAAGATAAGTGACTGTGCCCCCAAGCTTTTGTAAGCTGTGGGACAATCATAAAATATATTTATTCCTTTTCAGAGGGAAATACCAAACTGGTGTTCTTTTTCTGTTATCAGCCACTCATAAAAGAGTTATACTGGTAGTGAAAACTGATAATAAATCTAAGTAAAATGCTAATTTGCTTTCCTTGTTTTAAGCATACCTATTTTGTATTGAATGAAAGTATGGCAGTAAAAAAGAAAGAAAAATTAAGATAAAAATTAAACATTTGCACATTAGAATTTAACCATAATTTACATAGTCATAGTTACACAGTATATTATCTAAATTCAAAGCCAGAAACTCAAATTCAGGCTTCCCAAGTGGTACACACATCAGACTGGGGGAAGGGGAATGCAACTGCACCAAATTATCTTAAATGGAACAACTTCGTAGGAAATCTTCAACTAAAACCTCTCCCATAATTTCATTCCTTCATTTTGATTCCATTGGTGCTTGTGTTGCTACAATAAATAAAAATCAGACACATTTTAGAAAGCTGACTATAAAATGCAATGGTAGTTTGTGTAAATGCAGCCAAAGAGCCTCTGAAATCATAATATCCTGACTGGATGATTAACAACCATGGTTCTTCCATTTGCTCTTGCCTGCAAAATTGCGAGTGGAATACCACATAGACCTATTAGTACCCAATGCTGAAATAAATCAGTTTTTTTACTACAACTCACTGCTGAAGCCATTAGACCCCCACAGAATGTTTAAAATATATCACATGTATACAAGATTCATAATAGCGGCCAACATTAAGGCAGCTTTGAATCATCAGTATAAAAGCTGACATGTAGATTTTGCAGAAAACTAATAATAATTTCTTTTCCTCCTATTTTAAAATCTATTTCAATTCATCCTATCCCTTTCTGAGTGTTATTTGTTATTTTGTTTGTTATCCTTTCAGCAGAAACACTTAGCTATCCTAAATAGAGGCCACCATTACACAAAATCATACACAGGTACTGTACAATAGAAGGAACTCGAGGTACATGAAAAAAGCAAACAAAACCCTGCAGTGAGAGACAGACTTTCTACATCTCTTGAATAATTCTGCTGCTGCAACATTATCAGTAAAATTCTTTATGTGAACGTTAATCTATAACCTTTGGGGTGCATTGCATTAATTTAGCTATATCAACTAAATTATGCCCATGAATTCTTTTGTATAGTGATTATTTAGATATGTATAATAAGGTCATTTTCTTCCTTTGATAGCAAAACCAGCCTAAATATTTTCTGCTCTGGTATAAATCATTAGAGCAGTCTAGAGGTTCTAGAATCTTCTGTTATGGCATGTACTCTACACAGAGTTGTTCATGAACTTGTTGAAAATAATGAACATGTTAATAAAGTCTTCTGAATCTAATTCCTACTTGAAAGTGATGATAGTGAAACCTGTTGGGATTCTTTAAAATGGAAAGCTAGATACTGTTCAATAATAATTCATTTATAAAGGCACTATGAAGGCAAGTAATATACTGAGAACATCAAACAGTAGAACGTATACTCCAAAATAATATTAAAAGCTACATATTTCATATGCACAAATGTAAAATATTGTATCTTTATCCTCATATCTTCACCAGTTTTTAGCTCTGAGAAACAGAACCACAATTCAAAGAAATATCACAAAAATTAATTACAGAGAATGAAGTATTTTTAGAAAAGTATGAATGAAGTATTTTAGAAAATCATTTAGAAATTTGTTATTGAAAGGAAACCTTGTGGTTGTACACATGAATGAGGAATTCTTAAAAAGTTTTTTTAAAGAATCTGGGAGATCTCAATCTCTTTTCTTTAAAAATAAAAGCCTTATTGTTATTGGGAAGAAAAACCTCAACACATAACATGGGTGTACTGGTAACAGATCAAATTCCCTCCACAAATTTTTATGCTGTAAAAAAGTCTCCCAACTTTTTTTAGGCAATACGAATTATTTGATTCATAAATTGAATGATTTGGCACTGCTTATAAAATGCAGATTTCACTATTCTTTGGCAGCACCTGCTGCTAAAGAACATGCTGGGAGGAAGAGTTTAGCAGCACTCAGAGAAGGCTGGAACATTAATATGACAAATTGGATGTCAAAAATGGGTGCCAGGTGTTGCTGTATGAAACAGAAAGGGCACATGAGTCAGCACTCAGAGCAGCCCTTCCTCACCCATTTTCAGAGGTCAGATTTGCAGAGGTGTTTAGCTGGTGAGATCCATGAATTCCATGGATGCAGCCATCAGTGGGTATCCTGGGAGACAGAGCCTGTCAGACACAGCTCCCAGGAGCCTCAAACAGGAGAGGGGGACCAGCCCACGCTGCAGCTCAGGCTTGGCAGCTAAATTTCAATATCCTGTCCCATTTCCCAGCAGCATTTCTGTGCTTTCAGATGGGAAATGCATTCAGAGCTGGAAGAGGTGCACTGCAGTGAATCTGCAGTGCATCGGGCAGAGGGATTTTATGTAACTTGTCAGTGAAGCACTGTGCCAGGGACAGGTTGCCCGACTGCAGCACCAAAGGCAAGGCAAAAGCAATTTTTTCCGTGATGTGCACACATCTCACAGCTTACAATTACTCTGAGGACACTCCACAATCTGCATAAGCTCATTAATCTACTTCCAAGGTTTTTAATACATTTTCTTTTTAAAATGGTTTATATATAGCATACACAATATATTGAAATATATTTTTAAAATCTGCTGCCGTGCCTGCTCCCCGAATGTTTTCAACACTGATTTCCAGGGAAATATCCCCTGTGAAAAACTAGCTTTTATTAGCATAGTATTTGCATCCTAATTCCTCAGAAAGCAGTGCACCAGTCAGCCCACTCACACAGCTCCACATGACTCCTACAGTCTGATGGGAAGTGTCCAAATGCAGGGAATCATTTCAGAAATCTGACAACTACAACCTGCCCTGAAGAATACTGTAAAAGGTTTAAACTTTCCTGAACACATCCCCCCAGCTTTGGTACTTTCTTTCTCCTTGCTAAAATCACATTCCTGGCAGAGAGAGGGTTGACAATGAAACATCCCCACACAAAAAATGTTTTTCACCTACAATGTTTAGAGGATGGCAACCACAGGTGAACTTCCTTGTTTTCCAGAATGGTTTAGACCCTCTCTAGGGACTGATCCTCAGGGCTGGCTGAGCAACAGTAGTTTGCACATGTGACAAAGGATTGAAAAACTCAACATTTCCCCAGTGGGGGGGGATATTTTTAATCCTCCTTCTGGGTTCACACAGCATCAACTTGCACACAGTGTTTGCTCAGACTGCACAAGACAACTCCTCTTCCTTGTGCTGCCTGCATGAGCTCCTTGGACCACAAAGCAGCATCACATCTGGCTGGGTTTGACATTTACCTACACAAAACTCTCCCAGTTCTGATGGGAGCAAAAGGACAATCCCTGTCCCCAGGGGATTTCCAAAAACACTGCCATTGGGACTTAGTTCTTAGGATGAACTCCTAAGTTCATCCTCTGTTCATTCTTCTGAACCAAGAGAGCAGCTCCAGGCTGTTCTTCAGAACAGAGGATTTTAATTGCAATGAAGAAAGCTCACTGTCAAGTAGCCACACACTTACAAGAACTATCTAAATTCAAGATTCAATACTTTGGCAAATAATGGGGCTTGGGCAAAGGTTTTCTTTGCATTTCAGACTGTAAATTGATGTAGAATGAGAAAGTACACAAAAGAGTCTGAGCTTTCTTCGGGATGCTGAGTGCACATGAACTCCTGTAACACTAAATATCTCATGGCAATCTGTCTTGTGGCTTATCAATTGTTGCCTGGAGCAAGTCAAAGCTTTGGTGAGCAGATTTCTGTGCCCGTACCCAATAAACTTACATCATATCCACTGTTCCGGATGCCACGCCTCGGCCTTTCTCGAGTCACCAGCAGATCCATCTCCGTTTCCCCTGGGCTGGGACTGTTCAGGGACTGCCTGCTTCTGTACACTGAGTTCTTCAGGGGCTGCCTAGAAAACATGAAACAAGAAAATGGTAAATGAAAAAAGAAAAAATAATGACAGACAGTAATTGCCAATACTCACGTTTATTCTAAAATTATGATGTTCATAAAAATGCCACTTCGTTACAGGATATTCTTTCTACATACATGAAGTGCTAGAAATCAGTAACCTTTGTAAGAGGTGATTAATTGTTTTTTACAGTTTAAGGAAAATAAAAGTTACGTAAAAGACATGGACATTGTATGTGGGAGCTTGCCAGATGAAATATGTCCCAAGAAGATATCAGGACCCTTTTAACTTCAGCTGATATGATTCAAACTCATTTTAAAAAACATATTAAAAAATAACAGGCTCTCCCACACACACATATGGGGAGCAGAGATTTTGGTTGCTGATCCTGAGCGCTGAGAGAGAAGCAGGAAAAAGCTCCACTGAAACAAACCCCCAGCACAGGGAATGGCATGAGACACAGCAGTGGGAGGAAACTGTTGCAAGATGCTGGTTTTAAATAGCCAGTTTGGTAACTGGCCACAGCTTTCTCAGAGAGCTGTCCTTCCTGGCATTCAGCTGCTTCACTGGGACAAAGGGCTGCTCATCCCTGGGCACTGAGCTTCCACTGCTGGGTGCTCCAAGCCAAGGGGAAGGAAATGCAATAGAAAGGCAGAATAAAACTGAATATCCAAAATACCTGGATATCTCTCCAGCAAAACAATTTCTGCTCTCATTGCTGGTTATACAAAAACAAATGCAGCATCCCTCTGTGAAATACAGAGCATATCTGTACATATCTGCAGGAGGGTTTGCCAAATGGTGCTACAGGAACTTTATGCTTCATCAAGCTGCATCTTTTAGGAAGGCTACTTCTACACCAGCAGAGTTTGTGAGTTGTTCTCATGCTTTGTCTGGTCATTACTCATTTTCTTGCACACTCCAGAGGAGCACTGCTCCTGAAGTAGATCAGTAACAGATGAAATAATGGCATGCCAGCTTCATTTATTAACACAGCAATTACACTGCTAGAGCCTGATACAAAGTTATCTTTGCCTAGCCATGCTATTTTTCTGCCTTGTGCAATTACTCCATTCAGAATATTAAAATTAGATCAGGTCATCTAACATGTCTCTGTGCTGCTTATTTCACACAGAGGACCTGCCAGTGCTCATAGTGAAGTAAGGCAAGTTGCACTATTATGTCTGAAGTCACATTTTCAAGTCACTCCATGGTTTAACATCTCAAGAACCATCAATGAAATGAACAGACAAGACAGTCCAAATTAATTCACTGATAAATAATTCTTCAGTTATTCCACATCTTGTTAACAGCACTTTTTGCCTTGACAGATTAGAGCAGCAGAACCTGGTTTGCAGAAATCCAGGAAGTAGGACATTTACATGATCAGACAGGATAAAAGGTAGGACAAAAAAACCCAATTTCACGCTTCTGATTAAATAAATTACTCAGGCATGTACTTAGTTCTAAGACAACTTTCCAAAACTTCTGTGTGACCTTTGATCACAAATCACCATGCTTGTGTTTCAAAGTCCCAAATGCACTTCCAAAGCAGAAGGCAAGCAGGGCTTTTGGAATAAGGTTCTCCTAGAAAAATAATATTGAGTAAATTCTTTCTTGCTATATAGTCTTTCTCTGACTATATCGTTGGTATTAACAGAAAACAGGGTTATGCACAGGGTAACCAGATCTGACAATCTCCATCTTCTTACATCAAAGGTCTCCAAAATTTCATATGTTTTACAATAGGTCCATAAATACTTAGTGAGGCAATTGTGATATATTTTATAACGGATTCAAATATTCAGCTCTGTGAAACGTGCAGATTCTTGACCTGATTGCAAACTATTAAAGAAAACCCAAGAACGGTGCATTTCATCATTAGGCTCTTAAAAATTACCTTGAGATTGCCAATTACCTCATTTAAGAGAGTTTTACTAATGAGAAAGGAGGTATGAACAGGAACAACTGGCATTCAAATGGGTTAGGAAGTGCCTTCTGGGAACACAGCTGGAATGTTTTAAAACATGAGGATTATGGTACTGATGACTGAAAGGTACCTAGAGCACAAAGCTCTGTTCTGGAAAAAAAACCAAATCATTTGGCAGCAATGCTTTGTAAATCACTTTTAAATAAAATTTTAAATTAATTCAAAATATAAAGGTAACCTTAAGTAATCAGCTGCATCTCTATTTTCTGATATGTTTTGGAAGTACTGTAACAATGCAACTTAAGTTAGAGGAATATATAAAAAACAGAAAATATGCTTACCCAGATTGCTTTTAAAGCAATTTTATCTCATTGCAGAAATGCAATTGTATTGATTCATTTATCAATAACCAAACCCCACACTACCTTGTTGTGTTTCTCAAGGTTTTCCTCCAGCAGTGTAACATTTTAGCCATCTTAGAAAACTAAGGGCAATAATTGTCATACCAAATTCAGTTCCAAGTCTTAGTGTGGAAATTTTAGCACAGAATTCAGAACTGGTTTGCTTGTAAACACTGCAGCATCTGTAAAGTTAATTAAGTGTTCTGTGTCTTCACAGAAATGCATCAGAAGCAATTCTCTCTCCTCATGTGGGGATACAGGTCATATATTTAACAAGTCCAGCAGCCAGCCTTTCACGGTGCAGCTGGAATCATTCCTCCACAGGAGTTTCCCTGCCTCCCAGCAGTTTCTGTCATTCCAGGGATCCCTGGCTGAAATAAACTGTGGCAAATTTACACAACGCACAGGAAAATATGTATGGGATCCTCCCACACACTGGCACGTGAACAAACATCAGTGTGTTTAACAAAAGGCACGTGGCTGTGTTAGAGCTTGAGTTTAAAACTTTAAACACTTCCTGTGAGCCATGTGACACATAATAAGCATCCAAATTAATGTGTCACAGCCACACCAATGTGTTGAGGGACTCTGGACTAAATGCATTCCTCAACACAAGTTCCCAGTGCTCTGTCTGGAGTAAATGCATTCCTCAACACAAGTTCCCAGTGCTCTGTCTGTACCTCCTGGACACAGAGTGTGCAGAGCAGGGCTCCCATGTAAGGACAGGCTCCATTTTTTACCTTCTCAGTGTACAATAAATTGGAAAACTCCACAAGGAAATGGTGCCCCAGGACATCCAACATAACATACAGCTGAGTCAGTCTTTTCTCCTCAGTGACCTCTGCAGCCCTGGCAAACAGCTCTTCCAGTGCAGTATCCCTCAGCCACTGAACTCTAGACCTACAGAAACACATCTGATCTCAACTTTTGCCCATAATCTGAGGCAACAGTGCTCTTGTAATTCCCATTACAGTCTTTTTCATGCCTGTGCCCAGAGGGTAATTGCTGCAGCTGCACTGTGTGCAGTGCCTGTGTCACCAGCAATGCTCTGATTGCAGTCCACTGATGCTCATAGAAAAATTCTGGTCTGAGCTTTCCAGGAGATGGGATGCAAGATTGCACCTGCAGGCGTGAGGGCCATTTGCAGGGGAAAGGTGCTTCAGTATCCCTTTTTCTCTCATGGATCAACTGATGTTAGTCCCTGATTACAGTAAGAACCAGAGCCCTCCTGTGTAAGGTGCAATGGCAAACACACTCTCTTACCATCCCTCATCCTCCAGAGCTTCCAAGGGAGAGGAATCTGCACACTGTGCCATTCCTGGGGTAGGACTGGTGTGATCTCCTCTTTCCAATGTGCCAGTTTGTGTTTCAGAGAGCACCAGCAACAGAGCACCCACCCACAGCTCAGGCACAATCAGCACCTGCGCTCCCTCCTCATTTCTAAAATGGGGTTTTGAATGCTACTGCTATGCCATCCTCAGGAGACAGTGAAGTGTTAATCAAACATTGGCAATGTTATACAACATGCCAGCTTCACGTGACAGATGAGCAAACTATGAATTTCTCTGTTAAAGGCACAGGAAGATCACCAATAACAGGCACACAGATACTATCACTGCAGGACTTACAGGGACTATGCACTGGTTCTGCTATCTCATGCCCTCTGCAATAGTCATATTCAGATTAAAATAGTGACAAAATAGTAACACCACTGTATTTTGAAAAAGAACCAATCCAGATGCTAACTTCCTGCCTAAAGTCTGCTCTGAGTATCACCAATAACATTACTACCACTTTTTCTGTTTACCTTTGAGAATGACTCACAAGAACTTGCAACAGTCCCTTCCCTTATTTTTTCTCTTTCCATTTGTTTGTTTTTATCCACACTGCAGTTTTACCAGAGAACATGTTTTCCATGGGCTGTATGAATTTTCTTCATAATGCAGAAGGGGCCAGTGACCAGATACAACAAACACCTGGCTCACTAAAATGGCCCCCCTGACTCCCAGGACATCAACTCTCCTCCCAGATGAAGAACTGCAAATAAAAAGTCTCACCTGTTCTTAGGCTCAGCAAATGGAGATGAGACATCTGCATCTGGATCCAAAATATGGTCAAGTTCTTTCTGATTTTTCTCATACATCCTTTTTCTGTCTGTCAGTGCCTTGCTGTTATCAACCTGTGGGAAATCATAGTACCCTTTCCTCTTGGCTTTCAGGCGCAGCTTGTTGCGGTAGTGCTCTATATCAGACTTCTGCTTCAAAGCCTTGTTCACCTAAAAGGCAAGAAGATGTTTCAGGGCTGCTGGTGGGCTGGCTACCTCCAAAGGATCTCGTCAGCGCGTGTTTGATGCGCCGCGTGTGTCATCCCTCTGTAGCACACCGTGCCATCTGCAAGCAGCGAGGAACTGCAAGTGAACAGAGCCGCTGCATTTTTATGGCTTGGCAGATGGTTAAATAATTTTAGCCTAAAAAAACTGTGTACCGTTACAACAGTGACTCAGAGACACCCACTGAGGAAAAACACGAGTGGTGTCAGCCAACCGCCACGACCCAGCGCTGCATGTGCTTCAGGGCACAGCATGAAAACTCTGTAACCATGAAAACTCTGCTGGGGCACAGAGACATCCCCCCTGACTGCACAAAACCTGAAATAAGTCACCACTGATGGCTGGGGAAGAAGTCCAGTGAAATGTCATCAAATGTCCATTTTGTTTATACACTTTCTGTGTGGTAGTGTTCGCAGGGGTCTTAGGATGAGGGAAGAGACGACAATGTTGACTCTATGTTTCAGAAGGCTTGATTTGTTATTTTATTATATATATTATATTAAAACTATACTAAAAGAATAGAAGAAAGGATTTTATTAGAAGGCTAGCTAAGAATAGAAAAGGAATGATAACAAAGGCTTGTGACTGACCAAGACAGTCTGGACAGCTGGACTGTGACTGGCCATTAATTAGAAACCACTAACACAAACCAATCACAGATCCACTTGTTGCATTCCACAGCAGCAGATAATTATTGTTTACATTTTGTTCTTGAGGCTTCTCAGCTTCTCAAGAGAAAAAATCTTAAAGAAAAGATTTTTCATAAAACATGTCTGTGACACTCCTGTCAGAGAGGAACCTTTAAAAAATGGGTGTTTGCTCCATCCTGATACAGCTTAGTCCCATGGTTTCTCTAAAGTACTGAAAAAACTTCCCTCATGCTTCAAACTGCAAGTTACCTGGAAATCAGGGATGTACTTCATCTTCCATAGTCAAATTCCACAATCTCCTCAAACTACAGGAAGTGTGTGTGTAAGGGTGCAGACAGCACCAGCAGTGTCATCCTGCTGCCTTACAGAAAAGAGATGTTGAATGCTAAATAAGCCTGTCTCCAAGTTTGGAAGCTACATGGCACATCAGGACTTAAAATGCCAGTATGAAATGGAGCACAACAGGCTGCAATAATCCAGGACCACATGGGACCTCTGTCTTTTACAGTGTCCCTGGCAGCAGCCCTCCCTGCTGCTTTTAAACTGTTTTTAGCTGTTTAAATGACTGCTGCAATGCGAGTTTGTAAACAAGGCACCTCTGTGGCTTGTTCCCATCATGTTCAACAACTTCATGAAAGCCTCGGTCCTTTGTAAATGGACTGGTCTTGATTAAACCTACATTAAAACATGAGTATAAAATAAGTATTGCAGTCAAAGCATGCTTTTTGGCCAGCATCTGGAGCAGACATTCGTGCCATCTCATTTTTTTCCTTCAAAACAAGTGCACCCTCTGTGCAGGGAAGAGGCTGGAGTGCAGAGCAAGGCCAGGGTCCCACTGCCCCCCTTCTCACTCTGATTGAGATATGGTGCTCAGTACAGAAAGATCAGCCTGGCACCCAGATGATCTATACACATTTTCATAACCAGCTACAGAATTCACATAGGAAAAGATGTTATTCTGCTGCCTTCGTTCATCATTTTTTTTAAATAGGAGAGAGGGACACTGGGAGGGTAGGAATATAGAAAATCACCTCTTCCAAGGTCGCAGGCATTCACAGGTGCATTGTGAAAGAGCAGATCTTAAATTCTCAGGTCTGTGCACCCACAGTGCTAATGGAACTTTATGTAGCATAAAGGTGACAAGCTCCTAGCAGCCCTCAGCTTTAATAGGCTTAAGATCCTTCCACTTGTGACTGTAGCCAAGGAAACACCTGGAGACACTTCTCAGGCAGTCCTTACCTCCCCATTGGTGATGGCAGACTCCTGGCTCCTCTCTGAAGCAGCATGGACAGCAGGGAGGGCCACGGGTTTGATGGCGATGAGCTGCACCGAGCCCGAGGAGGTGTCGAAGGGGTCCACGGCAGATTTGGCCACATTGTCAAAGAGAATCCCTCCTTCCTCTTCATCACTCACAGCCACTAGAGCACATCAAACTCACTCAGCACAAAGACACAGACATTTCTGCGGCCTGCTCGAGGGGAAATTCAGCAAGCACACGCTTTGGATTAATGATGTGCTCAGTGCACTCGAGGTGCAGGCCTGGGAGACCTTTACACCGGGGAAAAACATCCCATTAGAGCACAGGAAATATTATGGATTCAAAGGATTGGCTGTCCCTTCCCCAAAGAAGGTTCCAATCTGTGCTAATAAGATGGGAAAAGGGAGAAGAAGGACACAGGAAATGGTATGAAAATGACAGTGAAAGTTAAGGTAGATGTTTTTCTAGGTTTCACATGGAAACACCCACACAGGTGCCCACGTGCCAAGGCATCAGTAGCTACACCTGATCAAACCCAAGAGTGCAGCTTTTTTTCTGTCTTATGCTGCAAGAGCAAGGGCATACTCAAAATTTGCTAAAATAAACAGGTTTCTTTTTCAAAACTTATTAATGCTAAAAACATCATTTATTAAAATAAAAGCATTTTCTGCTGTGTGTTAAAAATGCTTAAGAAACTGATGGTATCTAATCTTATGTTAATTTTTTGCTTTGCAAGCAGTGCCTCAGGTCTCTGTGAAGTTAAACTTTACAATTTCTTAAGAACCAGAAGAAGGTTTCTGTAAATCTTTAAAATTAAATGGCATGGCAAAGTATCTTTAGTTTCAGATTTCTATATAAATAAATAAATCTCCCACATGCAATTGGGCTCTTTCTCCTCCAAATTTTCTTTGCAAACCTGCATCACTTTGTCAGCTGTTGAATCTGAAAAATCTTACCCACATTTTGAAATAAAAGAATGACAGTAAAGCATAAGCACAAATTCTACAAAGAGATCCTTGCAAACATTTTTGAATAATTATGCTATTAGAGGGAAGAATGCTTGCTCCATCTCCTAGCTGACAGGAGCAGAGATCCTCTGCTAAAGAACAAAGTGGTCTGCTCTAAATTTATTTCCTCTGAAAATAAACTCTAGTTTAATATTTAATCACTGCACGAATTACAATGGACTTGTATAAACTCAGCAGTTTAGACAGCCAATGATTTTGGTAAGAAAATATTTGACAGCAGTAACATAAAACATGAACCCACTGAGTAAGCTCATTATCTCTGTCTGTGCTCAGTGTGACTGCACTTGGCACCACTTGAGCTTTTGAGCAATGGATGGGTTAAATCACTGTGTCATTAAATACTGTCCCTGCAGCTCCACACAGGTGTCCAAACATTGAGGCTTCAGTGGGTGTTGAGTGGCCCTGTCCCTCCTGGGGGTCCTCAAACACCCCAGATGTGTGTGCCCTGTCCCTGCTGGGGTTGCTCAAGCACCCCAGATGTGTGTGCCCTGTCCCTGGGGTTCCTCAAACACCCCAGATGTGTGTGCCCTGTCCCTGCTGGGGTTGCTCAAACACCCCAGATGTGTGTGCCCTGTCCCTGGGGTTGCTCAAGCACCCCAGATGTGTGTGCCCTGTCCCTGCTGGGGTTGCTCAAACACCCCAGATGTGTGTGCCCTGTCCCTGCTGGGGTTGCTCAAACACCCCAGATGTGTGTGCCCTGTCTCTCCTGGGGGTCCTCAAACACCCCAGATGTGTGTGCCCTGTCCCTGCTGGGGTTGCTCAAACACCCCAGATGTGTGTGCCCTGTCCCTGCTGGGGGTCCTCAAACACCCCAGATGTGTGTGCCCTGTCCCTCCTGGGGGTCCTCAAACACCCCAGATGTGTGTGCCCTGTCCCTGCTGGGGTTGCTCAAACACCCCAGATGTGTGTGCCCTGTCCCTGCTGGGGGTCCTCAAACACCCCAGATGTGTGTGCCCTGTCCCTGGGGTTGCTCAAGCACCCCAGATGTGTGTGCCCTGTCCCTGCTGGGGTTGCTCAAACACTCCAGATGTGTGTGCCCTGTCCCTGGGGTTGCTCAAGCACCCCAGATGTGTGCGCTCTGTCCCTGCTGGGGTTACTCAAACACCCCAGATGTGTGTGCCCTGTCCCCAGATGTGTGTGCCCTGTCCCTGGGGTTGCTCAAGCACTCTAGATGTGTGTGCTCAGTGGAATGAGCAGCTCACAAGCCCAGTTCAGTGACAGTGCCCCAGACTGCCAGGGACCACCAGGACACCACAGCAGCAGGAGCAGGGAATTAGGGGGTCCTCTCCTGGCACTGACCACGTGTTTCACATTCCAGTGAGTACAAAGGCATGTCTTTATACTCACTGTAAGAATGGGTGCTTTTCCCTGGGGGCATTTTGAAACCTGGTAGCCACAGAGAGCTCAGCTACCTGCAGATGCATGGGGTGTCCCCTCAGACCTGGTTTCAGGAGCAAAACCAAGAGTTTTTCTAAATGAAAGAGAATTCCTCTAAGACTCATTAAAGGAAAGGAAAATTAAGGGTGAAAAGAATCAGAAGCCACAGATGACAGCTAATTCTGATGGGGAGCCCTCTCAGTATCAGCCCTCTCAAAAGTGAGCACAACTCCTGCACCTACTGCAGTGCTACCAGCATGGAAATGAGAGCCAAATGGGGCTGGAAACTGGAGTTTTATTCCACCCCACCTTAGCATTTGTTCATTTATAATGTAAAAGTAGGGTTTTTTCCCCACTGCCCCTTTTCCACTGGAAGATGATAAAGAGACCCTGTGATCTGCAGCCACTGGCACACTGCTATAACAGGGCAGGGAACTGTAGCAAGCACTGGGAAATTCATCCTTGGCTCCTCTCCATCTCCTCCCAAGAGAATTTACAGCAACCATTTATGACATGACTGAACCATAACAACCTCCAAGCTTTGAAAAACAACCCAAAGGAAGTCCAGAGAAATGTTGGGGAAATCCTGGAGTGTTTGTTTTTGCTGTGTATCCCTGCCCTGGGTCAGTCCATCCATGGGGGAGTAACTAACCAGCATGGGAAACTTCAGGAAACTGCCCACACATTCTTTATAGTCACTCACAATAATCACCTTTGCTTGTTATAGCTGGCAACATGGTTTAAAAGTGATCTTTTAAATTTCTGTTTCCAAACAGATGCATTCCATCACTATTGTGGAGTTCTACTCCTGCCTCCACTGTGTGAGCACAGAGACTCAGAAGCCCAGTGGCAGAAAAGGGCAAACCACAACTTAATCACTACTTAACAGCACTTTCCCACCTCTGAAATACCTCGTGCCAGCTGTCTCATGCCACATGATCCACTGAGATGGAATTACTCCTCCTAATCTTTCTGTGGCTGCAGCACATGATGAAGATCTACCCAGAGCAATCATTGATGCAGGTCGAGTGCCAGGTGCAGTGAAGAGCAGGGTGGCACTGGGTCCCTGAGTGTGGGCTTGTGAGCTCCCCAGGACAAGCTGAGAGAGGAGAATTTGACTCCATGCCCTCAGAAGGCTGACTTATTATTTCATGACATTATATTATATTAAAGAATGCTATACTGAAACTATACTAAAGAAAGGATACATCAGAAGGCTAGAAAAGAATGATAATGAAAGCTCATGATGGACTCCTCAGAGTCCAACAAAGCTGGCTGTGATTGTTTATCCAAACATGTGAATTGTTTTTAATTAATGGCCAATCTCCAGTCTACATTCCAGAGCAGCAAAAA
The DNA here is from genome assembly GCF_028551555.1 of Melozone crissalis. Taxonomy (NCBI): domain Eukaryota; kingdom Metazoa; phylum Chordata; class Aves; order Passeriformes; family Passerellidae; genus Melozone; species Melozone crissalis. The sequence continues at coordinate 6,532,141 of NW_026535816.1, forward strand.
CATGGAGAAGCTGAGGCTTCTCATCTTCCCAGGAGAAGAAATCCTGGCGAAGGGATTTTTCAGACAATGTCACAGTGACACCTGAGGAGCAGCAGCATCCCTGAAGCTCTGTCTCCACACCTCTGCAGCATCTGGGATGCTGTGCTCCCACTTCCAGGCAGCTCTGAGCTATTCCAGCCAGCAATGCCAGCAGGTGGTGCTGCCCACTCGTGACCAGCTGGTCCCATGGAAAAGGGGCTCTGGGACTGCAGCTCTGAGCAGTTAAAAAACAAATAGGCAGGTAAAGTAGTCTGGTTTTATCTAGTTAATGATTTAGAGTTTAAAAAAAAATGATGCTTTTGTCAGCCAAATATTTCAATGAGGCCATGGAAGATTGCTTGTCTCCTCTCTCTTTCCCTCTACCTTGTCTTTCCTCCCCTCTCCCCCATCAAAATATGCCAGAATGAAGAAAAAAAGGATTGAAATACTTGCACTTTAAAAATAAAAAAATTAAGGACATTTAAATTGCCTGTGATTCAGGTAACCGTCCAGCCAAACACCTGAAACAAAGATTTGTGCTGTCCTGCTCAGAAAGATTTTGGAAGCCCTCAGAGAAATGACATCAATAGCGAAAAACACATAAAGCCATAACTTGGGATTCACCTGCAAGAAGGTGGACATGCTCTGACTTTTCTTACATCCCTTAATGAAATATTTTTGAAGAGTTATTTTAGATGGAGGGCAAACATTGTAAACATACCTAGAATATATATATACCTGCAGTTTGACAAAGAGCAAGCACTGTCACCTATCTAAAACAGCTCCTTAGGAAAAAGCCCAGGTATCAGTATTTCAAACAGAAATCCTGACACCTGAATATGATTTAATAATGAGGAACTAATTTTCATATTAGAGAAAATCTCTATATTAAAAAAAAATATACTTTTTTCTATATCATCCAAGTTATTCCATTGATAAGATGACTATCTCCAGAGAGGTACAAAGGGATGCTTCAAACAATAAAAAAAATCTGTTTCTGAAGGAGTTTATAGGCCTATAAGTAAAATATAACTTTCCCCACATTAGCATCTGAACCTATCTGGACAGAAATACCTGTCTGTAAGATATTGCAGTGTAATAGAAAACACATTTGTGTACACACATACCTTTCTACAATTACATCCAGCTCTGTAACACTGCAATGCTAAACCTCCCACAAACAGCACAAATACTGCATTTTCAGAAGCAGACAGCTTACAAATTAATGGAAGCAGCTCATGATTCCTCCTGGACAGTATTTCCTTGGGTGTAAATTCTGCTAAATGCTTGGTGATGTGCCTGGAGTGTTGCAGTCCTGGCTTTGCAGGTCATTTGAGATCTCCAAAGTGGTATTTGCAGGTTTCCAATGAAACTGTGTACACAGGGTGAGTATTTGTCCCTTAGCTGCTTGTTTGGTTCCCTTTTTGTGAAGGTTTCCTGTTCTTATAAGCAGGGATCTCTCTCTCTCTCTGGTTATGTCTTCTTCTCCAACCACATCTGCCTCATCTTTCTAAACATCAAAGTCTTTCAAAAAAAAGACCATAAATTTCATAATGCTTCCAGTGAATCCACCAGCCCCTTTTCTTGGCTGACACTTCTGTAATAAGCAGGTACGTTCACTAATTAAAAGAAAATTATTTAACTGACAAGGATGATGAACACACAAAGACAGGGAAGACATGAGAGCCTACAACAGAAGCTTCTTCAAGGAAACGGTGCTGCAGGAGTTTTAAAAACCTTTGCAAAAATAGTTTTCTGTTTGCACAATAAAACTGTGCATTTGTCTTCTTCAGGGCTGACATGTAAGTGAAAAATCCCAGCCATCCAGACTGCCACTGGGTCTGATGGCATGAACATCTACATGCCCTCTACACTGCTGCTTGGATGAAAACTCCTGTCAGACTCCATTAGTGGCAGAGCCAAAGTCATCTAGAGGGGGAGGCAAACGTGAATGAAGAAATATTTAACTGTGTGACCACCTGCAGATCCCAGATCCCTCAGAGATCTGCTGCAACAGGCACCTTAGAAACAGCATGCAGTATTTTCTTGCCATGAAAACAGCAACCAAAAAGGGTCAAAAAAAAAAAAATAAAAGAAATTATATTGACTAAGTCTGAAGAAAAAAAAAATCACAGTCACGAGCAGGATGCTAGCAGGGTCACAGTGCTCTTACTATTGAAAGCAAATAAACAACAAAAACAAGGGCAGTAGAAGAAATAGAAACACTAAGGGGAAGAAATAGTCTGTGTCACACAAGCTGAAATCTTGGGAGAAAAGGGAATCAATGTGTAAAGCTTCTGAGAGGTTCAATAGCAATTTGTGCCAACACACAGGATTGCAGCTGAACAGGTGGATTTTGTTTGTTCTTTGGGATTTTTGCCCCCTCTAGTTAAATGTAGTAAGCTACTCCAAAAAGCCTAGGAGTTTGCTGTGAGGAGGTGAAGAGGCAGATGAAATCCCAAATTAACACCCATCTGGGGGCAAATGAAAATAATGATTCAGGATGAGGGAATGGAGGATGAAAAGAGTAGGCTCCTTTCTCCACACCACAAATTCTTCCCAGCACTCTGATTTCTCAGCCTTTCCAAGGCACAGGCATCATGAAGAGGAATCATCTCACTCCAAATCTGCACAGCTGCTCCTTTCTGACTGGATCTTACCTCCAGAGATCCCAGTTGGCCATGACCCTCTGGAAGCAGTCCTTTCCATTCTGATTTGTATTTCACTCAGCACAAAAAAGGCAGAAGAAGGGTGCTGGGTGTCTGTTGGGATCCACCAGCTCCCCCAGCTAACTCTGTGTCCAAGATGCCACCAGACAACATCGCTGTTGCCATATTTCCCTTTATTTTGAATCACCATAGACAACTGCTCAGAAATTCAGAAAAACAGGCTCTGATGCTGAGCTGCCACATCAGACAGAGTGAAAACTAGTGGCCCACGCTTCTGTAGAATAAAGGAGGCAATGTATCATAGCTAGGCTGAGTTACATCCAAAAATCCCTTTGATTTTAGCTAAACCAATAACACAGACGATTTTTTTCCCCTGCTACTTTGCTCCTGTAGACAGCTCTTGCCTTGACAAAAGAAATTATAGTCTTAGAGACTGGTATTTTAAAAAGGAGTGAGGCCCTTGACTGAATGACTTCTGAAAAGTGCTGTTTTCAAAGACACTGTCCAAATGATTGGAAAATGAGAAACTGGTCCAGCCGGGGAAGGTTTCTTACACAAAGAAGTTTGACTCTTGGGGAATGCTGCTTGTACATCTCCACCTATGGTGATGAGGTTTAAGTATAAACCTGAGCTCAACTACACAAGTTCTTAACTTCACAAGTTCCCCACAAGTTGGGGAGTCATATGCTTCATTAAGAATTGATAACAAATCAAAACTTTTGGTTTTCCCTAAAAAAAGAAACAAACACTCACACTCTTCCAAAGGTGTTAATGGGAAGACTGCAAGATCAAGCACTTAAAGGTTGAAAAACAACCTACATCAATTTCATTGGCTCCATCTAGTGAGGAGCTGCTGAAAGGAAAGGTTGCACTGTGGGCTGTTTTAGCTCTCTAGGTCTGAGTGGGTTCAGCCATTTGCTTCTCCCTGAATGATGTTTGGCCTGATAAATGATGGGCAGAACTGCTAATATCCTGTTCTTCTCTTCCACATTCTCTCACAAACCCATCTCAGAAACTGCCAGTACCTCTGTTGGCTGATTCATCCATATTACAGTCCTCTAACATACATAACTAGGCACTTTTAAAAAGTATTTCGGGTTTTTTTAATTACCTAAAGTAAATAAATGTAGAACTCATTAACTTTTAGAAAGAAAACTTCCTATTAATATAATAATAAATGTTATTCAAGAAAAAAAAATCCCATTATCTTACAAAATCTTATCACTGTTTGATTCAAGTAGTTATTTTGTGTTTTCTGTAGAAATAATGCTCAGCTGAAGAGTTCTCCTGATCCTCCAAAGCATCAAGTCCTGAAGCAAAGCCTGTCAGTCCGTGCTGGTTTCACATTGTTCACTCACAGCCCTGACACACTCCATGTGGAGTCAATTTTGATACAAGCCATATAGAATTTAAATACTGAGGTAACATCCAGTGCTGTCATTCCTCCCTGCAACTAAATGTCAGCAAGAAATAGAATCTAAAATTGGTCTGTAACTATGGTAACTAATGAGCCATTCTGACTTGGAGTCCCCAAATTCAACATGTGACCATCAAGGGATTCATTCCAGTTTGAAGATGCTGCTTCTCAGAGAAGAAAATCTGCTGCTGCTTGTGCCAACATTTGTGTCAGAGCCACCAGCCAGGCTGGAGAGTTGGAGCAGGCTCAGGCAAACAACTGGGAGAAAAGCAGCTTCTTTCTGAAACTGGAAGGAAGAACAGACACCACCTTCTGTGGATGCTAAACACTCTGGGTCAAGGTAAAACACTGCAGAAAGCACAAACTGTCCAAGCTGACAATGATGTTCATAATCACAGCACAGGGGAACCAAGGGCAGGCTCTGTGATGAGAACTAATGGGTGCCTTGAGGCTTTGGATTTTAATTTCAATTTCAATAGGCATTTGGGATCACACAGCTCCAAACTGAACTCCATTAATTCTGACAAGGGGAGGTCATTTCATCTGCCATGATCACGTCCTCCTTCTCAGCAGCTGTTCTGAAAGAGTTGTTTAAGGAAACTCTCCTAAATATAAATTAAAAGATATCCCTATAGCTAAAAAGTTCTCCTGTCTTTACCAGGAAGCAAGGTATTTATTCCCTTTCATATCTCTGCAAGGAGACCCTTTTTAGTGCCATGGCAGTCAAGTGAAGAGAGTTCTACCAGAAGCAGCTGAAGTCTCTACCAGGAGGGCAGATGAGGTGTCCCATGCACAGGTTTCTCCTAAATTTTTTTCTCCGAAGTTTTTTCTCCTAAATTTTAATGAAGTTAACATTTAAAATGAAGGGTCACTATTTCCTTCCATTACATTCAGAGGTTTATTTAGGTAGCATGTGTATGTTCTAGAAATGCACTACAGCCCAGATCAGAAGAAAGGATGTTAGGTGCTAGTCAGTTCTAAAAAACAAACAAAACTGAGTTCTTATCAGTTTTCTTTGAAGATGTAAAACCTAACAAAACACAAAATACTTTCACTAAAATATTTTGTCTACCCATGCAAACAGCACTTAGCACTGGTTTGAATATTGGCTTTCCTGGGTGGGTAAGAAAAAAGACATCATAAATTACAGCTTTTAAATTTTTTGAAAACACAAATGTTGTTGTCTTGTAAAATGAGCCACATTTCATACTGTGACAAAATAATTAACCCCTTTGAAACTTAGAACCTGTTAGCCAGTTTTCTATTCATTAGGAAAACATAGCTATGGGAACAAAGCTATAACTCAGGAAAAATAAGCAAAGAGAAGAAAAAGCAAGAAAGAAACAGGATTGGGTACTTCTCTCATCCATCATGGACCATCACTGATCCATCTCGAGGCACAAGGTCACCACCATCAACTAAGGTCTTGTGAGAAACATCCAGCGTGACATCCCAGGTGCATTCAGGAAAAGCTGCCAGTAAATGTTAATGACAAACAGGTGTGCCATGGATGTGAGGAAAGACAAAGCACTGGATGTTTCACACTTTCTCAAATTAATTTCTATCTAATTAATTCATCTTCATCAGATCTGGGCCAGCTTAGCAGGAGTAGCAGAGAAAATTAATATCTTAGGGAACTACAAAACAAAAAAAAAAGCTGTAAACCCTACTAGGAAGCATCATGTCTTCCTTAGTTTACTGGTATTCCAAGGGAAAAAAAAGAGTGGGGATAAACAAAAAGCAAGAAAACTTGCAAAGAGCAAGCACCACGATGTTTCATGGGATGTGGAGAAACAGTTAAAGCAGTAAATGGGAAGGGGAAAACCCAACAAATGAGCCACACACGGAATGCCCAGGGACTGCTGAGGGTACAAGAAATTGTTTCCAGCTGGTGCCTACGTGGGGATGAGCACAACGAACCCTTCTCACCGTTCCTTTTCCTGCCCTCGTCTTTTGCCGCTTTCTGCGGTGCCATCACTTTCTGCAGGGAGCTCCGGCCGGAGCTGGGCTTTCCCGACCCATTGCTGAGGATGGAGCCGTTCTGGCTCGGGGAGCGGCTGCAAGAAACCATAGCAACAAGGCAGGACGTGAGTTCTCCCTCCTCAACCTCGTTTCAAGGTTATTTCACTCGCGCGGTTTGCATCACTGAGTTTTCAACTCTGATTTGGTACCGAAAGGAGACAGAATAGAAACAGCACACGGCAACACGGTACAGGTAGGAGCACAGTGATGGGAGGGGAGCACGACTTTCCCAATTAGTTCAGGGCCGATGGGCATCTTGGTGCCTTGGAATGCAACTGCTCCTCATGCATAAGCCCCACAACGATAAAATGCCACCACCGAGGACAAAAAGTCCCGTTGTCAATTCAGGGTCGTTAACCCAGACAAAATAAAGTAGACCTTTGTTTTAGGATGCATGGCTAAATCGATTCCTTTATTATTCAGCCTGCATTTACAGTCAGTTGTTGTCAGCCACAATGCAAAGAACACTCACTCACTTTGCACGTATGCACACACAATAAGAAATTTCTCCTTTTGGCACATACCCTGGTTTAACCAGCGCCCCTCATTGGCTGAAACCCCTAAGAAAATTCTTGTTTTAATCAGCCATTGCACATCCTTGTCCTGAAACTGGTCCCTGCCCAGGCTGAGGAGGGAGGGCAGGGCAGAACCGCTGAGCATCCAGTCCCAGCAAGGAGCAGGGACAGAAATGAGCAGCAAGTGAGTGAGCTCCCACCACAGCTCCTCTGCTTTTTGGGGTGTACAAGTCACTCAAACCCTAATGCACAAGTTGGCAAAAGCAGGCCACTAGTAGACAATAGCACATTTGGTGATAGTCAGCACCCAGACACAGTCACGTTTTTTTTTTTACATGTGAAACTGCCACAAAGGGAATGAAAACACCCCACAGGACCTGCGTAGTTATTCACAAATCTATCTGCAATCTACCACTGAGTTGTCATGGGCAGTGACAGGGTGATGTGAAGAGGTTACACTAGAGGAAAATAAATGGGCCTAGGCACAGAGGCTTCCATTTACAGAGGAAAAGAATCAAATCAAATTCTTTTGCTGTCACAATGGTTTTATAACCAGAAAATGGTACTAAAACAAAACAAATGTCAAAACCATCCTGTAAATCACTGCCAGTACTGTATCATCAGCTTGAAACATTCATTTACCTCCAGGTCTGGCCACCCTACCCAGTGTAAGTAGAAAGCATTCACTGTGGTCAGAAGAGCAAGGGACAAATATGAGAAAAGCAATTCTTGGGGATTCCCTTTTGAAGATAGCCTAAGTGGAAATATGTATAATTTGAGACTGGCTCTTTCCAGCTACAGGACTCCAGGAGAATTCAGCATGCAACCACGCTGTCCAGCCTGAGGGTTTCCTTTGGAAATTCTATTAAAAATAAGTAGTCTTGAGAAGCAAGATTCCTCCCTATAAACCTGTCTATCACTGCTGAATGGATAATCCCAGCCCAATAAAAAAGATCCATCCAGGGACAGACCAACATCTGAAGAAAATCTGCTCAACTTGGGAACATAGAAAAGAAGCGAACATGGATAGCTTGCACAATGATTTCTGTGGTGACACTAATCCAAATATTCATCCTTTTTAAGTTGTCCTCATATTATTAACTGAGAAGTTTCTTTCAGTGGTGATAGCAAAGATACTTTGATCAGTTACCAGCCACTTCATGGCTATCTGGTTTGAATTGACATTTCCAGGCTGTAAAGTACCCTGAATGAAAGAGCAAATACATAAAGGGCAAGAAAGATTTCTTCATCTTCAGCAACCATTAAATTCCATTTCCAGACACAGCTCCTGGGAATCAAAAAAACTGAAATTCTACATGTTCTTACTTACTCCAGTAATCACCCTGAAGGAGGGAAAACTAACTCTTAGTTATTTGCTTAGAAGGGCACCAAGGTTCAGCACATTTTGTTGTGAGAATAACTTTCTTGGATCGAGTTTGCTTATCAGCATTTGTTTAAAATGGTGCAGATTAAGTGGGGGATTTCTGCACTCACTCAAAGGACTGAGTGAAGTGTTTAATCACTTTGGGTAGAGGATTAATTAACAGGGCTGATTTACTTTTTTGTGTGTGTATATTTACACATGGCTTTGGAGAGGTTTCAAAACATTTTAAAGTACAATTCCTGCAAAGACTTGACCTGCCCAGCACCAGCAACCGCTGTGGGTGTCACGGTCCTCTTCCAGTTGTCATTTCTTCAGAGGATGGAAGGCTTTGGAAAGGACAGGTGCTGTTTGGTTCACAGAGACCTAACCCTCATATTGCAGTGACTTGGAGCCTGAACAGCACCTCACTGGCATTAAATGACAGAAGAACAGTTTACTCCTCTCTGCTGGTACACCCTGCAGACAGCCCTTCCCACATTCCAGGTGATTTACTGCCCAGCCAATGGAATACGATAAACCACGATCCTTCTGTCTGTTTTACTGCAAGGAAAACCTCAGCTGATGACCACTGGGGATTATCTACCCACCCCTGCTGTCCTCCAGCCCCACACCATGCTGGCTGACACCTTCCCCTTCCAGCATGTCCCTGACACAGTGTGCAGCAACACTGTGCTGAGTATTCCAAGCTTTCCCATTATTCCAGAGGGGGAAATATTGGACAAGATGAGGTGACTCAGCTAGGAAGGCTTGGTTTTCTCTAGAATTTCTCTGCATTAGTCAGCTGCTTTTCTTGTATGTTACCAAATCCCTTCAAGAGGCCAGGCCCGTGGAATGCCTGTGAGCCACACAACAACAGTTACCTCTATTCAGGCTGTTTGCCTAACAGGTTTGTTTTCCTCTCTTCCCTTCAGTATCCATCCTCAGCTCCACTCTCATTTAATGCCAAGGAGAGTGGACCAAGGAAAAACTGGCTTCAAAGCATGCAAAACAGCTGGGATAAAGGGATAATCTGTTTTCCTCGCCTGCAAGGACCAAGACAAGGAATATTCAGCTATTCTGTTGATGGGTGAGGGCAGACATGAGGTAAAACTTCCTAACAGGAAAGGCAGGAGAGAACAGATTGCTGGAGGAGGTTGTGATCATCCCACCAGTGGAAGATTTTAAAATAAGGTAGATAAAGTTGAGTTAGGGGGACTGTTGGACCCTGCAGCAGAGAAGAGGAGCCATATAGCTCCCTGGGGATCTTGAATCCATGATCCTGCAAGCCTAGAGACTTCATATGAAGAGAGTGCAAACCTGGGACACTTCACCCTAGACACTGACATCATCTAGTCTATTCTTACACTTCTGAAGTTTGGTCCTGCTGTAGATGCTTTGGATCTAGAAGTCTTCCACATTTAGTGGATATTTGGGGTTTCCCCCTCTGCTGGTGAAGGCATTGGGTTCAATTCTAAAGTGGCAGAGCCTGCCAGTGGAGTGACAGCAATTTACAGTGGCTGAGGACCTGTCTTTTTATTCCTTAAGAAATTTCCAGTGCTCATGTTACATGTGGCATTTGGGCTCATCTTTATAGAGCACCAACATGCACACAAAAGCCACTTCACCTCCTCAGTAAGACTTCACTTGGTTTTATCTCAAATTTTGCAGCAACATTACCCAGCACAGACCAGCGTCATGCCAAGGATACATCATGGAGGGGAACTGGATTACACTGAGTGCCAAACCTTTCAGCAACCAGCAGCACATATCCTCGTTAACCCCTGTGTGGAAAGGCAGCAGCTGCCAGCCCATACCTTTTCCTTGTTTCGTTGGATTTGGCAGTTTTGATGGTGCTCCCATCCTGGGTTGTTTCCCTCTCCTGGGAGGCAGGAGCGTCTCTGACTGGAAGTGGAAGGATGACAGTCTCCTGAGTCACAGGTAAAACCTCATCCTCTGCTCCCTGCTGGCCCAAGTGTTGCTTGGCATAGTCAAAGCCTTGGACTGGCTGCAAAAAACAGGGGAAATAACAGAAATTTCCAGCGTGTATTAGATTTAATAGAAATTTTCAAATTCAATGTAAAATTTTTCACTACTCCTTAACTTATTAAATTACATAAGTGACAGGTAAAAATACATAGAAACAATGTGAATGCCCAACAGGAAACCAATTTTCTCATGAGATCTCCATTCCACACATTTTAAACATGATTAGTTCGTATAAAATTGACCTTGGCTAACCTTTCTTACCCTGCTGTAACACCCCCAGAAATTACTTTGACAGACAGTGGGAGAACAGGGATGTGGAATTAAAAATTAGGTGTAAAAAAAAATAAAACCCTACAGAAAACTTTCTTTGACAAAACCCTTGTGCTTCCAAAGAGGGTGGGAGTAATTTATTCCCAGTCAAGCCAAAGTAAAAAAGGCACACATCAGAAAGTTTCATGGGCAACATTTTCCAGAAAGTAATCTTTTTCAGGTCAGTGAAATTAGATTTCCCCTGGCTTGCCAGTTGCCTACTGGGAAGGATATTACTGACTTCACTTGTTTCTCTTGGGAAGTGGCATTTCACCAGAGCCTTGCAGCAGGGCAGTTTCTGCCCAGCAGAACTAACACATGCCTTCTGGGCAAAGCAGCCAAGGAAAGGTGTATTCTCTCAATGGAAAAATTAAACATTTAGACAAAACATGACTTTCCAAACTGCATTTTCAGCTGGAAGGAAAAGAGAATGGGGAAAAAACAAAAAAGAAAAAAGAAAAAAACCCCAACAACAACAAAACCAACCTGCATTATCTGTTGGGGAAGAAAATATGAAAAGTAAATCACTGAAAGAAATTCATAACCACCTCCAGAAAACGTGTTCTTGTTGCACTAAATAAAACTAACTTACCAAAAATGGGAACGTTGCTCTTCCTGAAGTAAAAAGACAATTGACAAAATGCTAAGAAAGGACCACAAAACACTTCAAAGCTGAGAAAGTGCAAGTTTTAAACCTCACACATACTTTGGAATTAGTTCACGACTGATTACTCCAGGTTCCTGTCATGTCATCATTGAATATTTTAGTTGCAAAAGAAAATCAGCATGAGAAAAAAAATTGCTGTTGGCACAGAAGAAGGACAAGCTCTGAAAAGCATTTTCTCTTGTTGTGTCCCTTACTAAAGCTGGGCTGCAGCTCTAAATTCTGATACATTTCACAGGTGATCTCATTCTGAAAATAATGGTGCTGTTTTTCACTTTTTGAAACCTAAGAAATGCTTTTTCTTTGTGTGGACCTGCATGGCATTCCCAAGCTCCTGCTCAGACTGAGGCTAATGGTTCCTAATGTGTTTCCATCCTTCAGCATTCCTCTGATAAGAAGCTTCAGTGCATTAAGGAGCAGGCTAATGCTGATAAGGGAGAGCAGACAACTCCACAAATCACCCCCATGGAACTTGCAATATATCAGAGAAATGCTAATTCACCATCACCCCTCCATGGCAAGCAGGGTATCACAAAACAGCCACCAGCAAATGAAGGAAGGGAAGCAGCAGCTGTGTGAAGGACAGTTAGGAAGAAATTCTGCACAACATCCTACATAATAATATTGTTAATTAAAATGTTGCTTTTCAACCTCATAAATATTAAGTGTCAGCTAAGACACCTCTAGATATTCTGAAAAAAGGTAACAAGAGAGAAGAGGTGATTAAATCAGTTATTTCTCCCTCCATGCCTTTGAAAGAGTCAAATAATTTCAACTTCATCTCTTACTTAAAAAAAACCAAAAAAAAACCAAAAAACCAAAAGCAAACAAAAAAAAATCACCTCTCCAAACAAAGAAACAAACCAAACCAGAATCTGCAGGACATGAGAATTACTAAAGAATTCTGCAATGTCCCAGCTCAGATCTGCCACAGGAAGAAAATGAAGGATTATTTTAATCATCAGAGTTCTACTTACCACCATGTCCAGTAACAAACTGCAATAAAAGGAGAGCTGAGAAAGTCATCCTCATCAGCAGACATATTGCATTAAATAAAATTTGTTCTTGGATCCCTGCTCTGTAAAAGCCCACAGGAGCAGATGGTTCTGCCACCCCTGGAGGGAACTGGCAAGGCTAAAATCACGACCAGGCACAGCTGAAGCACTGCAAATGTAGATGTCCAATACATCCAAAATACTGACAAAGACTGAAGGACTGAGATTCTAATATTGCTTTTGAAATAATAAATGGAGAGAGAGAGAGCACTAGATTACATTGCCTGGCAAAGGGCAGACTGAGTACAGTTGTTTCTGGGACTCTTTTTCCTTGTAATGATTGTGAAAAAGACTCTAAAGATGCTAAAAAATATGTCAAAAAAGGAAGGAAAGGAGGAAGGAAGGAAGTGAGGGAGGGAGAGAAAGAGAGAGAGAAAAAGAGAGGGAGGGAGGGAAGAAGGAAGAGAAACAAGGAAGAGAGAAAGAAAAGAAATAAAGGAAAGAAAGAGAGAGAAGGGAAAGAGAGGGAAGAGGGAAAAAGAGAGGGAAAAAGAGAGGGAAGAGGGAAAAAGAGAGGGAAAAGGGAAGAGGGAAGAGGGAAGGAAAGGAAAGGAAAGGAAAGGAAAGGAAAGGAAAGGAAAGGAAAGGAAAGGAAAGGAAAGGAGAAAGGAGAAAGGAGAAAGGAGAAAGGAGAAAGGAGAAAGGAGAAAGGAGAAAGGAGAAAGGAGAAAGGAGAAAGGAGAAAGGAGAAAGGAGAAAGGAGAAAGGAGAAAGGAGAAAGGAGAAAGAAGGGAAAGGAAAAGGGAAAGAAAAAGGGAAAGGAAAAGGGAAAGGAAAAGGAAAAGAAAAAAAAAAATCAGCCCCTCCCCTCTATCGGTTTACTCAGGTACAGTCTGACGTTTTTTTCTGTGCCCTTTATCAAACTGATAAGGCTTGTTTTCCCACGGCATGCAGCACTTGCTTTTGCTTGTGGGTCTTAGACTACAGATCTTATCTCCTCTTACCTGCAAACTTATTCTTTCATGGTCTAAAAATAAAAAATAGTTGAGGGGACAAATGAGATTCTAGACTTTAAAAAAGCATGCTGTGAATTAGAAAGTAAGGAAGGCAAAAGTTAACATTCATCCAAAACCTCAAAGGAAAAACAGTTGCTTAAGATAAAAACAGCATTAAAATAAAATCCCATCAGAACTTCACCAATTTGAATTTATACTTCTTTCACCTTACAGCTAGCGAGAAAATTGGAAAAAATGGTATTTTCCAATCTTCCTTTTCCCTGCAGCTGCATCCAGATGTCCCTAACTGCTGAGGCAATTCACAACAGCACCACAATTCCCAGGAGAGCTCCTACAAACTACGCTGCGTACGAGAGCTCATTCTGCACACTTCATTTCTTTACCCTTCAGTGTGCCACGACACAGAAGTCACGCCTTCATCGCCAGGCTCCGGCAGCAGCCCCGCCGCTCTGCTCCGTGCCCCGGTGCCCTCCCGCTGCCGCGCACGGTGTTTGATGGTGGATGTGTGGTTCCCCTGGGCGCTGTCCCGCCGCAGGATGCGGGGATGTGGCAGCTGCGCTCCGGCAGGACCCGCAGCCCCCATCCCTCCCTCCCTCCCTCCCTCCCGCAGGACTGCAGCACCGAGCAGCTCTGCCCTGCCCGTCCCCTTGGAGCAGGGCTGCTGGAGCCAGCACACGCACCCGGCATCCCAGCAGGCAGGCGGCACATGGGATCCTTGCTGGCTGCTCAAAAGGGGTCCCGAAAGTGCTCCGGGCATTCTACAGCCCATCTCGGATGCGCGGAGGCAAAATACCAAAGCGGCTCTTAAACTACAAATCACTCCACTGTGACTCCACTTCGAGCAGAGTCAGCATTAATCAGCAGTCTCGGGCACTTTGCTCAGCCATGAAATACAACAGACTCGTTTTAAATGTGACATGGATATGTGTTCATTTGTAATCCCAAACTGCATGAAATACGGCAATTACAGTTCAAGCAATTACCACTAGCCCTAACACCGGAATTAAAAATAAAACTAAAAATCTTCTTTTCAAAATTACCTTCTTTCCTTATCTTCTCAAAATATATTTCTTAGCCTTATTTTAATTAAAGATGCTGAAATTAGGAATGACCAAACCAGTCCATTCCCAGTCCCACTGCAGGATTCATCTTCCATAGTCCATATACCAGCATAAACTCTAAACTAGACCTGGCAGAACCTTTCTGATGGAGCCATCATTGCGAAACTAAATGGAAAGCAATTTAGTTTTCATTTAGAAATGCACCACTTTTCAGATAATGAATTAAATTAAATTTTATGGAGTGTCAAAATAAACCGGAAAGGGGAAATGCTCTGTGGAAGGGAACCTTCTGCACTCCAGCTGCAACAAGAACAAACCTGCAGGAAAAGCTGGAAAACAAACCTGCAGGAAAAGGACTGTGGTGTGGGTGCTGGGAGCTCAGCACCAATTGTTTCATTCCAGCAACTGCAGATCCAGCTCCCATCTGATGCTTTGAAGGCTGATGCAAATGTAACCAGGCTGAACAAGCTTCAACCTGAGTGTGTATCTTACAGCCTGATTAAATCTGAGGAACAGTAAAAATCCAATTTTGTATTTCTTTTTGGAATGAAAACAATGGATTAAAATATGAAAATACTTTCAAGTTTTTCCTGTGCTATAATTTCAACCAGCAGTAGGTTGTTTGGTGTTTTTTTTTTTTTTACATATTTTACATAGCAACTTTCTTCAGCTGGTAAGCATCCCATATTGATGGGCAGTTCAAAACAATGTACAAGGTTTACCTCATTTTTTTTTCTTTTAGCTGGGACCAAGATTACATATAAAACCAATCAAATGGTGCATAGCATTGGCAACAACCCCTAATAAAGCATAATTTGCATTTTTAGGGGCTTCAATGGGGCATCTAATAGCACTGCAGTGATATTAATTCCTGTCTGTGTTTGTGATATTGTGTGTTACACTTCTGCAGATCTAGTCTTAAAACTGGATGGATAATAGTGGATAAACAGATGAGCACACTGGAACCAAAATGGAAATGTCTTTTCTGAATCATTTTTGATACAAATGTCTGGTTTCCAACTGGCACCAGCTGCACCCATCTGCAACGAACCTAAGATAAGGAGAAAAGAGCTGTCAAATGCCTCATGCCTTCCTTCAACTCTCCTTCCAATCTACATTTTTCAGCAGAAGCAACAGAGCTGAAATCTCAATAATCCTGCTGTCTGTAGCATTAAGAAACCAAATAAAGAATTCATCATCTCAATCCCATGCCAAGCAGAGAAGAGCAAAGCCAGCTAAAAGGGCAAAGGAACAGTCTGACTTACACACAGCCTCATAGGCTAAAAACTCCTATCTTTGGTTGGACCTGATCAAGAGCCATTTAATACCAACATTGAGAGGGCAGACTTTTTCACTATGGAGATAAAAGAGTATTGTGTGACTTTTTTTTCTATCAGAGGATCAAACTGGAAGTGCATTTGATTTGGGAAAAGAAAATATTGTAATTGATATGGATTAGTAACTTTAAGAAAACCATAATTCCTTGAACCTGACCAGCAATATACATAAAAATTAGAAAGTCCAAAGCACCTAAAAGAAAAATAGCAGTAGGAGAAAAAAAAAATCAAAGAATGCCTATTCTGGATTTTATGGGGGAATCAGAAAGGGGAAATGTTCTGGAAGGGGACCTTCCAGCAATTTGGGAGGAGAACTTTGGTTAGGGCCAGATCTTAATTGCTACCAAACTTCAGACATTCCCATCTTCAGCAGGCAGGAACAGCTCAGGCTACAGATCCTACAGGAGATGTGCCGATCCAGGCTGTGAGTACCAATCCTTTCAGTTCCAAACATCCTTCAACTGCATCTATCCAAGAGCCACAGTCTCAGCAGGCAAATGGACCTTTGGATGTGGGGCTGGGTCACTGACCTTGGCTCTCTGAGGCAGGTTCATCATGGTGTCTGGTTTGAAGTCGTTCTTGTTCTTCCTGCAGAGCACCGCGGTGATGATGATGATGATGACGGTGACCACCGCGATGGGAGCCAGCACGGCTGCAATGATCCACAGGTTGTTTGGGGGGTTCTTCACCACAGCTGCAGAAAAAGGCAAACCACCAGTGGTGACTTGACTGGGAAAGGCTCCTGCTGCTTCCAGCCTTCAATTGCCTCCATATAGAAATTAGTATAAAAAGTACTGCTAAGTAATCTAGCTTTCTGTACAAGGGAATACCTCTTTTATTACTTTAATAAGAATAAGAAGGGGAAAATCAGCAACAGTTTTTGTTGAATTTGATTTGATTTGTTGAATTCACAAATCCCTAGGCTCTCTTTTCTTAATTTTATGTTACCTGGTTATAAAAGCAGACATTCACTCCAAAGTCAAGATAGATACCATCTGAGATATCACTCCAATGATTCACTCACACAATAAATAAAAGGTGCAAATAATGCATCCTTAACTATTTTTCAAACACAAGGCCAGCCTAGAGCAAAGTAGCATAGCATGTGTGTTAAAAGAACACACATGGAGTCCATCTATGGTGTCAAACATTGACTGGCTCAGCAGGAGCAAACTGGCAGAGCTTTTTAAAAAACAATGAAAGTAGCTGGAATAGTTACTATCAATATCAATAAGGCAATAAGAAGATGCTTCTCTTGTGCTCTAGAAATAATTTATCATAGTTAAGGTCAAGAAGAATTCATTATTTCTGAAGGAGTAGAAATAATGAGGCTGAAAAGAGCTACTTGCAGACATATTAATGATGGCATCAGGAAAAGGGTACATTTCTGAAATGCAGCAAGGCAAAAACATTTTAGACTCCATTTCATCAGAATAATCTCTCTTAGTTATGAACCTTCAACTTGTTCACACATCCTCCTGTGACACATTCCCGGTTCTCTCATTTCATTTCGTTCTGGAAAAACAATCAGACAACCTCTTTATGGTGCTGAACTTTGCTGTAGTGGAATATTTAGTGGACTTCCCCATGCTATCCCTGTTTATTTTGCTGTGGCACTGGTTGCTGGTGTGGGCAGGCAATTGTGAGAACACCAGCACAAAGCAGCCGTTCCCATTTCCTGGGGGACCGGCACTTTCAAATGTCATTGAGCTTATGAGCTGTCGGAGGGACTCAGCATCTCTCAGGACCAGACTTCAAATACAAACCAGCTTCTTCTGCAGCAGGCACTGGGAACTTTACAGTTCTCCAGCTGAAAGCCTGGCTGGAGCCTGAGCCTGTTCTCTTTGTAGATTTGCAGTGTTTTGCAAAGCCAGTGAAGTTTTTTGGGGGATGTAGGAACAGCACCATTAGGCTCAGAGCTTGAGCACAAGACTGCAAAAAGGCCAGGTTGGAAACTTACAAGGTTCACTTTTCAACAGACTTGCAGAATTCTTAATTATTGACTTTGACATTTAGTTTGGGGATGAGAGGGCTGTGGGGAAGGAAACGGAATCTGAATTTTAACAAATAACAGAAACTTTAATTATAGTCTGCTGCTGTGGAAGCAGCAAACAATGGTTGAAAAATTATACTTCTGCCTTCTAAGGGATGCAGAGGAAATTATGACCTTATGGCTAATAGGATAGTCATTTAGGAGTCCTAATTTACATCTTTAATTCAGTTACCAGACCCCAATGTGACCTAAAGTCAACCCATGGTTCATTGAACTCAGTAAGACTTCAGTGGAATTTGAAACAAGCCTTTCATTCTGTTGTAACTCAGTCTCTGGCTCATAACACAGGAACATCCATTTTTTGTGTTATTATTCGTCTGTCTCATCTAACCCAGCTATGAGCTCCCGAGGGTACGTGTCTTTTCTCACAGTATTTTGGGACAGAACTTTTCATTCTGCTAGAACAGAAATTATAATGAGCAAAAATGAAATCCACACAAAGTACTTTATGCGGCAATGCAGACTACAAATAACCATGTCCAAAAGGAAAGAAATTGTGTTATTTTCCATAATAAGATATAAAGATGGAATTACTTCCTGAATTTCAAATACTCTGCCTTCAGAATCTCACGTACCTCAGGTCACAATTTCAGTTCCTGTCTATTCTATTTTTACAGTGTTCTATGCATATGTGGCTGGTATGAAAATCTACAGATGAATGAGGCTGCCTTATCAGACCATGGAAATACAAAGTTAGATGATGAGCAGTAGCTTCCATAATTGCCTAAATCCCCACGTAAATATAAATCACATCATTGCACAAAGAGCTAGGAAACTGCCCTATCCATCTCTTCTGTAGTAAAAAATACATTAAAGAAATATCCTCATGGAAAATAAAATTACTTGGAATGTAAATGCTGGAATTTATGGAATAGAGATCCTTGGGTGCAACTGAATTCAAGTCAGAAGCAGACCATGATCAGATCAAGTATCAGATACAGTACATGGTGCATTCTGTGGAAATTGTATCAAATTTCAGTCTTCTTACTCAATCCTATGTTTATGGATGATACATAAGGATGATGATACATAATACAAATTACTTATTATAGTGGTCTCTTCTTTTCCTGTCACAATTTTACGTAATTATTTCAGTACCACCACTCCTTCAGGCAGATATAATTGCACCAGGGACAATTTTATGTGCTGTTTCACCAGTAAGGAGATCCAGTGCAGAAGTCTACCACATAATATTGATTCCTTCTTAGAAATACTTTGGTAAGGTGGAGAAATCCAGTTAGCAAAAGGCATGGGTTTATACATTGCATGAAGCATAATTATACATTATGTTAACTGCATGAAAAAACACTCCAAGCTTCACCACAGTTTTATGACTATGACAAGTATATAGGAATATCTAAAAAATCATTTAAAGAAACCTGTGTCCACAATCACTCAGTAACTGATTAAGGTTTTGAAAGAGAAAATTGAAAACACTGTACTTTTCAAGAATGGAGTATTTTTGACCACATTTTTCTGAATGATACTATCCTATCTTGAATCTGAAAACTGTCCGTATGCACATGTAGCTCTTTTCTACTTCACTTTTCTGATTTGTATCTAAATATTTTTAACAACCATGTAGTTTTCTTGGTGAAAATTGTTACTCAAGGAAATAATAATCCCTTTGAGATAGAAAGAATCTATACTATTTTGATGAAGTCAAAAATAAGGGACATCTTAACAGCCACCACATTTTACATTTTTTGGCCAAGTTACATGAATAGCAACTTTGCCCCAGTCATCATTAGTGTCTGCTGTCATGGTTTTGTCAGCATCAGAATTAATTGTGGCTTTCCACAGTGCTCAGTTCATGGAATAAAGCAATGGTTAAGTATGGAATTTTTGAAAGGACTCTTACGATCAGCTTGAACTTGGATGACATAGCCCAGGGTCAAGGCCATCCTCTGCGAGTCAACTGTACTCAGAATTTTGGCAGCTGCAGTGCCCAGCAAAGGCTTCCCATTGTATAAAGTGTAATACGTCAGTTCAGCTGGCTCCTTGGGTCCTGGAATACGCTGAATTTTGACCATCTTTAAGGGAAATAAAATAAATAAAATGAGGAGAGAAAGAGAAATAAACTGTGTTTGTGTTACACCACTGCAAAACTTGCCAGGAGCTATTTGGGGGCAGTGTCCACAGGGAGCTCCTTCAAGACTGCCCACAAGCATAAGCTTCATGCAAATATCCTCATAGGATCAGAGTTTCTCCCCTTAAGAGCCCAGGCTATTAAATCAGCCAGTCAGAAAAACAACTAAAATTCTTCTTGAAAAAAAATTAAACATAATCCTAAGGTAAAACCCTACACTAAGAAAAGCATGCAGCAAAGAGGAAATGATCAAATTTTTAGCCATTACAGCCCTCTGTAAAGGGGGAATTCTTATCATCTGTTCTAATACTGAAAACTCTACTTTATTGGCATATTGCAGTTGAAAAACAGCCTCCCATTTTCCTTCTATACTTATTATTTTTTTTGTCCCAGGTTGATAACAAAGGAATCATGCTTTTCCCATTTTATTCTGCAGAACACTGGCAGAATTTTTCCATTGTACATCTACCTTTTCTGAGAGTGGAGAAAATGTCAGATATTTCTAATGATGAGAAGAAAAAGGAGTTTTATGATTCTTCTCCATTATGCTATGGACAAAAATTTTACAAAGGTTCACACTTCTGGCAAGTAAAATGTGTTCCTTCTTTTAAATTATTTCAGTGGAACAACACAAAGAATTGTGTGGGCAAATGGGAAATGCAATTACTTGGGTTTATACCTTACAATAAACAATTATTGGAAAACAATTTAATTTTTTTTTAAATAACTAATTTTTGAAGATTGAAGAAGAAATCTTTTAATTGCCCACAGCATCATTTGGCTTAATGGTGAGAAAACAAAACATGATCAGTTCAAAATACTGAATGAAAAATGCTGTAAATAAGAGAAAGATGATTAATAAATTACTCAGGTCTCAAGTCTCTACTTCATAGCATGATCTGGGGCCACATGATTTGATGACTAACCCTGTATAAATAAAGGCTGCCTCTTACATTTTTTTTTCCAACAAAAAGAGGAAAAAAAAAGAAATTCTAGCTTTGAGTTACCTAGGAAACTTTTATCCAGAAGAAAAAACTTGGAACTCTTCATTATGCTGAATACGCTAAAATATGTACTTTGTACCAATCCTCATAGCAACCAGAGAGAAAATATTTATGAACACTGATTAACTAATGATGATTTCTGGAGGATGACAGGCATGCCAACATGGCTGGCTGCAAAAAAAGGCACCATCAGCAGTGCCAGGCATTCTGCATTGATACCCATGAGAAATACAGGAAATGTCAGCCTAGAAATTCAGCTAGGCATGTCTTTTACAGGAACTGAAGCAGGACAGATGCAAGCCAAGCATTTTTTTCCCCACACTGAGCACCTGCACAGTGTAGCTGCCCACGGTGGTGGCACGTCTGAAGCGCCTTCCCTGCTGGTGGGACATCATGAACAGCGGGGCCAAGCGCTGCTCCATCAGCCTGGCAAAGCTCTGGTTGTTGAGCCCCAGCAAAGCAATATCCACGCCTTGGATCACTGTGGGAACACAGAAAAAACACAGATCAGCACTTCATGCACCCACAGGTGAAGTAACACGTGGGCTGTGGGACAGTTTGGGACAGGGAGGTGCAGACTAACTCGGAAATTAAACACCTGGACACTGTTATCCCCTCTCAGTTATTCCCTGTGAGGATCTAACACACTTCTGTTTCAGCCCCTGCACAGCTCATCTCAGATAATATCAAAATACCATTTCTAGGCCTTCAGTTTACTACTCTGTGATCTTCAATGTAAAAATTAGGTTCAAGCCTATTTGAGAGCTGCTAGATTTATGCTTACTGTCAGATGCTCCTGTTAACTAGTTTCTATCCTGAGGATTTGAGCTCTGAAGTTTCAATTTTGTACAGTCTCAAACAAGATATCCTGTCTAAAAGCACTGAAACCTCAATAAACATTTCTGAAGTATAAATGAAGACATCTGAAGTATAAATCAATGCAAGATTTAAAAGACACTGGATTCTAAAGTTCAAAAAGTCATATGACATGCAGATTCAATTCATACATATGTATGGTTTTTTTAGCATTATTTCAAAATGCTCCTGGGACCAACAGGATCTTTTTGAAAACAGAGTTTCTATTGTAATATCAATAATAATCCATCACAGCAAGTGCACAGAGCCAAGAAATGGAGTATCAGGTTCACAGGGTCCATACTGGGAAGAGCTGCACCACTCCCTTCAGAAGATCATCATCTCTGCATAAACTTATGTTTTATTTTAAATTTATGAAAAGATGGAACTGGTACCAAGCTTATTTCATGTCAGAGCCCTTTGCTCTGCTCTCCTGAGCATTAAACAATTGCAGGTACAGACACACCAGCTAGAAAGGCTTTGGTATCACTCAAAGATGTCTGAGGGAAAGGGTCTCTTTCTTGCCCAGTTATCATTTCTGAAGTCAAAGTGATTGTGCATGAGAAGGTGGCACCTGTGAAATAACTTGATAAAAGAAGTGGTTTGAAGCCTAAGAGCTTCAAGTGAAAGATGCAAAAAATCTTTACACCCAGATGGTCAGCAAATCATAACAAATTACTTCGTGTAACAGCCTCACCTCTACTGCTGGGTTATGTCTATGTGTCCTTTTTGATTTCAGATTTAAATCCATGTCCCAGGATATTAGATAAATAAATAAATAAATAAATAAATAAATAAATAAATAAATGGTCTGTTTGTGTCTCAAAACTCTTGGAAAATAATGCTGCTCTCAGAATTGTTTCAACCAAAGTGCTATAAATTCTGAGCTGGGTGTTGCTTGCTGGAGATGCCACGGCTCAAGATGATCTATCACTTATGCCACAGAGTGACTGTAAGTGCATCTGCCCAGCTGAAGGCAGGTTCAGTGGGCAGCCACTTATTCTGTGTAAAATTACTGCACTGCTGTGTTGATATAAATGAGCACTAAAAATTATTACCTGGAGTGCCTGGAGGAGGGAAGGACATTAAAAAGTACCTGTTATCACCCAGTAGTCTCTAGTTGATTCCGAGACATCAAGGTTTGGATACTCCAAAGCTTTAAAAATAGAAGATTAAATTATGTCTTAATATTCCAACATCCTACACATTATGCATCCCAAAACTGGCTACCCCGACAACAGTAAATAAAATTGAACCATGGCCCAAGAGGAGATCTAGAGCATAATTTTCAGGGTTACAATTTCTTTTCTGTCTGAGGAAGAACACCAAGTGTAAACAGGAGAAGCCCTGCCATACAAAGTAGAACATATATCTCCTGTTGCCAAAATGCTGGCTGGGACAGAGTCTGGGATGAAGCCCAGGAATGCTCAGAACCAAGAAAGACAGGTAATAGGTGTTGTATTCATCTCTGCTGCTTTCTCCCCTGCAGAAAACCAGATGAGATTCCATGATGATTCTGTGATTGATCCTTATGTAGCCCAGAATATAGTTTCAGCCTAAAATAACATGAAAATATACCAGGGTCAGACTCCACATGGACTGCATAT
Organism: Melozone crissalis; assembly: GCF_028551555.1. Lineage (NCBI taxonomy): Eukaryota > Metazoa > Chordata > Aves > Passeriformes > Passerellidae > Melozone > Melozone crissalis. The sequence continues at coordinate 6,555,121 of NW_026535816.1, forward strand.
GAGACTAACAAAACTGTGAGCACACCTTGGAGTGTGGTGCTCTCCCACTGTGCACCATTTAAGGCATTACAACCATATGTGTCTGCATCTGTGAGAAACTGATATTTGCTGTTGTGATGCCTTTTGTTAGCTCCTCCATCTCCAAAGTGCACTAGGCTGTAAAGCTCAATATGCTGCTAATTCACTCCACAGCTCAGCGTTTGTTCAATTGATGAATACCAGGAACTTAATTCAGAAAACAACCATGCTCTGCACGTTGATAGGCTGCTACTGAGTCACCTTGATTTTTAAACCCCAAAGTGGCTCAGAATAGTAAACATTGTAAGGGATTTGATTACACACAGTAGCTGCTTTTGAGGAGGATTTCACAGCGTGCCCTGAGCTGTGCATTTCCAGGACAGACTGCAAAGGCTCTGGAGGAGCCTACTGGGAAATAACATGCTTGGAGAACAACCTCAATATTTGTTTGATAAACTGAGACAACTACACTGCCACATGAATAAGCATCAAACAGTCTTCAAAGGAAACATTTTCCAGACACGCTCTCAGTCTGGAGCCATAAACACCGCGTGTGCATTAAGTTCATGAGTTTGCAGTGCAGCTGCTACACTGGGAATAAAACCAAGAGCTCCAAAATGAAATATAAACCATTAGTTGGTAAAGAAACACTAGCTAAAGACTTCATCAGGTCTGTTCATCATGTGTGGGGAGCAGCAGACAACTGCAGTACCACATAAGACTTGCTGTGTGATGAATGGCTTGCACAGCTCCTGACTACCAAGCATGTGCTTGTATTGCCTGAGAAGCACCACAATCCTCCTCCTATGCAACAGGCCTGTTTTGGAGGCCAAACACTTGAACTGAGCACAGCCAGCACCAAAACTTCCTCCTGAAAGCTCCTGGATGGCCTATGAAGACATGTCCTGAACACCAGCCATCAAAAGGGAGCCTCTCTTTTGAGGAATGGGGGACATCCCTTCTAGGTCCATGACCACATCCTTTACCAACAGCCTCCTTCCCTCTGCCTCCCTTCGCCTGTGGAAAGACTTTATGAAAGCACAAGCCCACTGTCAGAACTCTGGACGCTGAGAATTTTAGACTTACTGTGCTGACAGACTCTGACCCCCAGGAGATCACTGTATTTGACCTGAGGCTGTGGAGAAGGCCTCCAAATTCAAATGATAGAACTGGGATTATGGGTGTGTAGTTTGACTGGAAGTGTGCAATATCATGTGGTGAAAAACTTAGAGTTTAAGGTTTTAGAAGATGGCATGTGTCTCTTACCCTGTGATGCAAACTCAGATTCAGAAGTGTACCAACACAGTGCAAGAACTTACAGGGCAGTTTCACCTATTTGTTTCCAAATATTGTAATTTGATAGGCAATGCCTCAAGAAGGACATCCAAACCTCCTTTCCCAAAGATTTGCACAGCCACCTAAGTTAGCTGTGATTCCTGACTGCCTCACAGCAAAGAGAAACCACTTATCCCACAGAAAGCTCATCCTGCAAGTCACTGGTGAACTGCACCATGTAATTTCCCTGCTGTTGGGCTGTTTGCAAACAAAATGGACTGACAAAAAAAAAAAAGGTAATTTGTGTTTTCCTCAGTGCTCACTTTCCAACAGTGTGCTTCTGCACGTACCCAGCATGTCTCTTCTCACTCCCAGAAAATACAGAACTCCAGTCTGCTGCAAGCTTAATATCACACATGACATTAACAAGCAGATTAAACAGAAATCCCTATAATCAAGTGTCTTGTCCCTTTAATCATTTTAAAGAAATCAGCAGGCAGTCAGAGAGCACATGCACACGCAGGCTGCCCGCACAATTGTCTCCAGCTCTTTGTACCTCAGAGCCTTCATAGGAACTGGAACTCAGGAAAACCATTGATGGCAAAGTGCTCAGACCACGTGTAAACTGAGGATGCAGCTCTCAGCAAATGCACCAACAGCTTTTTAAAATAGAAGCACAGGTGGAGCTCACCCCACTACCCAAACACAGTCCCAGCCTGATCCCAGCCCTGGAGCAACCACCAGGGTTGAGGAATCCCCTGAAGCAAAGGGCTTTGCTGAAGCTAAAGCTCATTCAGTGCTGTGCTAAGCACTCCTGAAATGAAGACTTTGGGACTTTTGTGCTTTGCTTTTCACAAAACTACAATTTTGTTTGTAACCTAGCACAGGAAATGTTTTTGTTAATGGCAGAGTATATATGTTTTTTCCCTAACTTTTTGCCAGTGTTGCTAGCAGCCAAAATAAACACTGAACCCAGGGGAAAAAAATAATCTAATTCTCCCTCCCCCCTTTCTTTTGTAACAAAATACAGTTTTAAAAGTTAGCAGAAAAAGCTACCTACAATCCCTGAGCTTGACAACAAAGCCAAATTCTGGTGCTGGCTAATCTTGATGGTGGGAAGCACATACTTACATTCAGCAATGGTGAGAGGTGGGTAGGTGAGGTAGAAACCCACCAGCTCAGCTGACAGCTGATTAAGAAGGTTGCTGGAAATAGTGCCATTTAGAGTTGTGCTTTGATTTTTCACTACATAAAACAGAGTGACAGCTTGGGAGACATTGGAGGTGTTCAAAATCTGAAACAGAAGCAAAAATAATGTGTTGCTGTGGTTCAGCTCATTATTTAAAAAAAAAAAAAAAAAAACAACACAAACCACCAAGGCAATGCGAAGAAACTGGGGAAATGTTAACCTGAAGAATGGATTAGCTACATCTCATCCAACTTGACTTGTGTGATACTTTAATCCCTGCTTTAGCACTTGCAGGGTTCCTGGAGAACAGCAGCAGGCAGAAAAGGTGCAGCCAGGACTGAAAATGTTTTCCCCTGTTTTTACTAGGGAATGTAGGATGAGGGAGAGGAGGCTTATCAGAAAAACCACCCAGTGCTTGATGCAGACAAATTGTGCTGTTTATCTTGCTGTCTTTGCTGCCTTCCTACTGCTGGTTTATAGACCCACACATTTTTCATATGAAATTAAGGGATATCATGTCTTTGTGTTCCTAACATCATATGAATCTCTGTGCTCCTCCCCACTCTAGCTCAGTGCCAGTCCCTTGCTGAGCCCCAATCTGATTACTATGTTTTGAGGACCAATTCCATTCAGCAAGTACTGGATGAGATTCTCCAATACCAGGAACAAAACCCACATGTTTTCTTGAAAAACTTATGCCCAAGGGCAAGAGGGATGGGGTTATTTGGCTACTGATAGGTAGGCCTGACAGCATTCATAAATGTTATTTAAATACCCCATTTTTATGGTTTGGATCACCAAGTTAAAAGAAAAACCATGATACAAAAAGAAGCATCAAAAGAGCCCAAGGTCTGCCTAGCCAATGTTCACCTACAGATGGCTGGAGCAGAGGGTTGGAGAATTAGCACAGGACAAGAGGAATAAATGGCTCTCAACAGTGTAAGATTATCTCACAGCTGTGTCAGAGTCATAAATCATATGCCTGAGTTCAAAAAGGGTTGATAACTTTTTATTCTATATCTTTGGCCAAATGTTTTTTTGTAATTTCCTTTTTTTTTTTCTCCAGTTACATCTGGACATCTTTATACACATTGTGTGAAAGGATGCTTCTTTTTATTTAAAATTGAGTAGTTCTGTTATGGGAAACTCTAAGTGGCCACTCCTGATCCACTACTGGCTGGAAAGCCATGGCCAATTTCATTTCTCCTTGCATGGAAGATGCTTCATGCCTTTTATCCACCTTCCCTCTACTCTCCTAAGGCAGCAATACCTTCTCTGAACTGGCTCTGTCTGCTCCAGAACTCTTCCCCAGTTTTCAATTAATCTCAAATTCTCATAGAGTGTTTTGTTGCATGGACTTAGTCTTTTGCATGATACTGGAATAACTTCAAAATAATTTATCATGAAGATCACACCCTTGAGCCTCTTACTTCCCAGCCTATATGTTGCCTCCAGGACCTCCATCCTGTCTCTCCTTAAATTGGCAATATCCACAAAAACAGTCACTACCTTCTCCTAGGACTCTTTCCAAAATTGCTTAGGTGCTTTGTGAGATCTTCATAAAACTACTTCCACCACAAGCAAATCAGGCACCATGAAGTTCCCCTGAGAAACTTGATAATCCCTGTACCTACTGTGGCAGGCCCTCTCTTGCCCTGTGCTTTGCTGCCTCTCTGAGCTCCACCACTTTGAGCTCAAACTCACAAGAAATAGCACCACAATAATTAGCAGAGCCCTGACCGCAAAATTTTCTCCTTCTGAGGAGCACAATCCATACACAGAGTTTTATCAGAAATCAAAAAGATATCATAATATTGCCCAGGAGATCATTTCTCTAGTCCTAAAGTGTGGCACAGAATGTTAGAGTGTTGGCCCACTATACATATAAAGGTGTGTAAAAATTTGTGGTGAATTTGTGCCCATGAGTATGAAACTGAAATGCATACCATGAAAAAGAAATCTATTCCATTATTTCACATCTCAAAAACAACTGTGCCTAGCACCATCTTTATACCTGAATAGCCTCAATGAAAGCAACTAATGTATCAGAATAACATGCTCAGTAAAAACATAAATTTGGAAGACTGTGTTTTTATAGTTGGAATTTCATTTATATGGCTGAAGTGCAAGCAGTAAAACTCCAATTCATGAAAAGCCTTCTATAAATCATGCATCTGTAAGTTTTCCTGCAATGCATAAACGATCTTATTGCAGATGAAAACCTAAACTTCCTTCCACAGTGGCTAGCAAAGGACTCTGCTGGAATAAAACATACACCTGGCAAAGAACAACCAGGAGGGGTTGGCAACAGGCAAAGTACACAACACTGTACCTGAACAGTTAAGTTGTTGCTGGTGTTTAAGACCTTTCTTTCAGCATCCTGGAATGCTCTCTGGAGCCGTTGCTCCATGGTCTGAACAAATTTGCACGACTGAATGTTGTCTGTTTGACCCACAAACTGCAGCTCTGGAAAAAAGGAAGGCATTAGCATTTGGACAAACTATTCTCATTGCAGCACCAAAAACAAAATGATCAATTTACACATTAAGCAGGTGAAGATTATGCCACTTCAGGAACTGCACTAAATTAGCCTCAATTAAGATAAAATGTAAGAATTAAATTGCACTATTAGAGCTGATGCTCTCCACAAACAAATGGAGATTGCTTCTGCAATGATATATAAGATGGTAAGGCCTGTTCACTGTGCATATACTAGCTCAGAGACAGGCAATAATCAAAGTCATTCTAAAAAACAAGTTATAATCTTAAATCTTGCAGGTCATCTGGTCCTGCAAAATATAATTAATCATAATATTGATTCTCATTCTGTTTTATTTTCACTCTGGGAAAAATGTACTTGTAACTGTCATATGCGTATACAAACATTGTAAGCACACATGTAAGAAATATTTTTTTATCTTTTAATATATCATTTCAGAGCACTCTGCCCTCTCCTAGTACTATAGTGACCCACAATTACTCTGCACTGCCACATCCCCTTGATGCTTTTTTGGGACTACCTAAAACCAGACAAAATTAAGAGAAAAAAATGCAGTTGTATTTATTGAAGGATCTTCAGGTACATTTCAGGCAGACAAAGCCCCCTTCAGAGCTATACCCAAAAAAAATGGATGACAAGTCTTGGATTTCATACTTTTGTAAGTTTAGTCCATTTGCATACTGGGGGTTAATCATCCAATTACAGCTTCAGGTAATGAAGCCATTTACCCCAAGTTTACCGCCCCCAACTCACTCTTGGGGTCTGAGACAGTGAGATGTCCTTGATTCCCAGGCCTGGAGAGGAATTGTTCTGCCTGACCAATCTGGGAGAACAGTAGCAACACTCTATATAGACTTTAGAGTTACACACTAAAGAATTACAGGGTCACAAATGTTTGAAAAATATAAAAGCTAATACCCTAAGGCATCACCCTCACAGCAGCATCCACAGCCCTGGCAGCAGAGCACAGGGGTGCCCACAGGGATGTTCCTGATGCCCAGACATGGAGAGGAATTGCTCTGCCCGACCAAACTGGGAGAACAGTAGCTAACACTTTATATGGAGTTTAGAGTTACACACTAATGAATTGCAGGGTTACAAATATACAAAACATACAAAAGCTAAAACCCTAAGGCATCACCCTCACAGCAGCTCCCTGGCAGCAGAGCCAAGCACAGGGGTGCCCACAGGGGTGTCCTTGATTCCCAGGCCTGGAGAGGAATTGTTTTGCCCGACCAAACTGGGAGAACAGTAGCTAACACTTTATATGGAGTTTAGAGTTACACACTGAAGAATTGCAGGGTTACAAATATACAAAACATACAAAACCCTAAGGCATCACCCTCACAGCAGTGCCCTGGTAACAGAGTACAGGGGTGCCCACAGGGGTGTCCTTGATTCCCAGGCCTGGAGAGGAATTGTTTTACCCAACCAAACTTGGAGAACAGTAGCTAACATTCTATATGGAGTTCAGAGTTATACACAAAGAATTGCAGGGTTAAAATATACAAAAAATACAAAAGCTAAAACCCTAAGGCATCACACTCACAGCAGTGCCCTGGCAGCAGAGCCGAGCCCAGGGGTGCCCACAGGATGCCTGACCCCACAGCAGAGCCTGTCCTGCTGCCACCCCCCTGCCCAGAGAGGGCATCACGGGCACACACCCAGCCCAGGCAGGTTTCCCTCACTCACCTGTCTTCAGCTGGAAGTGGTAGGCGGGCAGGGGCTGCCAGGGCAGGGCCAGGGCCACCAGGGCCTGCAGGTGTGGCACGTGCTGCTTCATGTCGGCCGTGGCGTTGGCCAGGCCGTAGGCCAGCAGCTTCTCGGCAACGGCAGCCGGCGTGAAAACCAGCCTGCCTCGTGTGACATAGTACCCCACGGTCAGGTTACTCGACTGCTCCAGGATTTCAACCTAAAACACACAGGGCAGCATGGGTTTTAATTTTTTTTTATTATTTTGCTTGCAGTTTGTAGAAAGCCAGGGTGCCAGGAATATTTCTGGGGTGCCCTGACCTTGACCTCATTCATGGAGAAAGTTTCCTAGACTTCAAGATAGACTAGAATCCACAAAAGTGTGAAACAGATAATAGAGAGTAGTGTGGGTGTATCACTTGGTGAGAAATTGAGGTTTTGGGATTTTCAGTATGTTGTGGATGGAAGCAAGATGGAGGGCACAGGGTGTTGTCCTGGGTTTCTCCTTCATGCTTCTTCTTCTTCATGGTTTTGGGTGGCATTCTGTAATTGGGCAGAAACATGATATCTTTGAGATCAGTTATTGGGTTAAAAGGGAAAATAATCTAGATGTCAGTTCTTAATTGGATAGTTTAGTCTTAAGAGATCTTGTTACAAGAGATTGTTGGCCATTTTGTGCCTTCTGTTGAAAAGCTGCTGAACTCACAGTAATGAGACTGATTTTTACTGATAAGGAATAATAAACACCTGAATCCAAACATGAACTATTGTCTCAAGTGCCTTCAATCCAGACCCAGAGAAACCAGCAGTTCAGATGCTGTTTGTGGATGTGACAGCCTGGTCAGAGAGTGAGAAAACTAGATAAGTTTTCCCAGAATCAGCCTGGGAGACTTTAGGGAGTTGAAGAAAAACAATGATATCCAGTTATTAAAAACAACCTGCAGGTGTTGTTTTCCTAATGTCTGTTTTCTTGTTATTCTCATAAGATTGTTTATAAATGGGTGTCTTGTTAATTAGCCAATCAGGTGAAATGTATTGATTGGTTGAATGACCAATCAGCTCCACCTGTATCAGAACAGTGTATAAAACAGCATATAAAAGAAGTAATGATGACTCTGTGTCATTTCTTACTAAACAATGACAGCGGTTTATGGGGTTTCTCACCCTGAATATGTGTCCCTGGCAAGGTTTTTATCCTGCAATCCCCTAGAAACCCTGTGGGATCAGTTAGTGTCATATCAGACATGGTGTGGATGTTGAGAACTAGTCAGAGAAGAAAGTCAGATAATCTTACCCAGGAATTGCTCTTCAAAGTTTTGGGAAAGTTCAGAGAAGGAATTAAAACAGTTCTTAATTTTGCAGCTGGTGTTGTTTTCTCGTAAGATATTTACAAGACAGTGGTGTGCCTAATTAGCCAATAGTGTGAGGGATGTTGATTGAGGAGCAGTCAGGTCCACCTGTATTGTAACTGTCTACAAAAAGTGTGTGGTTTTTAATAAAATAGCATTTTGCCTTCTGAGAGTTTGGAGTCCATGTGTCACCTTATTCATCCATCCTCAATACAACAGCGACAGACACGGTATTAGCAGAGCTGCTCAGAGAGTTTTAGGCTCAGCCCATGCAGCATAGGCTCCAAATTAAAGGAGTGCAGAACTGCTACCACAGCTGCAAAGCTCCAGGTCAGGCTGGCCCTTCACCCATGCACAGATACAGGGACATTTTACACATATGTGAAAAAACACAGAGAGCTTCCAGCTCCTACTCTGTGCCCAAAGTTCACTGACTTTTTGAAAGACAAAAATTTCCAATATTTGATTGGGCTGTCTCCTATCTCCTCCTGTACTGGTTACCCTCCAGATGGTTAAGTCTATGAGCAGACCTATATGAGTGGAAATGCCAAACCACAAGAACAGACACACTGAGTCAAAACTCAAAACATGACCTGAGTTTTACCTCAAAATTCAGTGTTTTTCAAAAAGCTTTAGCCCTGGAACTGGTTCTACTCATTAAGTTTTAGCTGGTTTCCTCTGTTAGAAGAGGGCAGCTTCTCTCAATTTGTAGAAAGGTAGGGAACTAAACCTGGCAGTGTTTATTGCTGCTGCCAAGGAGCACACAATGCCCAAAGCAACTGACATCCTCCACACTTGCAGCAATATGGTGTGAGGACCAAAATCAACTTGGATAACCTCTGTTTTGAGAAAAATTACTTTTTTCCTTCCCAGAGGCTTGGACCCCACACAAACCCCAGCTTGAGTGCTTCTCCAGAGGAAGCTTTGTCCCCAGGAAAAGGGCTCTGGCAGCCCACCCAACCTGCTCCCACACACAGCAGTGCAGAGGTTCATGCAATTTAGCTGCAAAGTGATGAACACATCACTTCCACTTATTTTCAATAAAACACGCTTTCTCCCTGCTTGGGATTCTGGTTCCTGTGAAATTGCACCTGTCAGGTACTGGGTTTTCAGAGCAGGAAGCAGACTGACAGCACTGACATCCCATTTACCAGCCATGTTCTTGCCATTGATCCAGGCTGAGCACAGCAGCACCTGGCTGCCCCTGAGCAGAAGTCACTCCTGAGCTGCAGGGGGAAGAGGAAACTGCTGTCAGTAGCCATTTCCCAGAGCACCCTAAAAACAAGTCTGCATTTTTCTCTTCTTCATCATCAAATAAACCACTAAAAGCTTTGGAGTATTCCTGATATTTTTAGAGACCAGAGTAGCTGCCACCTCTGCCTGCTCTCCATAGGAAAATCTCAGAGCTCTCCTCCAAGAGGCTTCCTGCATCCAGGGACACCACTGGAGCTGCAGGCAGCTGTGGTTCTTTGGTGGGACAGCTGTTTTGGTGAAATCAAGCAGGGAAAGCCAAGCACGCTTACCTGAGCACTGACATTCTGGTTGAAAGCTCGTCTCAGCACTTGGTTGAGGCCTTTTCTCACACTCTCCCTGAAGGCATTGCTGATCATCATCCTCCTTGTGTTCAGAAACAGAACTGTGGAGCAACAAAAGCCACAGGGTGGTTTGACACATCACCACGCTCTTGTTTGCTTTCTTTAATTGTTTTTCATTGGGCTGGCTGTGCAGGGATCATCAAAGCAGCCTGGATTAGCAGCAGCTCCAAAGACAAGAACGGCAGGGGCTCAGCAGCTCCTGAGTTCCCTATCCATCCCATGGCAATAGCCCATTGTTTCCATGATTCCAGAGCAAGGTCTAACAAATGCAATTTCATTAGCAGCAACAACAAGTCTTTGCCATGCTGCCCCTCCAAGGAGGCGTGAGGCCACTCACTGCCTGAGGACAGACTGGCACAGCATTCCCAGGGGACTGAGCCAGAGCTGCACAGGCAGGCTTCACATCTTCATGGCCACAGTTATATAAAATAAATCTGCTGCTCCACTGCTGCAATTATTTTCTATTAAGAAAGCATCTCTATGCTTTCTCTAACAAAACTATCACTATCTTCTTATTTTTCTCTTATAATTTTCAGGAAGAGCTTTTTAGCTGTGCTTGAGTACTTTCAATCATAGAATGTACACAAGCTACTTTTATCTTTAGAAAGAGCTATAGTACTCATCACGCTACCTACGAGGATATTTAGCAGCTAACAAACACACATTAGGTCCAAAAGCTGCTTATTTCACTGTAGCCTGCATCATGCAAGGTCACAAACTCTTTTCTGCACCTATTCTTTGCTGAGATCTCCCAAACACACACATCTTCTGGTGCTGTGCTGCCACAAGGAATCCATGAGAAGCCTGGGCAAGGGACCTCTCCAGGCCCCTTTAATTCAGAGTTCTTACAGCTAAGGAGAAGCTGCCCATGAAAAAGCAGCCAGAGCCAGAAGTGGCACTGTTCACATGGAAAACTCAAAATTCTCCCTTTTCAAAGTGTGCAAGTCTAAATGCTAAACATAATTTTCAAATGGATCTGTACTGATAGAATAAGGTGTTCATACTAGAACAGAATTAGGGTTTTGTGGATAAACAGGGCTGAGGACCAAGGCAGGTCACTGCACTGTCCTCTCCAGCAGCACAGACCCCTCACTGCAAAGCGGGCACCAAACCATCCCAGCTTACAGGGCTGTCCCAACACACAGGTGGTCCCGCAGTGACCCCTGAATCCACAGCACCTGATCTCACCACTTCACTCGACACATTCATGTCAAAACCCAGCCACAAGCAAAGCCAACACCATTTCCAACTAACAACCCTGCCCGTACCCATCTGATTCGCCAGCATAGCGGATCAATCACTGCTGCCCCACATTCTTGGACACTGGGGTGTGCGTCTCACACCTCACAGACACAGGGGAGCCCTTCAGCGGAGGCTGCACGTACCTGTTTTCACCATCATGTTGGCAGAGAGCCGGCAATCCAGGGAGGGAGCTGCCGTCATGTTAGCGAAAGCGGCGGCTGCCGTGGTGCCGGGAGGAGCAGGGCTGAGTTCCACGGCAGGAGGGGGGAGCCTAGTTGCTTTCGCTGATGCTGTAATAGATGTCAAAGCTGCTGTCATTGTCAGTGGGGATGGGGTTGGCCTTTTGGTGATGTCTGAGCTCGGGAACTTCTGGGTGTCAGTTACTGTTGTTTCTATCTGCCTTGGTACGTGGGCTGTGGGTGCGAGTGTGGAAGCTGTGGCCGTGCTGCTCTTGGGGGTTATGAGCAGAGCCGGCGTGTCCAGAGGTGAGGCAGTCACGTTTCTTGTTGCAAAAGGAAAATCTGCCTGTGTTCCTACTGAGCTCGGATCCGGTGCCAGTTTTGTGGCAGTGTTATTTTTTGTTAGTGTCAGGATCGGTGTGCTTAAAGCCATCACGGATGGCAAAGGGGTGTTTTTTTCAGTGCCTAGAGAAAAGAAGGAAGAAGCTGGCACTGGTGAAGCTGGAGATGATTTTCTTGTTAGTGGTTTTGCTTCTGAAGTTTCTACTGTAGGTATTGCACCAGAAGATACTCCAGATAACACTGCAAGAACAGAATGGGTAAAGTTGGTTGTTGGCAAAAAAGGAGACTCTATCTGTGTTGGTGATGCATGGACAGAAGTTATGATGACTTGACTGCGGAGCACTGGTGGTAGGGGTTTGTAATGGGATGCCCTTGGTAGCTTTATTAGATAAGTTATTTAGATCTAGACTATGACTTGTAGCACTTGTGTCCCACTCCTCCTCACTGAATGTGGCTGGATATTTATCAGCCGTAAAGAAATAACCAGGGGACTCAACTGGTTGTCTGCAAATTCTGGGAAATTCCCAGAACCAGTGTCTTCTCAGATTAAACTATTCAAGAGAGTTGGGAGAGAGTTGAGCCTTCTTAACCAGAAGGCTTGGTGACAGGGAAGGGGGACTAGGCTGGCAGTGTGCTGAGGGTGACACTGCTTCTGTTTCGGGCTGAAGTAGTCAAGCTGCCAGTGAGCTGAAAAACCAACACTGCTGCTGGGCCTGTTTCCATCAGTAATCTTTCCAGCATCATTTGGGATCCCAGCATCGTTTGGGATTCTAGAGAGCTAGGGAGAGCACCTGTAGCATTAACAGGAGGCACATGGAAATGGAGAGGTTCTTTCTCATGTATACTGATAGGAACCTCTCCAACACGGAAGAAATCAGCAATGTTTTCAGCTGTGTTTCCATGCTTTTTTTTGCCGAGTCTCAGGCATTGTCAATGCAGTAGCAATGGATGAATACTGAACGGGAGATGTTTTCAGTGCAAGAGCATCTACATCAAATTCTGAAAAGTTATTCTTTCCAGGAAAGGGTAAATCTAAAATGTTTTGACTATAGGATGTATATGTATAGTTTGCTGAAGGGGTGGAGAAGAGAGGCTGCTGATTTGTATTAATTTTGTTTTGCAGACTTGACACTACTGAGTATGGTGCATAGCACTCATCTTCCAATGGAAAAGTACTTGGAGCAACTTCCCTTTTTTCCATTCGGACTGAAGTTTTTACCGAAGGAATACTAATGCCAGCTGCAGACAGCAGCTGCAGACAGCAGCAATGCTTTATTGGTCCACGTAGAAGCTGAAGTTACAACTTCAGGAAGGCTGACAGGATCTAAATTGCTTTCAGAGCCTGCATTCAAAATTCTGGAAGAGCCAGAACTGTGGCTGCCCGTCACTGTTGTCATGGAAACAAGTGATGGCAGTGTACCCCACGCTGGAGGCATGACAGAGGCCAGTGGCTTTTTATCAACTGAATGCAAAGCCTGACCAGAGGTTAAATTCTTTAAAGTTCTTGGAGATGAATATTCTGCATGTGGGTTCACATGAGTGGTTACTCCCATCCTTCTGTCTTCATTTGCAGTTACATCTGAACTTTCTGCATCTCCAGGTGGAAGATGTGCAGTCACAAAAGCAGTAGTGGCAGAAGTATTTGTGGTAGCAGGTTCAGGTTTGGAAAGGCATACAGGGGAAGTAATTAATGGCACTGCAGCTAGATCAAGAGTCATCATGGCCATCTCCAAAACAGTGTCTAGTATCCTTGATCCTGTGAGGAGTGCACAGATTTGGATACCTGGAGAAACTTTGAGAAGCTGAGTTCCATAACGCAGAACATCATTAGCATTAAAGTTCACGGACATCTTTGCTGTCACTCCTCTTGTGAAAGGCTGTTGAGCTGTCCTTGCCACAGGAAAGCCACCAGGATTTGGGAGAGCAGGGCCGAAGCAGCTGGGAGTCTCATGCTATTTGCCTGCTAAGTTCCATCAGTCCAATTTCTGCAAAATTCTGATTCAGAGGCAGCAGGAGGAGGGATCTGCAGCCTGTCCTGGTTGGCTGCTGCCACCCTGGGACTGGCTGTGCGTGCTGCCCCAGTAAACACCTCATTTGTCTCCATTAGCAAGGGAGACCTTGGGCTTGTTGGAGAGGAGTGTGCTGCATTTCTAAAGAGAAAATCTGTTTTGCTTCTAAATTCTCCTACTGGCAGCACTGCACTGCGAGCGTGCTTTGCATCTGGAAAAAGCGATATTGGCAGTAAAAGGGAGGACTCTGTGCTCAGCTAGAGACCTCAGCCGAGCTCTTGGAGGCTGATGACATGAAAGGTGCAGGGTGAGAGGCTGTAGTGGAATTAGTCAGTGCTGTGAAAGACTGAGGGTGACTCATTGGTGGTGTTGGACGTGGAGTACCCGCAGCATGGAAGACTGATGTGGGAACAGCTGCTTTATCCTGAAAAACTCATGATGACAGAAGAGTGGTACCACTGATTGTGCCAGTCAGTGCTGCCCTAAATGGCCCCAGTAGAAGAGACATTTTACATGCTCTCACCAAGGAACCGTGACAAACTTTTAGAAATTACTGTCAGGGAAGACTGATTCTTTTTTACCCAGGAATATCAGAATATACAGATGACAACAAGGTCCTTTCCAAAGGAAACCCTTTCCCCACTAACTCTGTGAAATGCTCTGTGGTTGATCCAATTAAAAGCATGGCCCCCATAAACAAGTTGGGACCCTCCTGTGATTCACCACACTGGAATGCACCACGCTTAGAGCACTATTCCTGCTTTCACTAACCTGTGAGCTAGCTGAATCTGTGCTGAAGAAACCTTCAGGATCTGCAGACAAAGGCACTTGGATGGGCAGTACAGCTGGTTTAGAAAAGTTAATGGCATGAGGTGACTGGATTACCAATGAGGAGAATGATGGTGATGGAACAGCGGCAAGCATGTCTGATCCTGATGTGCTTTCTCTGCAAATGGAGGGTGGTTTCTAATGGCACTGGCTGGGATGGCACAGCTGTACCCAAATGTGTCACTGGTGGTGTGGTGGGCAGTGTGACAAACATACCAAGCTGAGGCAAACCTGTTAGAGCAGCTGTGTCATCTGCATCGTGAGGCGACGGCCTCAGCGGCGACTCGGCCGAGACCTCAGCGGGTTCCTGGGGTGCACTGCTCCCACTGCCCTGGTACAGGGAGGGCGACAGGTGCATCTGATCCAAAGTCCTGGCACGGGCGCCAGTCAGCGTTGTCCTGATCATCTGAAGCAAGTCTGCGTTCTCCAAAGTCTGTCCCAGGGAAAGATCAGCTATTGAGGGGGTCTTGGTTTCTGTGGAAGGCCGTGTTGGTGATAGTATAGATCTCCAGTTAGGAAAAGATCCTGTAGGAGGAGCATCGTTGACATGCTGTTGCCTGACACCTGTAAAATAATAAGGAAAATTAGCATATTCTTCCCCAAAATGAAGAGTTGTTATCTTGTTGCTACAAATCTCAACACAAAATGCATTAAGTTTGGTAAAACAAGTGAATTTTTTTGTTGCTGTTTTCAGAGTGCATAAATATTCAGAGAACATTTACCAAAAAAAACCAACAAACCACAAACATGAAACCCAGTGAAAGGTTCAACACAACAGATTTTAAACCCCTCAACTTGTTTCATCTGACAGAAGAACAAGGAAAGCTGCCTTAGCCATGCTATTCCAAAATCCTACTTTTACCAGGGATGTCTCAACATACTGAAAGACACATCCCTGAGCCTGGGACAGTTCTTGAGGTTATCATGAGTCACCCTGTGTCAAAACGCTGTGTGAGAAGATGGGTTTAGAAGCAGTGCAGAAAGGGAATGGGTTTTGACAAGCAAGCTTCACTGCCTTGGCATGCAGTCTGACATGGGAATAGAGTCAGCACTGGCTGTGTTCCTGCAGGATGCATCTGGAGATGCTCATCCTGCCAGCTCTAATAACGTGTGCAATTACAGGCACAAAAGGGAGAAAATAAAACAGGGATGAACAAGAGGAGAGGGGGGGAAAGATCCAAAACAAAATAGGACATTAAACGCTTCTTTTTTTGACATGTGCAGATGCTCAACACATCATTTCAAACACCAGTTTACTCTGCATTCAACACCATAATGTTCCTAGGCTTTGTTTTCTTGAAATGATTACAGTTATCCTAAAATCACAGAATGGGAACACTCACATTTGTACTAATTCAAAGATTAAGATTCACTCAAGGGTAAAATTTAAGGTGGTGGGGTTTCTTTTTCCCTTCCCCCATGTCAAAACAATAGATCAAACCTTAGTCCTAGCGCTTGGTAGCATGCCAATCTGTGTCCCCTTGCATAGCCAAGCAGAGGGAAAACATGGAGCTAAATCCTGCCCTCCAGCTGCAGCACATCTGGATCAGACACAGGGGATGCCAACCTCCTCCACAGCCCTGTGAATAACCCAACATGATGGTGTGGAAAAGCAAGCAGAGCAGGTCTTGAGACACATAAAATGGGCTGGACACTGGCTCCAGCCACCCAAGAACCCAAGGGTCAGCAGAGCCAACAGCACCAACTGGGATCAGCCCACATGGACAAGAGCCAGCAGCAGGAGACCTTCCAGCACAAGGGAGGAGAATGGGTCATGCTGCACCTATCTGAATCTAAGTTTCTTTCTTTCTACAGTTTTCTTTCCTCATAAGTTTTTACACCACCATCCTCCATATGCACAGGCCACAGTACTTGATTGGAGACCAGCTCCTTCAGGCTCCTGTGTGCATTCCACAGAAATGTGCTGGAATTATGTTCAGCACTTTCTCTCTCTAAAAAAACAATAAGAAAACCCAAAACAATGTGAGATCTCCCATTTTATCCCTGTATTTAAGAGTTTTATTAAGCCATGGTGAAAAACAGCCATTACTATCACCTTCACTGAGATGCAAGAAAAATTATAGTCTCCAGAAGCAATTTGGTTTAGGGAAGCAGCTCCAGGATGGGCAACAGAACAGAGCTCTGTCCTCCACACAACCAAAATCCCCAGACCTTCCACTTTACACAGGCTAACTTGTACACAAGTGATCTGGAGAATAGCAAAGGGAGGCAGACACAGGGCTACATATGGAAAGGAGGGAAAAGCAGGGGAACAAGGAGCCCAATCCACTTTTATGGCGCTGCTCCAGAAGGTCAGCAGGCTGGACAAGAGGCTGCAGAATCCAACAGGGAATTTGACCCACCAGGAGAGGTTTGCAGCACAGAAGGGACACTTTTGTACTTGGGCCTTGGGTGCTGATGCGTCCTCAGAGACTGGTGCGGCCTGGTTTCTGATACTCTCCATGCTCCACCCTGTGTTGGAAGGCACATTGTGTTCTAGGCTGTGTTTTGGTGGCTTTTCCTTCCTTGTGAGTCTGGCAGACTTTTAACAGAAGGTAGGAAAGAAGATAAGATGAATCTTGCTCAGCTAGAATGGATTCAAACATGTGCCTGAAATTAAGAACTAGCTGATGTGCTTTGCAAAACCAGACTTTAGGCAACCTGCAGCTTAAATATCTCTGCTGGTGAAGTCATCATTACCCAACCTGTTGCACCTCTGACTGTCTTGTTTCACCAGAACTGAAAAATGACTGCAAAGCCTTCATGGAGGATTTCTTTTAGCACTTAGTCCTAGAACTAATCTAGCACAAGTCCTAAAGGGGACTTAAGCAAGTCAATGTTTTCTGCTTTTCCAAAACAGCAAAACCTGTCAGCATCAATCCTCTCACAGACTGCACCATTCTTCACACATTTCTTCACACATTGGTTTAATGAGAATGATTACAAGCAGAGAGACAACATAAACCTGGAAAAAGCTTTGATGTTACCTCATATTGACAAGAAGTGAAGAAAAGTCCAAATACTGCAAAGATAAAACACCAAATAAAAATATCCTCTAGCCACTTCTTTATTCCAGTCCTTCAGTTCTTTTCTCTCCATTCCCTACCAACTGCCAGCTTCTCTGTTCATGCCCATTAATGAATTCAAGCTCCAGAGTTACTGAAGCATTAAGAAAATTATACAATATGCTGCAACCTATGTGTGATGCTGGCATTCCACTGCAGCAGATTTTCTTTTATTCTATGCCTATGGAAAGATATTGACTGCCAGCATCTGTTTAAAACTGCCATAAATTCAGCATCCTGGTAGAAACCAGACAGACACAACACATGGAGGTGAAACTGAAGGACGGACTGTGTGCTTGAGAATTGTTAGGATGGCACCAAGCACTACAGCTCCCTACCAAAAACTGTGCAAACCAGGACTGAATCATGGAAAAAAGGGCAGGCAGGAAAACATTGCACTTCTGAATCTATCAACAGCTAAACACACTTGTTGAAGGAGGAGACAACCAATTCAAATCAACAGGAAAGCCACAATGAGAGCTCCCCACAGCATGTACTGGCACACACCAGTAGCTGCTCCTCCTGCCTCTAGATTACCTGTTATTCTCTTATATCTCAGCCTACTGATGAACCACTACCTCCAACCGTCCCAAAATCCATCTAGCAGTAACCTCATTACAGCAGCCATCACTGATGAGGGACTTTTCCAGTAGCAGAAACTATTGGAAGTGAGGAACGCTTCCAATATGCCAGAGCAAGAAGTTAAAAATCAATCCAGTTTGGAGAAAACCATGTTTTCTACATTTCTGAGCACTTCTGTGCACACCTCAAGGTGTGATAAGGACCCTCACCTCTCCCCTTTAATAAAGTGAGGGTCACCATGAGGAAGGTGTGGGATACCATGAGGGCACCCCTCACCTTCTCTTCTCCAAGCTGAGCAAGCCAAGGGACTTCAGCCACTTCCTCCACATCTTGCCCTCAAGGTCTTTCATCACCTTAATCAAGGTCTTTTCCAACCCTCATGATTCTAGGATTCAAGAAGAACAACAAGCCACCTACAAGTATTGCTGAGAGACCATTTAGCACTTTACCCCACCCTAGCCAGTACCAGATAGGGCTATCCCAGGGCTACACCCACTCTTTATCTTTAAAACAACACCACTAACATACCAAAAAAAAAAGCGCTTTTTTTCCTTCTCAAAAGTACAGTGCTTCCCACTTATTATTGTTTTACCACAAGAGATTGAATGCCCAAAGGTCAGATATGACTGATAGGGGATAAGATAAGAAAATTAACAGAATTAACAGAAATTAACAGTAATCTCTGTTACACCAGTGAAAAAATGCACACCCTAATCATAGGGTTCTGCAATTTATTTCCATTGAAGAGCATTAAGCCTACACTATATGATGATAGCACCACTTCAGAGTTTTCCTAATGCTGTCATTTTTTTCATTATTCATTAAGAGTTTACAAATGGCATAAAAATACAGATTTCATGAGCCAAAGGATGTGAAATACACTACAAACAAAAATAAAAATGCTCAGCAAAGCATTTCTAAAAATAACTATGTAGCATATCAAAATCTTGCTCACTGTACAGAATGGCAAAAACCTATGCCTCCATCATATGTTATCCCAATTTTACATTGATGAGATCATTACATTACAACCTCTGTATCCCATACATCTCACTTTGGCATCATTCCACAGGCCTTTGCAGCTTAATTACACACTTTTTGCAAAACAATTAACTTGTAAGTGTTGCCTAGCCCTGACAACAAGCCAACCCACGAGACACCTGTGCTGAGCCCTGGTTCCCACAGGCCAGGCCATGCCTGCTCCTCTGGTCAGTGTGCTTTGTGCTCATCCTCCAGGAAATCTGCCTGGAGGGCCCACCAGGATCACACTGGAAGGGAGAACAAAGGTGGTTTCGGCAGCTGCCAAACCCACAGCTACCACAGCAGGAAGGGATGGTGGAGAGCCAGAGAAAACTGCAAAAGAGGGAAGGTAAAGAAACCAGAAAACTAAATCCTGTTCTTCACAGGTATCTCATTCATATCAATTTTTTTTCAGGCAGATTCTAGGAAAATTTAAGCCGTTCAACAGACACCTTCTCACATTTGTTTCAGCTGTAACTTTCCCGAGATTAGATCTTGACCTTCCAAACCCAAAATTCTGTCCTGATGGATGTAAACCCAGATTATTTTACCAACAGCTGAGATTGTTTACATCCTAGCTGTTGGAACCCTGGATGCTGAGAATTTCAGACTTTCTGTGTTGAAAGGCACAGACCCTCAAGAGAACACTGCATTTGATCTGAGACTGTGGAGAAGAATTCCAAAATTGAATTATAGAACTGGGATTGTGCGTATGGAGTTTGAATAGAAGGGTGTAATATCATATGGTGGAAAACTTAGAGTTTAAGGTTTTAGACTATGGTAATATACATAAAGCTAAGATGGAGGGTTTAGGGTCAATGGAGGTTTTTATCAGTTAATGTCTACAAGAACCAGACAATAAAAAAAAGCACCATTACATCCAAAAAAGCCTTTTTTCCTCTGATCTTAGAAAATTGAAACTGAAAACTATTATTAATTTGTTTTTGACAACCAGGAAAAAATATTTTTTCCTGATACTATCAGAATTCTGTTGGTAAACAGAAATTGAACAGTTTTACTGTGAGGGAAAATCTCTGTGAGGTGGTACCACATTGCACAAGGTTTCCTTCTCAACAAACAAAAGTCTGGGCTTCGTAACAAATAATAGAAAAACGCTGGGGCACAATATTTGGTCATTTCAATTGCACTGCCATGTGTTTTTACACATGAAAACCAAAGCAGAAATTTTCTGTTTGGGATCGTGGTGAACTCTCCTTGCCCTTGCAGTGTAAGTTCCCTTTGGGTCCCAACGCTCCAGCAGCACATCAGGGACAACCTCTTGGCTATCAATTAAAATACAGGGCTGCAAGGAAAATGCCCTTTTTGCCAAGAAAGCTTTTGGCATGGCCTGTCTTGCTGGCTTGCCCAGCCCAAATGTCAGCTGCAGGGATTCGGGAGCTCCACGACTGTCACCAGCCCTGCTCCGGGAAGCCACAGGCTGCTGTGACATGTCCCGACTGCCAGCCTGGCCTGGGGCTCCAAAATGTACCCTGTGCCACCCAGGAGGCTCTGCTGGGAGGCTTTAATCTGCTCCAGCAGCAAGAGGGAGGTTCTGAGCAGTGCAATGGATCAGCCAGGATGAGAAAACCACACTCTAGTGGCAGTGGGGCCAGCTCTGCCAGCAGTGGTCCCAGCAGCATCATCTGTGGCATTCACTTCTACTGGAAAAATCCCTTCATCCAGGATTTTTCTCCTGGGAAGATGAGAAGCCTCAGAGAAATAGGAAAACAATAACTATCCGATTTGCTTCTCCTGTGTTTTGCTCCTTTGGAATGTGTTTGGAGATTGTTTACCCACAGGTGATTGTTTCCTTGGATTCTGCTGTGAGTTGTTTTTACTCTTTGGCCAAACAGTGCCAAGCTGTGTTGGGACTCTGGAAAGAGCCACAAGTTTTCATTATTATAATTTTAGCCTTCTGTAGGTATCCTCTCTGTATTCTTTAGTATAGTTTACTATAGCATATTTTAATATAATATAGTATCATAAAATAATAAATTAGCCTTCTGAGAACATGAAGTCAGATTCATCATTCCTTCCTTTCTCTGGGAGCAACCCAAATACAATAATCATCTGCACAGATGCTCATCTGGATCCTTAGGAAATGAGAGTGCAGGGGAGGAGGGTTCATGACCACACCATGCCATGGGATAACTGCACAAAACCACACAGAAACCACAACCTGCAGCAATGGCTTTGAACAACTCAGGCCACATTGTGCCCCAGCCAAATCGCTCGTAGCTATTCCCTTCAGAGCCTTCTGCAACGCATCAAGGTTTTTAAGACGTAAATTGTGCTAAATTAAGGAAGAAGAGGCTGAGAAACAGAAAGCCAAGACCACAAGAACTGGATAAAAGAGGGAAGCAGCTGGACTGTAACCAGTCACATACTCTGAGAAGAGCATGCAGAACCCATGGACAAGACGGGGGCTTCAATCAGGAAATGTGTGTGCAGCAGTTCTAGAATGTATCAACAGTGCATCATGTAAACAATAAATGGCTTCTGCTTAATCATATTGGCTCGTTGTCCTGATTGCCTGCAAGAACCTGCTCTGAGGGCTCTGCTGAATGTCCCCATGATAATTTCTGCCTGAGCTGATCTGGTTTTTCAAAAGATTGAAGTGAATAAATGATGCATACATTTATGTATTTGTTACTATTTTATGTGTTATTGTTTTAATTAATTTGTAGTGCTTTTTCAGCAACACTTTCAGGATCAATACCTTTGTGAGCCTGACAGCCTGCTTTAGCATGCTGCTTACCTCTTTATTTGTAAACAGATATTTGCACAAAGCTTTGCAAAGGAATTGTGTTTATTCAGGAAAGTTGCTGTAGACACTGCTAGCATCAGCATTAATGATTTAATGAACAATGTAGCAAAAAAATTCAAGGTCATTTGGGAGCATACCAACAGCTAAGCTGCCAGTTCTCCTGCTTTTACCTTGAGTTTTACAATATTTGAGAGGCTTTTCATGGGAAAAACAAAAGAAACACCCCCAAAAAAATCTTAAGTAAAACACACTATATAAGTAGTTGATTTTTCATTCTTTACATGGAAATTCTGAATTCTAGAAATTGTGGGAGAAAAAAAGAAAGCTAAATTGCTTTTAAATGATATAATTTTTAAGCATATGACATTTTCACAGGACTGGTTAAAGTTCTTTACTTATTTTAAATTTCCAGAGCTAGGATAGACTAGAAGGATGGCATCAAATTCTCAAGAAGCATGAGAAGGGTTTGGGTTGCAAACTCTGATCTTCTTAGGCTCTGGAGTTAGGCAGAGCCTAAGAAGCCAATAATAGTAATAGTAGTACAGCTTTATTATTATATGCAACAAAAATATGTATTTTCTTAACTAGAAGCTACTCCTTTAATAAAGCTTTCAGAATTTAAACTCCCCCCCGAAGTCAGCACAAAAGGAGACAGCAGAGAGCTTTTCCTAAAAGCCATTTAGATTATTCTCCAAAGGAAAAAAAAATAAAACTATTGTTTGCAGAACTTTCCTAAAGAAACGACAGCGCTTCCAAAGGTTGAACTGTGGGCCAAATTACATAATACAATACATTCTGACATGCTTGTTGAGCAATCGTGAATGTTCCCTTGAGCCAAAAAGCTTTCTGCTCACCAACCCAAGCTCATCTTCAAGGGAACATTTGAGGCCATGGCCCAGGAGCAGAGAAGACCCTCTGGAGCAGGAGAAGCTCAGCCAACATCTCCCTCCAGAAGGGAGACCCAACCTGGGGCTGCAGGAGGCTAAACCAGGCCACCAACACAAGGATGTGCAGGTGCATCCCTACATTCACACGTGTTCCTGACGTGCCTGGGGTGCCACAGCTCAGCAGAGAGGAGGTGACAAACAGGCTGGCAGCACCAGCTCCTCCAGCCACTGCTGCTGCTAACTGAGCTCCAGGGTCAGCACCCTCATTCTGATTCGTTTCAATTCATTTCAGAGCTCTGGAGTTGCAGTTTGTGGAGGTAACACACACACACAAGCTCTGTGAGCTTTTCAGTGCCTATTTCAGGCCAAGATGTGGAGGGCAGGCAGGGAAGCTGTGCCCTGGGGGCAGAGCCTGTTTGGGCTCTGTTCCAGCAAGATAACCAGGAGAGAAGCTAATCCTGCCTTAGGAGAGATGCCCTCACAGAGGTGCCAAGCTCACAGCATTCACCACAAGGACTCAGGTTCCCACCTTGCCTTTTGCTGCTTTCCACTGCCTGTGATGGAGGATAAAGAAATGAAGACCAGGAAAGAAATGTAGGTCAGACACAGAAGTGTCCTGCTTTCTCTGTCTGCACAGGGTTCAATATTGCCCCACTGATAATGCTTTCAAAGTACAGAAGTCTGCCCTTAAAAAAAATTAAATATCATATTGATTTTTACATTAGAAAGCTTTCAGGTCGTACTGAAGAGAGGGTGAGAAAAGAGCAAATGACATACCTATTTTTAAAAAATGCAACAAAACAATCAAATCCAAATTCCATTTTCTCTTCAAGATCTGCACCAAATAACCAGTGTTTATCCATCCTGGTATACAATGTGCTTTTTGAGCCCAAAAAACTGCAGTCTATTGCACAGGCCCAAAAGGGAGAAAGGCTAAAATACTGAATATATGAATGGCCCAATAGACAAATATTGAGTTGAAATTTTGGGCCATTCTTCTTTGGAGGGGAATCCTCCTTATGACCGTGAATGGGACTACAAACAGAAGATGTTGCTGGAAAACAGTCCACATAAAATGCACGTTTTTCTTAGATTAGAAAAACTCTATTCTGGAGCAGGATAGACAGCACTGAAAGCTGCTTTAAAAGGCTTTGGGATTTTCCTCTCTCCCTACTTAAAAAGGACAGAAACTAGGGGAAAAGTCTCATACACAACATCTTGTTCTTCCTTACATAAAGACTTTTCAAAAATTATTCTTTTTAAAGCAATCCCTTTAAAAAAAAATCTGATTTTTTTTTTTTTTTTTACTTCAATATTGCCCTTTGATTCCTACCTTTTACAAATGTAGCAAAGGCCCAGTCTCAAAAAGGGAAAAACACTCATGTGGAGCAAACTTTCAGCTTCCAGGAAGCAGCCAGGGAACATCCTGAGGTCAAGCCAGGATGACAGGCTGCAATTAAATTCTCCTGAACAACAAATCAACCTGCAACTTTGCTATGACCTGCTCTGGGTGTTCAACACAAAGTGCAATATCCTTTACACATTAATGAACTATGCATATCGACTAGCTAATTAATTCTTAAGCTCCTTGTCTGTTCTACAGTAAACAGAGACTTGGCTCAGGCTAGAAACTATCATGAAGCTGTTTAAAAGTTATTTCTATTTTCTATGACTTTCACTGTACACAGCCCATTAGTCTTTATTTTCAGGGTCTTTGCTGCATAAAAGTGTCAATGGCTCAGGTTTTTAACAATATGTTGCCTCATTCCCTTTTCTCACATCTTAGAAACAAATGCAAATATTTATCTCTACTGTCCAAAACAAAAAAATCAGCCACACTCATGGACAGAGGACAAGAGGTAAAAGCAGCAAGGGAGAGCCCAGTCACTGGTGGCAAAAATCTTAAAAAACTGCCCAGTCAAATCTCACTTTTCAGTCCAAAATACAGAAGAAACATGGCACAGATGCAAATATTTGAGAATTGCTTTTAAATCTGAAAAATCAGTAGGAACCTTGGCAAACTGTGGGGTTCCCAAAAATGCTGCAGAATTACTTTAGCTCCCAGCCCAGCTGCAGGGATCTCCCCTGGGAGCAATGAACACTCAAACCACCACCAGGACAAGGTGCCTGCACCTGCTCCTCCCCTATTTCCTGCAAAAATGATGGATCTGTCTGAATCATTTGGGATTTTAATTCCCAGGTATCCAAGCAACAAACCCGAAACTCAGGAAGAGCCAAACACAGGGATGAAGCAGGTGGATGCACCCAAAGGCAGCAGCTCTGTGCTCGCATTGGCTGCCTAAGCACAAAAAATGTCACAACTAATGGGTGACGTGGTGTGAAAAAGTTGATTCTTCTCCCTGAGATAAAGGCATTAGCATTTTCTGTCAGATCATTAGACAACATCTTCCCTGTGAAATGACAGGAGCCCTAAAAAAACCATTTAAAAAAAGCAGGATCTCTGCTACAGGGCCAACAATATTCTACTAATAGCTGAAGTCACTTTTAATTGTAAATGGTTAACCATTATCCAGTGACCAGCTTTCTCAAAAGTCAGACACTGCCTGGAAGAAAGGGCATTCTTAGAAAGAAAAGATGATGCCATTTCCAGATGGTGAAAAGCACTGCACAAGTTGGTGGGTCTCCTAATTTAAATCTCCGAGCTACAGGAGAAAGATTTGAGGCTTTTAAATAGAGAGTGACTAAAAGACTCCCTCTGAAAAGTTCAAAACAAAACCAAATAAGATGCATTTTCCCCTCCACAGTTATATGAGTTTCTTGGCTGCCTTCTGCTGTGCTTGCTTATGGAACTCACATGCTCCATCACACTGAATGGCAAACATGGCTCTGGTAGGGCAAAAATCAAAAATCTTCCCCTCAGATCCCCAGCTGAACCCCATCTTTTTAACTTCTAGCTTAACTCAGAACCAAACCCCCAAAAACCCCATCTCTGTGACCCACTTTGGGTACTGCCACGATATTTCTCGTCACTTGATCGCTGCTCTTTTTTGCTAAAGTTTCAGAAGATTCTGTTCTCCAAAAATTTCTGGGAGCTATTTCTAAAAACAGCCTCCAACAAAAGCAGACCCTAATTTCTTCCCAGCCACTCAGTTAATCTTTAGGGACATGCACAGTCACTTCTAACAAAAGGAGAAAGACGATGCCGTACTCAGACAGGCTTTTCCTTTGTACACACACTGTGGAAACATTTTGCATTCATGTCAGTATAACTGAATATCTGGATTTTAAAGCCCTCAGCCAAACAAGGATTTTAGGAGCTTTATTGCTACACTGTCAAACACATGCACTGTATAGTATTTAAGAAGGTTTTCCATTAATCTGCTCTATGCTGGTATTGTTATTGAAATGAGCTCATTCAAATGAGATCGGGATAACCAGGGGAACTAAAGAATACAGGTTATTTCTTAAAAATTAAAGAGATATATGAAGGGCATGAAGGAAGAAGGTGCTAAAACTTTCAGGTCACGCAGCCATTTATTACTCATTTTACTCAGTTAAGAGTTTAATCAGTCAAAGGATCAGCGTTACAATCCAAGTAACTGATGCTACAAAAAAGCAACCCTGACCATCCAAGACTTTGCTCCAGAAGGTGAAGGTGAAAGCTTCTTCCCACAACTTTCCTGACATGTGACATATTGCACAAACCAGGGCAGAGCATCAGCAAATTTCTCAAGTCAGATTTATGGCACTTCAGGTACCCTTTCAACACATGCTCTTCCTCACTGTCGAGATTTACTGGCCTGGATGTCAGAAAACATCTCAGGAATGGGGAGTGCAAACACAGAGGTGACACACCACACTCATGGGAAGAAGTTTCCATCCACAAGGTTGCTGCCTTTTTCTGTCATCAATCAGGACGCTGGTGACTTCATGGGTGAGCCATGAACTAAAGCTGTGAGCACAGTGAAGAGTTACAGCGTGGATGCAGGACATGAAAAAAATCAGAAGATGCCCATTACAATTTCACCAGCAGGGGAAAAAAAAAAAAAAAAGTATCTAAATTATTTTTTTCAAATATTTAATTGCCTCAGGTGCATGTACCTGATGATTTTCAAAATTCTCCCAATGAAGGGTGCTTCTTTGCCACCTTTTCCTCCAGGGTCCTCTCCTTCCCTGCAAGCCCCAAGAGGAGCAAGAGCTGTGGGACCTGCCCTGCTCCCCACCAGCTCTCACACCACACCTATTGCAGTTTTCCTGTCCTCCTGGCACTCTCCAAGGGTCCCAGGCAGGAGTTTACAAAGAATTGGAGCTCCCTGGGGCAAAGTTAGCCACAGGGAAAGTCTGGTTTGCACAGTGCCAAAGGGGCTGCCTTGAAAGAGCAAAGCAGCTGAGGGGTGGCGGGGGGAAAAAGCTGAAAAATCAAGACAGCTTCTGGTTCCACAATTAGCTGTGACCAGATCAGAGCTGAGCAGCAGAAGGAAAGCCCAAAATGCTTCTTTGCAGCTCTGTAACATGGTGAACATCACTCTTCCAGCTCACCCTGCTGGAGACTCCTCCAGCCCCACAAGGACAGGGATGCAACTTGTCCCTACCTCAGTATCTGGGCTCAAAGACAGGTGCTATTCTGAATTACCTTAAACTGGAGCCAAATGATTGATTTCTGCAGGAAAGGGCAGAAATGAGATTGTAAATTCTGGTCATAGTCTAGAGATTTGTCTTGTTGGCTTTCCCATTAATTTCTTTTCCATGGTTTTACCAAAAGCAATCTGAATCTTAAGAAAAGACTAACAATTCATTTCATTCTTCACCGGCTACTGCTTTTTCATTAGCAGGTGGTGCCTAAAAGAGTACAAGGAATGTTCCCAGAATTCCAATTAAAAAACCAAATAACAGCCATTTCCCACAAAGATTTGTCATCTCAGAAGTTGCCATTTCAAAGTCATAAATATGTTTCAGTCACATCCCCTTCCTGCCAACCATGGGGCACCATATTTCTCAACCAAAAGCTTCTTTTACTGCAGCAGCTATTTAAAACTCTGCCTAGAAACATTAAAATGCTGACAATAACAAAAATACATTTCGACAACAGAAGGCAGTATTTTACATGACTTAATAGCATCAATCACAGGACCTCAGTTGGCAGCTATCACAATGAGCCTGCACTGTTATGAAATAAGATGGTTCATTGGCAGTGCAAAATTCAGCTAGAAGCTAAAAAATTAATGCCACGCATTTATCCCCATCACAAAGAAACAATGGATTAGAAAGGGAGCCCACACTGCAGGGTGAGCCAAGATGGGATTAAACTCTGGCTCCCTGTGTGTGACTTCTTGTGTTCTGCCATGAAGGCACAATTCTCTTATCTTCTCAGCAAGGCCTTGCACAGCAGCATTTGCACAAACATTGGTTCCTAAACATTTGTTTAGGAGAGAGCTCTTTAAATGGAAATACAGCCAGCTTTCTTCTCAGTCAACAAATTTTTTTTTTAAGTTATTTACATAAATACATTCCAACCCACTGCACACATGGCAAATCTAATCCCCATTTCCCTGAACCCACTGAACCACTTGAGTTTTAGTAAAGCTCATCTTAACTGCAGTCACTTAATCCCATCTCATATCCAAGGAAGGGACTGGAAGTGCTAAAATATCTTGGCTCCTGTTTTTTAAAACCTATCCTTTCTAAGAATAAAGGCCCATCTGTTGATCTGGCAGCATTTTGATCCTGCTTTTCACAGCTGCAAACAGCTGCAAGAGCAGCAGGGCAGGGATGAATCACACCTGCTGCTTCAGCACTCAGATCCAGACAGCTCTGGAAAGTTTGGCATAAAAATATGCCAGAAATCAGCAATTGTTTCTATCTTGTTATTATTTTTTACCCTTTTTCTTTTATTTTTTCTCCTTAGTTTTGGTCCCCAGCTTTTCAAGGGACCCAAGGCTATTGAGGAAAGGAAAGCAGAAATGAGATTTCTGGGAAATCACCCAGCAGCACACCCAGACAGAAGAGGTGCAAAAGCAAAGGAAATGGATAATCCTACAGGCAAGTCTTACTTTCTGAATTCCAATGAGAAATAAATTAATTTTCATTGAAATTCCCCCCCCCCCCCCCCCCCCCCCCATTTTACAAGCCTTTTTGTAAGCTATTCTGTTAATCACTTTCATTCTCAGGTAGGAATGAAATGAGATAGGTGAAGAACCAGTATTGAAATGTACTACATACCTGCAAGTAATCTAGTCATAAAAAAACCAATTCCCAATATAAATCTGATACTCAGTAGATCAAAATTGAATAGATTACAGGCAACAGGTTAAAATGAGAGACTGCATCTCTGCTGAGGCAAATTCAGGAAATCCAATTTACCAGAACACCAGAATGGATGCAGTACAACTCCTGCAACTGTCAGCATCAAAGTCTTTGAAATTTCTTGGCACTATCACATGAAAAAATAAATCTCCAGGAACTTTATTTAATTGTGGATGCCCATTAGTCACGCTGTCACACTGCCCTTGGTACCACACAACGTGCCTGGAGGTATTGCATTCCAGTTATCCAAGAGCTACCACAGCCAGCTAAGTGAAAACAACATTTGGGAGATAAAAGATATCTGCCAGTGGTTCCCCTCAGCGTGGCAAAGGGCTCCAAGGTTAAAAATATATTGGTATATTTAGTGTTCTGTAAGAGCTCAGGCATTCTGCACTGATTCAGCCTCTGAGCTGACCTGAGCCACGTTTGCTGAGGGGTTTGGAGGAAGAGCCACCAGTGATTTAACTACAGAATCAGTCCTTGCTGGGCCACTGTTTCTCCAGGAAAAAGTGGTCTCTAAGCAGAGATAAATGAATCATGGGGTAAGGGGTCACAAAAATGTTTTCTGAAAAATCCTTTTCTTGGCATTTTTCCTCCCGAGAAGCTGAGAGGCCTCAGGAACAAAATGTAAACAATGATTATCTGCTGCTGTGGAATGCAACAGGTGCATCTGTGATTGGTCTCATGTGGTTGTTTCTAATTAATGGCCAATCACAGTCAGCTGCCTCACGCTCTCTGGTCAGTCACAAGCCTTTGTTATTCATTCCTTTTCTACTCTTAGCTAGCTTTTTGATGAAATCCTTTCTTCTATTATTTTAGTATAGTTTTAATGTAATATATACTATAAAATAATAAATCAGCCTTCTGAAACATGGAGTCAGATCCTCATCTCTTCCCTCATCCAAAAACCCCTGTGAACACCATCACAGTAAGGTTTGCACCAATGCTGAGAATAATGTTGCTCCCTGCTTGCAAGAAACAATGCCAAAAACAAAAGCACACCATTTAGCCAAACATCCTTAAGATAATACCACTCCCTTGGAAAAACAGGCAGAGGAACAATCTGCGTTCAGTGATCAATGACCTGCTGCTTGGCTACAAACTACCTCACAATTTAGCAAGCAGGATTCTCTGCAGACAAGCCATTCCTTTTTTTAAAAAATGAGAAAAGAAACACCATTACAATTTTAGGTAGATAATTAATAATGTTGCTTTTGATTTTTTATTATATATTGAATAATATAGACAGAGTTGCTTACGTAAACTGCAATGCAACCTCATCAACATCCAGGTGAGTCAAAGCATCACCAAGAAGTTTCTACCCAAAATATCAAGTATCTTCTTTAACTGAGCACCCAAACATTATCTTGCTGTGGCCTCTGATTTTCCCTTTTTACCTTTCCTGCTCTCTATGGGGACAAAGGGTAGATATAGGTCCAGTTGTGTCAGGAACCCACGTCTTAAGAAAGGAACCCACTTGCCGTGGCAAAACGTCCAGATATGGACAACACTGGACAAACCAGACCAGTGAAGAGCCTTTTTTTTATTATTTGCACATCAGTCTCAAGACAATGGAGACAGGGTGTTAACAGCTCGCTGATCCACAGGGAATGTCCGAGAAGGTAGGGTCATACAGAATGACATAAAACCATCTCAGTCTAGATTTCAGCCAATCATACATAGAACAACACATATTGACAAGCATTCTATCCAATCTTATAAAACACACGTAATGGTAATTAAAACAAAGACTGGTTCATAAGAGACAAAGAACAGAGCTCTATTCATGCTAACCTTCTAAAGATATACATTAAATAACCTTGTTGCCATCCTAAAGCCAATTCTACAGAGGCCTATTGTTATTTGTCACATATGCTCTACTGCTTGGGAAACTTTTCTGCTGTATCTGCAACGCTAGCAAAACTTCAGTCTGAGGCCTATACTTTTTTAACCATTTCCTAAAAACCTTCTAACTTTATGGATTCCAACACTCTCTCTGGAAGGGTTTCAGACCCAGCTTTGCCTGCCAGGCCTCCAAGGAGAGCCGCTCTGAACCACAAACCCCACCAAGGCACAAGTTTGGAGCAGTGGTTTGGACACTTGCACCAAACCCCCTCTCGCTGCAAATCATCTCCCTGCTGGGGCAAATCCCATCCCCACGTTCACCCACCATTCCTGACTCACGGACACGCTCCCTCAGAAAGGATGTGTAGGTCTGTGCAGTGCTCTCCACGAGGATATTTATTCTCTCTGTGGGAAGGAGGAGGTTGTACAGAAGCATCACTGAATCCTGTGCCCAACCAGCCTCCCTTCCTTCCCCCCATATTCCCAAAGCTTGCAGGGACCAGGCTGGGACACAGAGTGACAGTGCTGTGGGACATGTCAGA
This sequence comes from Melozone crissalis, assembly GCF_028551555.1. NCBI lineage: Eukaryota > Metazoa > Chordata > Aves > Passeriformes > Passerellidae > Melozone > Melozone crissalis. The sequence continues at coordinate 6,586,311 of NW_026535816.1, forward strand.
GGGAAACTGCCCAGAGCCTGCCCCTTCTTTCTGCAGTTTTATTTATTTATAGCAACATTTGCAAACTTGGTGGGCTAAATTCCAGAGCAACCTGCTTTCCAGAGCTGTGCATCTGCTCATTACCCAGGGACCAAAGATTTCAAGAATCATTTACAAAGACAGCTAAATTTGTGATTCCTGTCCTCAAACAAGACCCCCCAAATGCCTGCATTTCAGCTATTTGGCCTAAAGTATATTTGCTGCTGAGCAGAGGCACATTAACTTCCAAGAAAATGAAAATATAAGGAGAGGGAGCTAAAATTAACAAGATTGCGTTCCTGTGGGGTTTCTTCTCACCTCCCGCTACAATGAGTTCACTAAACAGTAATTTAAAATTCCATGCATTAAAGATTTTCATGGTAGCTTGGTCTTCTGAAATACATAAACACTTTAACACAATATGAAGGATCCTCATAGATCTGTCACAGTTTTGGGGCTTTGGAAATTCTTTTTGGGGTTTATGTACATGCACATACAGACACATATACACAACATGCCTTTTTTTTTTTCCTCAAAAAGAGGCTCAGTTTGCAAGCTTCTCATCAGCTGAAGTGCCTGAAAATAATTTCATAAACATCTAATAAGCACTTGGCATTTACAAGCTGCCAGGCACACGGCAATCAACATTTTCATGCAGAGTCTGGACATCTGCCCTCTGTCATCTGCCCTCTCTACAATTAAAAGTAAATTCAAAATAAATTTTAGGCATAAAAATTTATATACTTAAAAATTTAGTTATAAAAATTTATTTAGGCATAAAATTTTATTAAAAATTTTGGTATAAAAATTTATGATTTAAAATCACCTCTTCTTTTCAAGGTGATTTTATGGGTTTTTTTTACCCTAGAAAAAGTCTTGGAGGCATTACTACTTTGGGCAGATAACTGAGTATTTTTAAGAAAAGTGAATTTTAACACTGAGTGCCACTTTGTGGAAATAAATACATCTGATTTCCAAGCATATGCTGGTCTAAATGGTATTAGAATTAAAATAAGGGCAGAAAAAAAAAATCTCAGAGAATTATTCCAATCCAGATGACGAAAATAGAAAAGAATATTTAATGGAACTATTTAAAATTAAATAAAAGGCAGGTAAAAAAAAATAACCAAACAAAAAAATCAACTTACAAGGAAATATTCCTGAACCCACTGAAACCTCTCTCCACTCCCCTCCACAAAGGAGAGAAACTCCAACAAAGGGTTCAGATAAGGTCTGGGGGAGATATCCCCAAAATATCATCCCAGGCAAAACAGGCTCCAATTAGAGGTATTAACTGAATTTATTACTGACAAAAGCTGAGCAGGATAATGAGAAGTTAAAAAAAAAAAATCTTTACAAACTCCTTCCCTTCACCCTTCCCTCCTTCCTTCACAGAAGGGCAAACACTTATTTCTATATCCAAACTCTCTGTCTCTGGGATGCTCATTCCAGATACAATTTACTAAAAAACCACAAAGCATGAAAACAGATGTGTTTGTTCACCAGAAATAAAAGCAGATCATTCTTCAAAAAGCTGAGAGAAAACAAATATTTTTATTTCTGTCGGTAACGTAACAAATTTGCTGCATTTCCAGTGAGAGACCAAGAACAACCTTTCCCACACACAGAGGGGCAAGATCTCACCAAGCACTCACCCAGAACTAATGTCACAGTACCAACTCCCAGGGGCTGCTCATTAAAATATCACAGCACCAACAGAGTGGGCATAAAACACACATTTTCCTAAATTCTTCAAATGCCAGCAAGATGAAGAAATGCCTCTCAGGATCTCACTCAAGAGAAAAAGGAGCTGCAGCTGGAACACAGACAGGACAGGGTTTGTTTCCACTCTGCTGACCCCACAGGACCTTGCATCATCCTGGATCCTTGGCTTGAATTTGGATCCATCCTTGATATTTAGATCCAGCCTTGATATTTGGATCCAGCCTTGATATTTGGAGCCTGTGCCAGTCCTGAGCTGGTTTCCATGTCCATGGCCAAGCTTGCTGAGGATTCAGCAGGGGAAGGGGGACAATTCCCCTGCCTACCTATCCAAACACTTCTTTTCTTTTTCCTAACTTAATAAGATAATTATTTTACCCAGGACCACATGGGGGCAAAAAAAAATACTGTCCTCTTTACCTGGCAAGGAGAGAGCCCTGCATGCAGATCCAGCCCTCTGGAGCCCAAACACACCTTTACAGAGCACTGCACCCCTGCAGCAATCAGCCCTGCTCATTCTGCCAGCTTTAGGAGTCTTTCTGCTTGTGTTCTATGCTGTGCTGCTCTGTCTGCTCTCCAGTGCAGGTTTTGATTAACTTTACCACCAATACTGTGCCATGAGTGAAGTCACAGCTGGACAACTCACATGGCTCTAGAGAGAAACATTTTGGAGCTCTTTTCCCTTGTCACAGCATCTGCTTCGCCCTGCAATGGCCATTTTTTTTTTTCCCCGGCTCATTCATGCTGCAAAACAAATTTCTCCTCCAGGACAGGCACTTTTCCAGCCTGAAATGCCACATATGCTCCTGAAGCAGCCTCAGAAGGCCTCCAGCGAGCTGTCAGGCTGGGGGTCCCACACCCCAGCAGGAGTCAATCAGCCAGAAACCCGGAGAGAAAGCAGTCGGCAAAATCAGGTCACACCAATGAAACCTTGCCTTTACTCCAGCTCTGGTCCTCACAACCTGATCTCTTCAATCCAGCAGCAAATCAAGCCTTTACTGAAACCAGGCCATTTATTTGGGGGGAGAAGTTATGGGAGGGGATGGGCTGGAGGTGAATCCTCCTCAGGGGGCAACTCACCGTCCTGCCTCAATGAAGCTCACTAATAGGTTTAGGAGGTTATTATTGAAAAGATTTTCTGTGTGAGGGATTTTCTTTATAATCCACAGTCCCAGGGCACAGAGAAAATAGACTTTCCAATTAGTTAATTACCATTATTTTATTTTTCAAGCCACCTAAGAAGCCACAGGACAGTAAAAATCTGCATTAAATGAGTCATTTATGCTCACACACCTGCTTCTACAGAGCACACCAAAATGACATCAAAGGGATCTGTAAGAGGCAGAAGCCAAATTTTCCTCTGATTCAAGACAAAGAAAATTCACAGGTCTGACCTCTAGGTGCTGAGAAGGTAAAATACATTTATATTTATCACCTGCCATTCTTTGTTTGCTCATCAAAAGCTGGTATCAGTCAAAGAGCAAAGTGATACCAACTACAATACTCTATTTTCTCCTAAATGGAAATACAATTCTTTTTAACTTATTCAAAAGCAAAAGTAATTCACATATTTCTTGCACATCTTACTGTGGATTCACAGACAACTGCACATTGATACATCCTGAGAAAAACACCTCAAATTCCTCAAAAAAACCCCAGGAAAATAAGTAAAGCATATCAAAAATTAAAAAAAAAAAGTTAAAACTTGGTTATTTCTTTACAGTTTACCAGGCATGAAGCCCACCAACTCACAAGGCAAAAGTAAGATTGTTTTCCCACCACCATGAATATGTGTTCATGATTCCATAGCAAATTAAAAGCAATTTAAAAATCATCTGCCACTTGTATTGGCAAAATACAAGAATGTAGGAAATACTCCAGAAATATTTTTCTGTTTTTCTTTTTATTTTTTGCTTTTCTGGAGAGAAGTACTTTAATTTTGGACACAGTGAGCAACTGCTGTGCACACTCAAAGCCTAAGAACATTTCTCTCTGAAGCAGAAACACATCTTGGCCATGGCTTACATTTTTCTCAGTAATTTAAGGCCAAACTAACCCACAAAACCTTGAGGTGAAGGGGTTGTAAAAATCTGAACTGTCAGCATTTCAAGAGCAGCCCCTCTGCCTTTTGCCTCCAGAGCAACTCTGCAGCAGGGCAAGGTGCTTCTTACAATGCCAGGAAGAGTTTTCACTGCACCAATCCAAACAAAAACGGGAAATTCAACTATTTTCTGTGCTTAGACCAACGACCCCAGAAGTGCCCAAATGTCACTGAGAGTTTAAAGTGTAGCAGGCACATTTCAGGCCGGCACTGAAGCTCTCAGCCACGGCATCAAACACACCTTGTGGTGCAGGGATGCTCTGTCTCATGCTTGATTGAGCTGAATATACAAAAACATGGCCTACCCTTTTAAATATTAATTTTTTTTCACATTTTTAATTTGTAGTTATAGCAACTTATAAAAACTTCAGGAGTAAGGTGAGGTGGAGTGGTGATTTGACTTCAGGATAACCCTGGGTTATTACTATAACCCTTTTATTCCTGGGCTGCACTTTAACAGAGCAGGTCTTCTCGCCTCCAGAAAGGAGAGGATGAAGATGCTTAAATCTCTGTGATGCTGGAGTTTGCCCTGATCCTCCCTCCTCCAAAAGAGCCACACATGGACCACACCAGCTCTTTTCTGGCACTTCAGCTCATTCCTCCAGCCTGACTCCCAGGGATTCTGAAGGAGCTACAGCTTGGTTCTTCAACAGCTGCACCTCACATTTCCATGAGATGGCTGGAGAGAGGTGGGAAGATCTCAAAGGTTTTTCTGAGCAGGACAAAGGAAGTTTAATTTTGGACACAGTGAGTGACTCCCAGGAATTCTGGAGGAGCTACAGCTTTGGCCCTTCAGCATCTGCACCTCACATTTCCATGAGATGGCTGGAGAGAGGTGGGAAAGATCTCAAAGGTTTTTCTGAGCAGGACAAAGGAACTGAAGGACTGTGGGGCTGGGGAGTGGTCACTGCCCTCCTCTCCCAAGCACAGAGACCAGACAGGTCCCATTCCCAAGACCTCACCTCTCCACAGCAGCCAAATGGGACAACTGATGCCGAGCGCATTTCTTTGTTGTAGAATGAGAGAGGATAAGAAGCAAATGCTAAAAACGCTTGCAAAATGCTGGAACAGTGACTCACACCCACTGCTGAACACCTGCCAAACCTTAGGAACACTCCCTCACACATCTGACCCACTCCCAGCAACTCTTTCTGCAGGACACAGCCCCAGATGTGAGAAATGCTCTGCTCTCCCAGCTGTGCCATGCCAGCACCTCGGGGACACCACAAATGCAGGGAGCACGCTCAGCCACCACAGCCTGGCACACAGCCCCGCTGCAAGGTGGTTTGATCTTAAAACAAAACTCCTTTCACTCCCTCACATCCTGCAACCCACACTGCCACGTGTTGGAAAACCCTGGATGCTGAGAATTTCAGACTTTCCCTGTTGAAAGGCACCAACCCCCAAGGGAACACTGCATTTGACCTGAGGCTGCGGAGAAGGTTTCCAAAAAGGAATGACAGGACTGGGATTGTGGGTGTGGAGTTTGAACAGAAGTGTGTGATATCACAGAGTTAGGTTTAGTGCGTGTAATATCATATAGAGTTTTTAATAAGTTAGAAGTGCATAATATCACACAGAGTTTAAGGTTATAGAACGTAGTAATAGATATAAAGCAAGATGGAGGTTTTAGGGCAAAGGCTGGGACCTTCTTCACCTTCTTCTCCTTGGGTTTGGGTGGTTTTGTGTAATTGGATAAAAAGTCCCCATTGTGGGCAGAAGTGGTTGGTTATTGGGTCAAAAGTGAAAATAATTTAGGTGTAATTTCTTAATTGGACAGTTTATCCTTAAAAGGCCTTGTAGAGACGGAGATACAGCTCCATTTTTAGTTTGTTAGAGTGAAGTGCTGTAGAACTCACAGTGTGCGAGCCTGTGATACAGATGAGAACTAATAAACATCTGAGTCTGGACACAAAAAATTGTCCCGCGATTTAATCCCAACCCTGACCAAGGTGGAAGAAGATGATAAAACTCAACACTCACACGTGCCTGGAGGATTGTGATGAAGACCTTCTGACCAAGAGCTCAGTGACTCCCTGTTTGCAGCATGTCCTTTGTTTCAGCCTGGGTAAATCCCTCCTCACTGCTATCTCCCGAGATGTGTTTCATTCCCGTTCCTTTTTCCTGCCATCCCTTCTGCCCCCCGACACCCCCACGCTCACACCAACCCCACCAGCCCTCCCTGTAACAGAGCACCAGGAAAACATCTCCAGATTTATCACAGCTTGCACTGTGATATCCATTACACAATACTCCTTAACACATTTCCCTTGAGCTGGCTTGATGCTTTTTCCAACACAAATCCTGAAAAGGGAAGGAAACGCCAAACAAGTGGGAGCTTTCTAGGAGGTGCTTTATTGGGACACACAAGAGAGATGATGGACTTTGGACCTGGTTAGCATAAGACATTTGATAACCAAGATGCCTTGGCAAGAGCAAGCAGAACTTTGAGGATTAAATTAAGACTGCAAGAAGATTAAATCAGACTGATTTACCGGAAAAAGAAAATCAAATCAAACTCTGCAAGCAAGAGATGTTGTATAATACATGGTTTTTTATGTGATGATTAACCCAATCATTGTAGCAAAACATTACTAACCTTCCTAAAATAGTATATAAGCATAGGTATTCCACAATTAATTTGGATTCTTTTGGCATCTCACAGTCTCCCCCTCTCTCTCATCATCACCCAGAGTGTCTCACCTATAACAGTGAGATCGGCATGAAGGAAGACTGATGGTGAATGAGCAACTCAAGTGACTAATTTATTATCACATCATCCTTCCCCAGCTGTCTTATAAATGGCTGACAATTAGGTCAAAACAAGATAAACTTTGGAGATTTTCATTGATTACTACTTATTTAATGGCCTGCCAGACTCAGAGGCCACACAAAGGCAGGTTTTCTGTGGAAAACCTGAGACTCTGAAACACAACAGACTGCTAACAACAGCCTTCCCCTCACTGATAAAAAATGGATTTTAACTCTCATCTGGTGGCTTCAAGACAATTATGAACAAATAAAATGGGTACATTGATTAAAATTAAATGGATGGAAATATAAAGTATTAGTAAGTCTGAATAGCTTCTCATAACAATAAATCTGATGTTATCTGGCAATAATTTTAATATATAGGAAGTCTGAAGGAGAGCAAAGCACTCGATGGCAAAGGAACCTCTCCGGTCAAACACTGAACTTGCAATCCCAGCTTTAGAACACAGCAGAAAGAGCCTCAGTTTCAACATTAAAAAAAAAAAAGCTGATAAATACAGCAAAAATATATTGTGATCCTCATAAACAACAAAACCAGTGACATTTAAGGTACATTAAAAAAATGAATGAAACTTCAGCATCCTAATAGAAATGGTTCCATAATTCATACAGAAATGCTCCTTTCTTTTTTTACACACCCTGTAAGGATAACTCACTAAGAAAATCATGGAGTGGTGAACTCAATAACCATGTTGTGTGCAAAATGAAGCAGAGGTCAATCCAATAACATATTCCCCTACATGAAACACCAAGCTGACCCTTCCATAAAGTGACATTTCAAAGTATGAGCTACCATCACAAAGTTCTGTTATTTGGTGGTGCGGGATCTGACACAGCGAGTCGGAGGACACCAAAGGCTGAGGCTTCGCTCAGAGCCCTGGGTCTGAGCAGCTCAATGCCTTGCTCTCCCTTTCTGCTATTTCCACTGACATGACAAAGATTTTGTACAACAGTGCTGAATATCTCATTTCATCCCAAACTGAAACCTGATGTTATAAATGTTACTCAAATTGGAAAGTCAAGTGTTCCAAAATTAGAAGATGTTCCTCTTGCAACAGCCTTTGATTGCAGACCCTTTCCTCCAAATCCTTGCCTCATTCAGCAGAGGAACTGGATAGCAATCAGGAATTAAGATGTCAGTTCATATTTTTTTTAATCATCCCCTTCACACCATACATTTGCCATATTTGCTGCCTGCACCATGTTTCAGTCATGAGTTCCTGTTTCCTGTTTATCACTGAGGATGCTGTCCCTGACAAAATTGTCTCAGCCATTCCCTGAATGAAAAGAAAAAAAAAAAAAAAAAAAAAGGAGTTTTCACATCAAGAATCTGAGGCCAAATGAATGCCAAAATTCATCCTCTATAAAGTTGGAATCCCAAGAAACTGATTTTTCCAAGCCTATTGCTCTTGGGATGCCAGAGTCCAAAAGAGATACTAAATATTCATTCTCTATAATTCTCTTTTAAAGAAAAACAAGACAGGAAAACATAAATAGAAATGTAATTGACTTATCTGTTAAGTACATGGTTTGAGGAGACTGAAAGGACTCAAATCCCGTACATTTTTCATGTCTTAAAGAGCAATCCACCTCTTTCTCTCTCTTGTAAGGTCCTGAAAGATGTTCTAATTCATACCTGTCTAACTCTACTCTGAGCACCTCTATTCATGCATTCAGCTTGGCAAGATGCTGCTCTTCGTTCACATCTGAGAGATGCAGAAAGGCTTGTGCATCTGGAAGAGGAATTCTGTCAGCTCTGCAAGCTGTTCCCAAAAAAACACCTCATCTATAAACCTCTATAGGTCCTGCCTATAACCCTGCACCATCCCTGTTGCAGTAGTGCCACCAATGAGGGGAGTTTAAAAAGCACAGAAAAAAGAGAAAAAGACACAGAAAAAAAGAGTTTGTGAGATGATCTTTTCTCCTCCATCCTTTTATCTCCATCAGAGGTTTTGCATACATTTGATGGACAAAAGCACCAGCAGAACACACACAAACCTTAAACCCTAATAAGAAAAAGGCACAGGGAAGGGATATACAAACTCCCTCTTATCCAGATCTGTACAGACAGCAAAGAAAAAATTCTTCACTCTTGGTCTGTGAATTACAAAACACCAAAGTCTTATTGAAAATTATCTTAGGATTTGCATCCTTTGGGAAAAAAAAAGAGAAAAAAGAAAAAAGCCTTAAAATTGTAAATACGAAGAGCAATATGCTCCAGAGATATTTGCAGTGAAGTTGGTGCTGCATGGGAAAGTTGTAAACATTTCTGCTGAATTAGGGAAAAGTCAGCTATTGATTGCAAGGGGTTAAAAATAGCTAAGTGATTAAAAAACCATTAGTGTTTGTATTTCCTTTGTTCCTGTTGAATGCAACAAATATCTCATTTAGCAGAAATATTCATGGGTAAGAGATAATTTCTCTGCAGAGGAAAGTGAGACAAATGGCATATTTTTAGGAAAGGCTATTAATTTCCAGAGTGGGTTTTGATGTGCCTCTGAATAGCCATATTTCTGGCTTGCCCACAGTTACAGCAATCAGCGCTTTCCTAGAGCAGCCTGGCTTGATGTGTGTGCTTCATTTTTCATACCCATAAACCAGGAGGGTTTTTTTCATTTTTCAGCCTTAAACCAGGAGGTGTGAGTGCTGTCCCTCCCTTCAAAAAACTTTCACATGTCCAAGCAATTCTTTCACTTCAGGATCACCACCAAGTGTTTGTGAAGTAAACAAATAAAATGCAAGCCCTACAGCACATTTAGAATATGTGAGAATGTAAGAAGTTATTCACACTTACTAATACTTTACATTTCCATTAATTTCATTTTAATCAATGTACTCATTTTATTTGTTTATAATTGTCTTGAAGCCACCAGATGAGATTTAATTTTTTTGAATTGAATATAGAGCTACCTCTGCTCCACACACTGAGATCAGGAGGGGTAGGATCAGTGCTGCTGTAGTAGTCACTCCCTCCAGGTAAAACTGGCCAGATTTTATCTGTCATAAATCAGTGTAAAACCTACTGATGGTCAAAGCATGCCAAGAAAAGACCTTTCCCCTTCAATATTGTTTCATAATCACTTAAAGAAGTACATATTCCTCATGGAAGCAAAGGGATCCTGTTCTGCTGCAATTATCCAGCACTTTAATGATGTTGTCACTTGTGCTCACCTTGCTTGGAAAATATTAACTTTTAGAGAAGAATTTGTGATTTCTCTTTGGAATTTATTTAGAATAGAGAAAAGAGGGATTCCTTTGGAGCCAATCCTGACTGTATGACTTTGAGCAGCACTGATGGCATGGCCAGTGAGGCTGTGATTCTGTGGTAATCCACAAAATCAGAGGGTTTTGGGAAAGCTGCAAAATGCAGGCCTCAGATACAGCAGAACTGTGATTGGAGCTAAGCAGCAGCCATGAGATTGGTCAGCAGAAAAATTATTTAAACTGTAGAAAAGCAAGGACAAATAGAACAATGGTCTGTGTATTAACGCTTGTCTAGAATAACTCCCTAAGCCACAGAAAAGTTTATCTAGTGAGATTTTAGGAAGGTTGGAGCTTAATAATGGAGCTCTGTGCATTGTGCTTTAAGGTTTACAAGCAGGTATTGTGTTTGAAATAAGCAAGCATTGTTTAACCAAAGATATGTGTGCTTATAGTGGTTGGATGGAACTACTCTCAATGTGCTTTTGCTTTGTGTGATTGGGCAAAAAACTTATAAAGTGAGTTGTAGCATTGAGTTCTTGGTCTGCTGCCTGGGATGTGAGCTGCTGGCATCTTCCCATTGTCATAACCATGTAAGGAGAGTGATGCTGGAAAATAAAGCAGCTCAAGGCACGTTCCTGCAGTCCTGTCCTGTTGGTGATCTGTACACAGCCCCCAGCTGGTGGTCTGGTCCCTCTCCCATTGCCAGGGAGGGGAGGGAGGCTGTGCCCAGGGCAGGGGAAGCAGGAGGGACAGGCAGGAGCACGTGGGAGCTGTCTGCAGGCAGGGAAAGTGTGAGAAAACAACTGGTGCAGCGGGACCAGAAATTCTGCATCCACGCCTTTCATCCAAATCATTTCGGAGCACAAGCTGGAGCAACCCCTCCAGCATGCACCATGACAGCAAAGCCCTAAAACCAACCTCACTGGGGGGACAACAGTGCAAAGAGAAGGAAGATTTAGACCTAAAATGGCAAGCTGAAAAACAACTAGAGTGGTCTCTGACACCAGGTGATGGATTTGTTATTAATGGAAAGCACCAAATTGAATGCGCCTTAAAAAAGCAGGTGACAGAGCACGTGAGAAAGCCTTTAAAAAACTCCAAGTCTTTCTAGAGGGAAGCAGACATTTTCACAAAATGCACAGACATAATACCAAAAAAAAAACTACTAAAATATTCATTAGAAAAATACAAGCTAAATCAGAATGTGAAGAGACTCAGATTTTCCTCTCAGGCTGTGAGATGAAGATTTTCAGGGCAGCAGCTTGGCTTGCATTTTCATTTTGCTAGTCAGAGCAAGCAGATATTCACCTGCATGTTGCCAGCTAAAAGTGCACATGCTGCAATTATATTCCACTTCAAAAGGTGTTTTTTAACTGTCTTAGAAATTCACTTTCCTGCATCAAAGTCACAGAAGGCTTCAGTTCTGCAGCAGCCTCTGCAAATATAAAACCCTACCCTGTTACATCAGCTCCTACAAATCTGAGGCTCATAAATCAAAACACTGATACCTTTTCTATGAAATACAAACAGGCTTTAATTAAGTGTGTAGTAGTTAAATCAAGAGATCAAAGGTACTTTCATTCTGTGTGTCCTGTGTTCTCAGCACCCAAGGGAATTGCGTGAGAGATTCCTGCAAATCTGAAACGGATTTCGGACTCCAGGGCTCAGCTTTGGACAATAATTCCTTGTGTGAGCCTCTGGACAGGATTTAATCTCTTCGTGCTTTTGTGCCCCACTTGCAGTAGGTGTAAAGAGTGATCACGTGAGAGGCAGTGGTCTCATCTGAATTATTTTCATATTTACAGAAGTTCAGCGAAATTCTTGAATGCAGGGATGAATAAAGGGGTTGGCACACATCCTTATGGCAAACTTGTGCCTGAGGTGGGAGAGTGAGGCATTGCTGGGGGTTCACTGGGAGAGAGTTCTGCCAGCTAGGCTAATTCCTGCTGGATTGGAGACCCCTCCAACCAGGGCTGTGATGGGGAGACACACCAAACCAGAAAGAGGCAAAAAAAGAAAAACCTAAATCTGTAAAATAATTCATTTCCAAAGTTACTGTAGAAACACTGATGCATAACAATTCAGCTGCACAAAACTCGGACAGGGATCTGTTTATTCCAGGTTCCTGCTTACCAGAGTGACCCAGATGATCACTTAGCACAGCAAACACTTCCATGCTGGAAAACAGCTCATGGTGCTGAATAAGGCACAAAGTAAACAGATCTTACAGGAAATTCACTCTCACCGCACACAGCTTTGGAGCTGCTGCTATAAATCCACTGCAAACAGTCAAAGCTCCCATCAGCCAAAAAAGAATCTGCTCAAAGCATCTCAGATTTGCAGGGGGTTACAGGAGGTCTGTCCTGATGGGATTAACAGCCTAGGTCTGTGCTCAGAACATTTCTATGGTCAAAAAATGCAAATTTGGTCTTTGAAGTGGTCTCCCTATAATGAACCTCGCTAGTTTTTAACCAAAGGGTATAGAAACTGCAACACACAGAAATTGTAGAAATCAGTTTTTAGTTGAGCTCTTGATGCTGTGACTGAGGCAACAATATTCCATGCTCTGGATGAAAGGGAGTAATAATTTACTATTGGAAGACACAAAAGGATTCATTTTGCAGCAAGCAAGATCCAACCAGCATTGCAATGATTCATTTTATGGCCTCAAACAAATACTGAATAAATAAAGAAAATAAACCCTTTTTAGATCTCATTTTCAAAGCAACTCTGAAATGGCTATATTGGGGGCTTTGTTGTAATGTCATTTTTACTGAATTGTTACATTTTGCTGAGCTGCTGCTGCTACCAAGAGATGGAGTCAACATCCCTGTCAAGAAGCTGCAGACCTTCATGCCTCTGTCCCATGGCCAAGGAAATATCTTTATAGAGTAAGCCCTTCTGGGGGAAGAGCTTTGAGTTTTCAGCCCTTTCAGCACAAGCCAGCCTTGCAGAAAATGGCAATGGAAAGAAATTAGTCTGGGCCCCAGCAAGCCCAAGATCAGGATTCTCCTGCTCAGACAGAGAAGGAGCCATAACTCACCTGTACCCTCAGCCCTTCTGCCACAACACTTGCAAGGCATTGTTTTAATGTGCTAAGCAAGGAAGCAAAGCCAGTGAATCCCAGTCCATGGATTAATGGGAGTGTTATGACACCACTGAGCAGGTTTTGGCTGCCCTTCTACTCACAAAGCCTCCCCACTGGCAAATATTGTCTGGAAATTACCAACTGCACGCACACCACAAAACAACACCACGGTAATAGGCAGAACAAATTTGTATTTATCTATTCAGTGCAGGGGGGAGAAAAAAAAATCTGCAGCAAGAGAAGGCTTTAAAGGGAAAAAGTTGTGCTTACAGAGCCTTTTCTGCTTCCCAGGAGCACAGATTAACAGCTAGGGTGGCTGGTGGGTGGGAAGCTGCCTAGCAGGCAGCAGCAAGTGAGCTGGTGGATGTGCCACTAGAGCTCCATCAGCAGCTGTGTAATGCAAAGATTAGATATTGGTTACATTTTGTCAGCCTTCCCCAAAGGATTCGGAGCTCTGCTTGTGTCCCCAGGCTAGAACATAATCACCAGTCAGAAATCTGCATTCTGTGTGCCATCCCCACAGTGGGATGGAGAAACCTGTTAGCCACAGCACAGAAGATGCATCTGAGAGATGAAAGTGAGCTGAGGAAGGGCTCAGGAGTCAGGAGCAATAAATGAAATGCTTGTTCTGTTACCAAACACTGATTCATTCTCCCAGCCTCTCTACATTATCAAAATTACTAGTACAGGCAACAAGTGCAGAGGCAGCATCAGGCAATACCCTCTCAGACATAATTATAATAATGCACCTTTCTCATCATGTGTTGGCAGCAGGAGAGGCTCTGGGGTTTTTGTCCAGAGAATCCGGTGAATTTGTCACGCTATCCAAACAGAAATACATCTGCAGCTTCATGTTTTCCTTTCCACAGCCCAGACCTTACAGCAGCCCTGTTGGCTCCCTATTACATTCAAATTTATTTCCTTTTTTTTTTCTCCACACAAACACTATCTGTGATTTTTTTTCATGCTGTGGAGTATCTGCAGGGCTGATTGAACAGGCTCTGCCTATCCCAGATGCTGTTTCCTGATAACTTCTGAGTTAACCTCCAGAAGATGCACTGCTCCTGTCAGCTTGGGAGCTATGAGAACAGCAAGCGTTGGAGATGGTTCTTCTGATGGCAAAGGATTTTTAGTAAAGCTAATCCCCACCCAAAAAAAAGCAGGAGACAGGACACAGCAATATTTTTTCCTACCTAGACAAAGCTCAGGAAATGCCCTGAATGGGTGCACTGAGTGTCTCTCCAAGGACAGAGGCACACTCAGCAAGACCACACTGAAAACAAATACATGTATAAAATAAAACTCAAAATAAGGTCAGGAAACTTAACAGCTATTCCATGGTACAACAAGTATTCAAACAGAAGCAATAACCTAAGCTAAGATTATAACACACTGTTTTTACAGCCTGGTTTTGTGGGATTACTAAACACAGCTCAGCTTCATTTTACAGGTCCAAGTTTTATCCATTTATCCTGTTCCACTTCCAGAACTGGTTTTTTTTTAAGTTTATAGAAAGCATTTGCAGCAAAGAATTTCTTAGGAGCTCCTTACTCTTCCAGCACCATAATTTATGCGCCATATTTTTCCATTCCTCATTTAAATGCATCAGATTTCCCTGGAACTTATTTTACTAATAATAAAATCTAAAAAAAAGTTGACAACTATGTATAAATGTATCTACTAATGGGTAGGGATGTTATGAGTAATATCAAATTATTAAATCAGGATTTCCTTTGTCAGTAAGGAGCAGCTGCTACATTCTCTGCAAAGCTGACAGAGTAACTGAGACTGAATCAGACTGCACTGTCTACAGGCCATTTCACAAAAATCAAGTGAGCAATAATCACCACTTTTACATGCCCTGGAGAAGGAGATTCAAGGTTCTGTACTGATTCCCTCCCAGAAGATATCAACTGTGGTGAAAAAAGATTTTCCACCACAATGCAAAGACAGAGAAGTACAGTCAAGGATTTCTCGAGCTCTACAGAAGCTATAAATTGATTGCCCCTCATCCCCACACTCAAGTCAGCAAATACTGTGAAATAACATGGGAACCACCTGGGGAAAATGCGATTTTGGGCTGCATGAAGCAGTTAACAAGTCAGACCAATCTTCCCATAGAACACTGAGTGTACTGAGAGTTCCAATGCTTCTTCCCACAGCCCTGCCAGTGGAGTTTTCCTGCTGCTCACAGTTCATCTGAGAGCACTGGGGTTTGGAACAAGTAAATAACAAGTGACAGGTGTGACTCAGCCAGCTCTGACTGAAACTGAAGCAGCACAGAAGCTATTGACAGATTGAGGGGGGGAAATGGGAGAAAGGAGAGTTATGGTGATGGTCTCAGCCAGGTCTAACTCACAGCAGGGCTGTGACACAACAGGAATGTGTTTGTGAGAGATAGAGAGTGACAAGATATCCATCCACACTGTGCCTCCTGGCCAGTAATAATGCCATCACCTCTCACTGGCAAACAGCTGAATTTTATTCCTAACAAATTGTAACATTTCAGAGGTACGCAACACAAAACTCCAATGAATCTTAGGTATTGTGTTGCCTTATCCACCACAAAATTATGAGGCCTTTTCAAAATAAGTCCAGCTGGACAAGTTCTTGGTGCAGCTTGAAAAGGGCATCCTGATTAGGCTGCAGGAGTGCATGCGATGGTCAACATTATCTCAATATTATCTCTGTCATCTGCTGGAGTTCTTCTGCCCAATGGTGTAATTTTGCTCCTGAATACCAACTGATTCAATGTTTCAGTTGATTTAAGAATTACAGCTGACATATTTTATCCTGTCAAGAAGCATTTGGCTCTTGAGGCAAGTCAAGCCAGGGAGCAAGATCCCAGAGGGAGGTTCCTTCACTGCCCCTGGGGCTGGGAGACCTGCAGGCTGCAAAACCATTGATACCACTTGGCGTCCAAAGGACAGAAAGAGAAATGGAGGCCAAGGAAAAAAACAATGAAAATGCAAACCTTCCACCAGGCCAAGTGTGCTGGACCAGTGAATGTCCATTCTGTGCTTCTTTTCTGCCAGGGTCAGGGTTAAATGTGTGAGGTGGTATTTCTTGCTGGGACTCAGGTGTTTGTTCTTATCTATGTCACAATCTGAGTAGCCATGAGTTCTACAGCACTTTACCAAGCTACAAAATGGAGCTGTATCTCTCTCTACAAGATCTTTTAAGGACAAACTGTCCAGTTAAGAAATGACACCTAAATTATTTTTACTTTTAACCCAATAACCAACCATGCAACATGGACTTTTTTATCCAATGACACAAAACATCCCAAACCCAAGGAGAAGAAGGACCAGCCTCCATCCTAAAACTTCCATCTTGCTTTTTATATATTACTATATTCTGAAACCTTAAACTCTTAAATTTCCCACCCTGCGATATTACACATTCTATTCAAACTCCACATCCACAATCCCAGTTTTGTCATTCCATTTTGGAAGCCTTCTCCACAGCCTCAGGTCAATGCAGTGTTCTCTCGGGGGTCAGTGCCTGTCAGCACAGAAAGTCTGAATAAAGACAATAAACTGTGTCTTATTTAACTGTTCCATTGTCAGAGCTTATAAAGATAACGTTCCAGAGTTAAGCAGGTCAGCTCGTTTCAGACTTAATTTTTCACTACCTTTCTTTCTAATGGTCTCAGCCAAACCACTCAGGGATATTTCCAGTGAAAATTAGAAACCCTGTGGAATAATTCCTATATGTGTACGGATGGTGAAAATGAAGCTGCAAGGCCAAATTTTTCCTCCATGGAACTGTACAGGACACAAGGTGAGTTGAATTAAACCATTAGGAGGGGTTTGGAAGGCATGAATTTGAATGCAAACCCTGATCGTGTTTGGAGCTGTGCTATAAAACTCTACATTTCTCTGCTCTAATCACAGATAAAAGCTGAGCCCATAATAATAATAAAATCAGATATGCCCAGTTTCAGATCTCTGTTTCACTCCAGCAGTTCTAAAAATGCACCTCCAACCTGCTCCACATTCAAAATCCCCATCATGGTACCCTGGTTTTCAAGCTTAGCTCCTGTACTGATTCTGTGATTTTTAAGTTCCACACTCTGTCATTTTGCTTTGTGGGTGACCTCCAAATCTGCAAAGGCTTTCAGGTGTGTTGTTACAAATTTAAGTCTGAAATGAGCTGACCTGCTTAATTGAGGATGCCCATAGAGTTTAATGGAACAATCTAGTGCTTCAGGATTTTTTTGTGCCAAAGGCTCCTGGTTTCTCACAGCTACAACAGAGGCATCTAAACTCAAATTGTCATTTATAATGCTGCTTATAAAGAATTCTGCACAATCTGGTGACACCTTCAAAGCCTATTTCCCATTGGTGCACCCATTTAGTGGAAACCTTGCTTTTTGTATTTAGCTTGTACTTTCCTGGAAAATCTTTAGTGCCTCTCCCCCTGCTTTTGGGGGAAAAAAATCTATTTGGTAATCTCAGTTCTTGACATAAAGGTGGACTTGGTGCACCAGCTGGAGAAGGCACAATGTCCACAATGGAGAAGGAAAAGCTCCTGCCAGGGCAAGGAAAAATGAGTGGCTGGTCCAAGTCTCTGAACAATTAGCTCAATTCTCCCCTGCTGGCAGATGCAATCTTCTGTAGAGGACACCATCTTAGACAAAAACTTGTGTTATCCATGTGCTAACTACTTCTCCTACCCCTACCTTCTGCTACCTACTGTTTTCCTGCACTTTCAGTCCAAATGTCTGCTGGAGCAATTTGATATAATTGGGTTTTTCTGTTAATTTCATTGAACTGCTTTCAGTGCTCTAAGTAGTAAAACTGACTCCATTTCACTGCTGACAGACAGACTCTGCTCAGGGTACCTTGTTCACTAGCACAATTTCAACTGTGTTCATACAGTTTGACAACCCTGCAAGCTCTAATCCAGCAGATTTGAGGCTGTTTCCTTAGGAAAAGGAGCAGCCTGCCTAAATGTCATGTTTTACAATAACTATGCAGCATTAAGAAGTTTCCCAAGAATCAGAAATGCCAGAAAATAAGGTAAAATGGAAGAAGGTTTAAGGGAGATGTTGGATTGGAAAATGTTACTTTGGCATGACAGAAGGCATTTTTGGAGAACCTCACTCACATTTTGGAGAACCCTCTTCTTTATCATTTTGGAGCTGTTTCTGTCTACATGAGAAAATTTCTCCTTCCTGAAAGGGCTTTGTAAACCATCACCTTGCCCTCTGTGCAATACTGCTCTAAATATTTGTATATATTTATATTGTTGTATATATTTTATATGTTGATATTGTTGTGTATATTTATATTCTTGTGTATATTTGACTGTTGTAAATACTTGTATATATTTATACTGTTGAACATATTTGTAATATATTTGTATATTTTATATTGTTGTGTGTGTTTAAATTGTATATATTTGTAATTTATTTGTATATGTTTATATTGATGTGTATCTTTATACTGTTGCATATATTTGTAATATATTTGTATACGTTTATATTGTTGTTTATATTTATATTGTTGTATATATCTGTAATATTTTTATATGTTTATATTTATGTGTATGTTTATGTTGTTGTATATATTTGACTGTTGTAAATACTTGTATATATTTATATTGTTATGTACATTTATATTGTTGTATGTATTTGACTGTTGTATATATACTTGTATATATTTATATTGTTGGACATATTTGTAATATATTTGTATATTTTATATTGTTGTATGTGTTTATATTGTATGTATTTGTCATGTATTTGTATATGTTTACATTTTGTGTATATTCATATTGTTATATATATTTGACTGTTGTAAACACTTGTACATATTTATATTGTGTATATTTGGAATATATTTGTGTATGTTTACATTGTTGTGTATATTTATATTGTTGTATATATTAATAATATATTTGTATATGTTGATATTGTTGTGTATATTTGTATTGTTGTATATATTGACTGTTGTAAATACTTGCATATATTTATATTGTTGTATATATTTGTGTATGTTTCTATTGTTGTGCATATTTATATTGTTGTATACATTTGACTGTTGTAAATATTTGTATATATCTATATTGTTGTGTATGTTTGCAATGTATTTGTATATGTTTACATTGCTATGTATATTTATATTGTTGTATATATTTGTAATATGTTTTTGTATGTTACTATTGTTGTCTATATTTATATTGTTGTATATATTTGACCACCCTCACAGTAAAAAAGAGGTTTTTCTGCCAATGAGAATGGCACAGTGAGTAAGCTGAGGTTATAAGCTATTTTTTATGGTGAAACACTACAAAACTCAACAAATTTCTGTGGAAGTCATTCATGAGCCTAGAGGAATTCACAGAATGCTCTCTGCTGAGCTGTAGAGATTTTTAAAGGAAGTCTCATTTCTATAAAACCCACCAATTACACCCATCCAAAATTCTATAGGCCTGTTCTCCTGGGGTTTGTTATCCCAGAAATCCAGGTATCAAGAGCAATGCTCAGCTACCACTCACTCCCAAACCCTGACCAGCAGATGCCTTGATCAGCCCCCTGCAAGCCCTGCAGGTGATATCTCATTTTTCTTCCCATAATGAACCAAAATGACCCAATCTGAGCACAGCAAACTGCCACTGGAGAATTGTTCACCACGAGCCACACATTTCCAAAACAGCCACAGAAGAAATTGCTGCTTAGCCCTGGCTGCAGGTCAATGGGCACTCAGAAAGGGCTGATCAGAGGTTTTCATGCAGCAGGAGGTGCTCAGGTGAGGGGCAGCCCAAATCCAGCCACTCACGCCACAAAACCACAGCAGGAGCACCTGCCAAGCAGGGAAGGAAAATGTCCCTGTTCCTCCTCTCAGTGCACCAGTGGCAGAGTCACCACAGCCTCAACAAACACTCCTTGATTAGGCTCGTTCATTTTATCAATACCAAGGAGCTCTGGAGGAATGGCTGTAAATACTTATTACCATTTCCAGGTACCTGTCTTGGCAGCTCCTTCAGAGGGGAATGAGCATTTCCCTGTGAAACCAGAGCTAATGCTGTGAAACCCCCTTCACAAAGCATCATGAATCACACCCCACTGAAGATTTCAAAAGAAGGGAAGGCAAGAAATCCCCCAGTGCTGATGTGCTGGGCTGGTGGGTGTGAGCTCAGCTCCCAGATCTCATCCGCAGCTTTGGTCATGGCACATCTCATCTCCATCCAGGGATGCATCCCTGCAGCTCAGCCTGCTGAATTCCCTCCATAAGGCCCTATTTTCACCTCCTCCTGTGTCCTAAACTGCAATATTCAACAGAGGGGTTGGTACAGAGATGATCCTTACATCAGACCTGGAGATAAAGGGATGTGGATTTTCAATAAAATAGATTACAGGGGGCTTTTTGGGTCTTTTTAGAAAAGAAAATTCAGGATGAAATTTGCTGTTCTGTCATCACAGAAATTCCTGCAGCTCTTTCTTTGAGAAATACAAGCATACAAAATTCTTCTGAGCAGGAGTGTGAAATACAGCAATGTGTCATTCACTGCCCCTATGATTATCCAGCCAAATCTACTCATTACAAGCCTCTGAAAAATGACAATTCACTCATTCTAAAGACCTGTTAGAATTTGGCAGCATTGTCAAACTCCCTCTTCTCATCACACATTCCAAATCAGGCCCCAGATTTCTCAAACTAGACACTCAGGAAAAGGGTGAACTCAAGTTTGATTTGAAACATTTTGCATTGGCATTGTGAACAAACCCTCTTGTGCTCCCTCTTTGCATTCAAAAGCACCAAGCCCATGGCTGCTGCCTTGTCCCAAGAGCCCTTCCCCTTTCTGCATTTGTTCTCCACAGCAAAAATCATCTCCCAAATCGTACAGCTGAGACAGAGCTCTCACTGATAACAGCCCTGCTTCATTCCTAGTTTTTGATCCATTATTTACTGAAATAGATAAAAACCTTCAAGGGCTTAAAAAATAAGTGTCATGGTTTGATGCTGGCGCAATGCCAGTGCCCCCATGAAAATTCCTTCTCCCTGGTTTCTGCTGTGAGATGTGACCAGGAATAAGCAAAGCAGGCTCCCACTTAGAAATAAAGAAAAGCTTACTAACTAAACTACAAGGAAAAAGAAACACACAGGGAAAATGAAAACCTTACAAATACATTTCCTCCTCCCCCCACCAAATTTCTAATATGTCTATCCTCCAAATCACCAACTCTTGGCCCATCACCACCCTGTAGATAATCAATTCTCAATTTGTCAAGAGGAGAGGAGTCCTTCTTGGGCCATAGTGACCTCTTCCTTTCATGTCCAGTGCTCTCACCACTGAACATGAACCAGAGATGCTTCTAGGGTTTTCTTTTAAGGGTGCTTTGTCCCATTCCAAAAAGAGCACAGTCTCTCCTTTGGGACACCTGTCTCCCCCAAATTTTTCCCCCCCTGGGCCAAGGGGTACCAACACTGAACCCTCTTGGCTCTGAGGCATTGCCTCCCCCTGGATGCAGTCTCTGTGTCACAAGCAACATGGTTCTGCCCATGGCTACACAAAAAGAGTCCAGCAAAAGCCACTCCATCATCTCTCCCCACTAAGATTCTTCTCTATTCTTCCAACATCTCTCACTGGCTCAGACCTTCACCACACTTGCACATTTCCTCCTTCACCTTCCACTCTATCTCCCTTCTAGGAAAGGTTAATGTTCTGTAAAGTTTTCATTGTCCAAAAAGGGGTTAAAAGCTCTCACAAGTGGCCAGACACCTTCTAGATATCAAATTTCAAGGTAACAGTCCCAAGAGAGCTTCCCAGGGGAGTTCGAGAACTCCCTTTTTAACCCCTTTGTTCTTTTTTACTTTTTTAACCCCTGTGCTCTCAGAGGCGTATCCAATGGCCCAGTGGCCACACCAGGTGCCAATATTCAAATCTGAACACCCATTGGCCTGACCACTTCATCCCAGAAAACTCGCTTCCTCTCAAACCACGTCAATAATTAAGAAAAGGGACTGTGAAATTAAAGACTATTCTGTAAGTATTCTAAAGCGAGGTTTCCCTGTTTCCAGGCTCCTTGCAGCACCATTGCTGGGTCAGTGCATTTGCTCTGGTTGCACACCAATGAAAACCAACAGCAACAACAGCTTCCCCTCAGCCCCACATGGTTCCCAGGTCTGCCCACTGCTCATTAAGGTGAGAATATTTGCAAGTATTTGACCATAAAAGGGGAGGTCATTAAATGATTTTAATCCACAATCTGAAGTGCTGTCTGGTAATACTGTCCAAGCAAGAAGAAAAGATGTTTTATCCAACCAACTATTAAAAACTCTTTACCTTGGCTCTAACTAGTGAGGTTTAGTGTAAATTGTACTGGTTACACTTGCAATTTGAAATCCAGTCACCTCATCACTTAATTATCAACATACAGGGCTCAATAATAGGTCACTTATTTAATTGCTGCAACAGAGAATACTGCTAAATATGTAAAGGTAATAGTTAGCAAATCATGATGCACCACTGGAGTGCTGGGACCAAACTGGAGTGCTGGCAGCAGCAATTCGTCAAAAACAGCCACATGGAGGCTTCTCCCATGCTGATCAGCAGTATTCAGCCATTCCCAATAAATTAATAGCAAATGAGTTCTGGTTGCAGTGCAGAAACTCTCCATCATGAGCACACCTTAGCTGGAGAGGAGTTGCATGGAAGATGCTTCAGGTGCCTCATTCTGCATCCTCCCTCCATTCTCTTTGGAGGAGAAATGAGCTGAGAGGTTCAAAGAAGAGAGCACAAACACAGGTATCCTGTGTTATGACAAATAATTACCAGGTGTGTATCAATGCCAGGCTTCCTGATGCACTAAACCATTAATAACAGGAGCCCTGCCAATGCACACCTTGAGAGATTAGTGCAATCCTGCTCATAAATGACATTGATAACACAGTGAGTGCACTGCAGGTGAGGAAAATCAACCCTGCCATGAAATCACAGCATTCATTTAGAAACCAGCCCATCAAAAACGCAAAAAAAATTAATGATTAGCCCTACACCACATGTGAGTTTCCATTTTGATATGAATGTGAGTTTATTACACTGCAATTTCAGTCCAAGTATCTGCTGTAGCAATTTGATATAATTGGGTTTTTCTGTTAATTTCATTGAACTGCTTTCAGTGCTCTAAGTAGTAAAATGCCTACTCCATTTCACTGCTGACAGACAGACAGACTCTGCTCAGGCTACCTTGTTCACTATCAAAATTTAAACTGTGTTCATACAGTTTGACAACCCTGCAAGCCCTAATCCAGCAGATTTGAGGATAAGCAGCAGCCTACCTTAATGTCATATTGTACAATAACCATGCAGAATTCAGTAGTTTCCCAAAAATTAGAAATGCCAGAAAATAAGGGAGTGGAAGAAAGTTTATGGAAGAGGTTTGATTGATTAATATTACCTTGGCATGACAGAAGGCATTTTTTGGAGAACCTCACTGCACTCCCTCTCCTTTATCTTTGCAAAATGATAATTGCAAAACAACCCTGAGCCACTGAGTTTAGTACCCATTATCCCAATCATGTAATGCAATGTCAACATTTAGGGAAAGGATTAATTAAAAAATGCCCTGTGTAGCTCCCTGAAGTAAATTGGCTGTACCTTCACTAGGAAAAGGGGAAGACACATTTTCTCACTTGCAAATGCTTTCATCAGCAAAGAATGCATGTCTGGGGAAAGGGAGGAAAATCCAGTTTTGTGGTGCCAGAAGATGCTGGCATTTCATTCCTTAACACCTGATCTAGGAACTGTGTTGCCTGTATGGGACAAAACACCCACAGAGTAATTTGGGAAGTGAATGGAAGAGGAAAACTACTGCAGAGCAGCAGAGAAGGCTTTGCCCATCAGCAGTGGGCTGAGCAGGACACAGAAGCATGAGGAGCTGCTGGGGAAAGTGACCCTGGAGCCTGGCTTTTGTACAGCAGTCAGTGGTAAGAAGCCCAGGTTTAAATGAAAATAATAAATGAAAAGAGCCAGCAGTGAGTCTCCATTCACCACCTTGATCACTTCCACGAACGATAATTCAAGATTAACATTCACCTTTTCCAGGCTAAAGCATTTCCATGCGCTCCATCCTCACGAAGCACAGGCCAGGGATGGCAGCGATGGAGGCACGCGGAGATCTGGGCAGGCAGGACAAACAGAAATGCTCTTGCATCTCCCCTAACAAACATGTCACCCTTCCCATGTTCCAGTCACACTGATTGCCCTGCTGAGCAGTGAGAGGAGGCACAGGAGCCACCCTGGAAATGTGCACATCCCTCCTGTGGCCGTGCACTCGTGCTTTGGTGGGAAATACTGCAGCAGCTGCAGTGCTGCTGCTTGTGCCACCAGCTCTGGGTGCTGCAGGGAGCAGGGGCTGGAAGCCTTGCTCAATTCCCCCCATTTTTAATGCCAATTTTGTGAAAGGGCTCTCTGGTGTGATTATCCCCAGCATCCTGCATCCTCACTGGGCAGGTGCCTGATGCAGCTGCGCCTGGAGGAGATGAAGGGGAGATTGCAAAGTCTGCAAAGTGTGAGGGGAAATGACCCAAAAACATGAAGAAACCCTGCAGCCTGTTGGGTGTGACCCTTGTGGCATGGCCTTGCCCCAGTGCAGGGGGAAATGAGGAGGAGACTCCTCTGCTCTGCTGCAGAGCCTCCCCAGCTACACCAACCTGTGAGCAGCAGTGTGGGTGGCTCTCGAGTCAAATGCAAATCAGGAGCGAACACAAATTTGAGGAAATAAATATAGGGAGAGAGTTAGTTTCCATTTCTTTCATATATTCTGAAATTGCAGCGATTGTTGGTTCATTAACATAAATCACGGAGCTGGGCACCCTGTATCAGATCAAATATTCATGAAAACGGCAGCTCTAAAGATATCACCTTCACATGAACAGATGTTGGCCTTACAGAAACATGGGGGGAAAGCAGGGATTCAGAAAAGCACATCCACTTGCAGACAAGCCATACATTCACATAAAAATACATTAACTTAATATTCCAGTCTAGCACAGCTACCGAAATGTTCCTTGCCATAAGAGCCATAAGCTCCTTGCCAAAAGAGCATGAAACACACATGGACACATGCACAGGGCAAAGATTCTTTCACCTTTAAAAGGGCATTTGTGCCTCTTGAGAGCCATAAGTCAGAATTAAGCAGCAGTTTTTGCTCACAGGCAGCACTGAACAGCCCGAGCACCTTGCACCAACTCTGCTTAACCACTGCAAAATTAACGCTGGTGTGTGCCAGCTATTTTTAATTCCTTAAGTACCAGCAACACGAAGGGCTGGTGTTTCATGTTTAGCACTAAAGGCAAGCAAAGAGACTTGGAGCTGAGTGGAAGCTGCTGAGAGGACGACCTGCAATGCATAACCTTGCAAACAAACCAGAGCCTGCACGGATGGCAAAACAAACACCAGCGCAGAGCTTGGAACGATCCATCACAAGTGCCTCAGGGGCAGACTCACAAATGAGGCATGTAAGTGCCTCATGTAAGACTTGCAGGAGCTGCCAGCTAACACCCACTCACTCGAGCAGCCCCTTGAAGAGGCAATGAATGCAATTCCTGCGCAATTCCTGAATTCCTCCAGTGATCTGCCAGTGCAGGCACCCAAACGCCTCTGTAACTCTCAGCAGCTCTGGTACCACTGACTCACTGAAAATCACTGCTGCCTGAGCTGCCCATGGTGCTTAAACTGAGCCTGCAGAAACCCCTGAGCACTTCGAATGGGCGGTGGGGTTTTTTTATTTCCCTTTGACAAAAGGGCAAAGATGATAAGAAACGGGATATTGTAAAATCTCAGCTTGTGGCTCACTAAAGCCTTGGTGAAAATCCTGGCCGGGATATTAGAGGCACTAATGAGGAGTAGCACTCCAGCAGCTCAAACACCAAATACCAGGGAGCCAGGGAGGAGCCATGCAGGATGCTGCTTTAGTTTGTCACATCCATAGGATTACAGGCAGAGTTGAGCAAACTCAAAATAGGGATGACTTCCTGCTGGGATCCTCCCTTTTGACCCCTGTAACCATGGGAGCCCCTTCACAAGCCCTGACCCAGCTGACCAGGAGTGATGAGCAGGTTTTAGTTTCATTCCAGGCACAAGCAGGAAAGAGAAGCTTCCAAGAGCCCAACTTGCTATTTACTTCCAAGCATTTTCTGCAAGCTCCAACTGGAACATATTGCTATTTTTGCACCAAAGTTTATGTTAATTTCATCTTGTTCTACCATAAAAGCTTAAACCACACTTTGTGATCACGTAAATCACTGATCTGAAAACTCCCCACTGCAGTGTGTCCTCTTTTTCTCCCTCTCCCCAAAGAAATGGATGAGCACCAGTGATTTGCATCACCTCTTCATGGGATTACCCAAAAACTTGATGCTAGTTAGTTAACAACTTCTGAATAATCTCTCAGAGGAAAAGAAAAGCCTATTTCAAGAAAGTTGTTGAGTGTTTGACACTTGATAACTTAAATGCGAGATATCTTGGAAGACAAAACATAATTTTGTCTCTTTGAGATGTGCACTGAGGGAGTTTGGGGTGGTCATTTGGTTTTTGGCGGTTTTCTGACAATTACACCATGAAAAACTGCTGAAAAGTTTAAATTTCTGCCCCAGTGATAAATGCAGGACCCAGAGCTGCAAGGGAGCACTTAGCAGGATGATGCTCATGGAATAAAAGAG
Organism: Melozone crissalis; assembly: GCF_028551555.1. Taxonomy (NCBI): domain Eukaryota; kingdom Metazoa; phylum Chordata; class Aves; order Passeriformes; family Passerellidae; genus Melozone; species Melozone crissalis. Next base: position 6,612,889 of record NW_026535816.1, read on the forward strand.
GATTATTGCACATGTACATGTGTTTGTGTAAACAAGACCAAGTGCTGACAGGAGTTTTGTTTCAAACGAGAAAAGCCTGGGGAAACAGGTCAGACCTTTTAAGAGATAATTTGTATTTCTTGGTGCTGTGTGCTGGAGGAATGGAACAGCAACCGTGCCAGCAATGCGTCTGCACTCAGGGTTACTTGGTTCCTGGGAAGTGGGGACTCAGAAATATTTTACACAAATATTCCTGACTTCTCTGGGGTTTTGCAAATGCATTGATTTTTGATCGTGCAAGAAGCACAAGGTAACATTTCAGTGTTTGTCACCCCTCTCTGTCCCTACATCCAGCATCGTGGCCAAACCCGAGTTTGTCTGCCAGGGCCAGGCACAGGCAGTGCCCTTCTGCCACAATAAAACATAAATTGATGGGGGAGTCGAGCCCAGCAGAGGAATCCAGCTCACCCACACCCTCCAAAGCCCCTTCCCCCCCTCCTGCCCATCCCTCCCCACGCCAGCATCCCAACACTGCACCCCAGAGCTCCCTCAGACAGCAGCTCCATCACAGCTTCCATCAGGAAATGGCAGATAACAGCCCAGCGTTTGTTATCAGCTCCCCTCCATCTCTGCAGGCACGGAATCCTGTGAAAGCAGGAAGAAACTGAGACAGCAGACAGCTCTATCTCTGACAAACACGATGGAAACCGGCCAAGGGATTCAAAAGTTACTGAGAAAGGTTGTGCTTTGTCAACCTTTCAGATGGGCTGGGGAGAGAAAGGTAAAATCCACAAAAGGCTTTAGTTTTGTTTCCCCTAGGAAAGCAACCAAAACACCTCAAAATGTTACCTTGTGCTTATTGCACTATCAAACTGTATCAAAAGTCAGTGTATTTGCAAAACCCCAGAGAAGCCTGAAAGGTTTTTGTGACCGATTTCTGCCAGCAGCATCAGGCAGGGAGCAGCCTGAGGGAAGAGAAGTGTGTACCCCAGGGCTGCAGGCAGGCTCTGCACTGGGAATTTGGGTATCGGGTACACCCTGAGCTTTGGGAATTCCAGGCTGGATTCAGGGTCAGTGCTCCCACCCTTTCCGAGGGTTCTGTGCCAACCACTGAGCAGCAGAAATCCACATGGAACTCAAGAACAAAATGCTACATTTGTTTTGATCACATTAAAGTCAGAAGGAGCTATTAAAAGAAGTTGTAGCAGATGACTGGGTCTCGAAGAACCACAGGCAATAAATTCACATGGCAGCTTTGTTTCATAACTTCAGTCCTACTTATTCCTTTCTTTGTCTATTCTAATTACTCCCTGATATGGAATTAATGCAGAAACCAAATTAAGTGCTCGGGAGAGCGCACGAATCAGCTGGCCTGAAAGAAGCAGCTATTAAAAACAATTAGATAAAAACATCAATCCAGAAACGCACAGCAGGTTTGTGCCTGAGTCAAAGCACAGACACAAAGCCAATGGTGGAGGGAGCCCTGTGATGCCAGGGAAGGAGCAGCCTCCCGGGGTGTTCTGGAGGTGCTTGACACCACCAGGCTGGTGGCCTGCAGCCTCCAGAGAGCACCAGGGCTGGCAGGTGGCCCTGGGGACAAGCACACGCAGATCTGTGTTGCCTTTTTGCTGCAAATCCTCCCCAAAGGGTGCTGCCACACTGGCATGGCAAACACTGTGAGCTCGGAGCAGGGATGCTGCACTGGGACCACGCAGATTGTTGGATGTGAGTCAAGCCAATATAGCAGGAAAAAGTGAAGATGGTGATGGTGTTCACAAGGGTTCTAGGATGAGGGAAGAGATGAGGATCTGACTCCATGTTTCAGAAGGCTTGATTTATTATTTTATGATATACATTACATTAAAACTATACTAAAAGAATGCAAGAAAGGATTCATCAGAAGGCTAGCTAAGAATAGAAAGGAAAGAATGATAACAAAGTTTGTGGCTCAGACTCTCTGTCCAAGCCAGCTGGGCTGTGATTGGCCATTAATTACAAACAACCACATGAGACCAATCCCAGATGCACCTGTTGCATTCCACAGCAGCAGATAATCAATGTTTACATTTTGTTCCTGAGGCCTCTCAGCTTCTCAGGAGGAAAAATCCTAAGGAAAGGATTTTCCATAAAAGATGTCTGCAATAGAAGATGAAAATTTGATGCTTTACACTGAGATTACCACAGCAAAAGCAACCACAGGTAAGGAAATCCAGTAAAATGGATTGGGGCCCTCCCTCTCCTCTGGATGTAGAGACAGGAATTATTAGCCATGACCACTGTTTCCCAAGAAATACATAAAGAAACAGGGGTTAACACAGCAAGAGCCATGAGTGTCACCATCACATTTTCTGAAAAATCCCTTTGCCTGGGATTTCTCTCCTGGGAAGCTGAGAAGCCTCAGAGAAAAAGGAAAAAAGATATTATCTCATTTGCTTCTCCTGTGCTTTGCTGCTTTGGAATGTGGTTGGAGATTGTTTATCCAACATGTGAATTGTTTTTACTTACTGGCCAATTGGGGCCAGGCTGTGTCAGACACTGAAAAGAGAGTCATGAGTTTTCATCAGCATCTTTTAGCCTTCTGTCAGTATACTTTGTGTATTCTTCAGTATAGTTTAGTATAGTATTCTTTAATATAATATAGTATCATAAAACAATAAATTAGCCTTCTGAGAACATGGGGTCAGATTCACCATTTCCTCCCAACGACGGGGGTCTCAGAAAATCCCACACCTGTATTATAATATACAGTTATATTATATATACTGTATATATATATACACAGTATATATATACTTTATATATATATTATATATATACACACTATATATATATAAATATATATATTATCTATACTATATCTATATTATATCTATATTATATACAGTATATATATATACTGTGTGTATATATATAATATACAGGTATATTAAATATACTATATAATACACCTGAGTGTATTACTGACTCTGCATTGGTGATGCTCCTGCAATTTGGGACATTTTGGAAGCGAAATGTGCAATAGTGTGGATGGCAGAAGCCTGAGCTGACTGGATGTAAATCCTGCTGCAGGTGTGGTGAGCACAGACACTCATCAGGGTGCACAAACCCTCCAGAGCTGATGGTATGAACAAGGGTGCATAATGTCATTGCTGGCACATAATTGTCATCTGTGCCAGCAGGAGCCGTGCAGCCAGGCCCAGGCTGGGCTGAACCAAAGCCTTTCAGAGTCCTGCACACCCCAGGGAGGACCAGAGGGATTTGACTCAGGCTGGACCTGAGGAGCAGCGAGCTTGGAGCCAATGCAGGAAGCACCTGCCACCAGCGATGCCTCAGGTTTATATTTTTATAAAATATAAGCTTTTATATTCTCCACATTCTGTGCTGCTTTAGTGTGTGGGTCTGGGCTTCACATTCAGGGATGGTGAGCTCCGTGCACAGAGCAGGGAGACAAAACAATTCCTGCTCCAGCTGGGCACCAAGGACAAATGATCCCAATCTCAGCCCCAGAGCACAAACACCGTGGGCTGCAGAGAGAAAAACAAGCAGGGTGGGACTGCCTGGGCTAAAGCTGGAATGGGACAATGAACTGCAAGGTGCAAATGGAGCAGAACTGATCCCGGGGAGAGAGCCCGGGAGCGCTCGTGCATTTTGGGGCCATTTTGGGTCATCTTGGGTGCAGCCCTGGCTGGGCTCTGGTGCTGCCCAAGGTGGATCCATGGAGGAGATGCTTTGAATCAATCCCTGCTTTATTCTGTAGCTCTGCCCAGACTCTGCTCCAGGGCAGCCTGCACAAGGCATCAGCAGGAGCCCCACAAAAACAAGAGCACAGCACACAGAGCACAATTTCCAGCATGGAAACCCCAGAAGAGCTGAAAATCTGCAGATGAACCCAAAGATCCCTGCAGCACACCCTCCCTGCTGGGGCCAGACTCAGTGGGACTGCAGGATGTGAACCCTCGGTTCCCTTGAGCAGATGAAGAGCTTCCCTTGGTTTTCCAGGTGAGGGAACTCAAAACAGGAACACAAACCCCTTGCAAACGCTGGGGGACCCACAGGAGACATTTCCTTAAGTGATTTCACTCCCTCTCTCCTCTTGAATGCTACATCCAGCAAAGACAGCTTACCCAGTGAGCCTAAAAACACCCCTAAGAACAATTTCTAGCACACAACGGGATATGTACAGGTTGGCAAGCATTTCAAAATAATCCCTATGGCACCCCACTGGCAAAAACACACACCAGAAACCTCATCTAAATGCCACTGTATCAACACCTTCAGTATTCATTTTAGGAATAAAAATATGAATTCTTGCATAAAACTCCATTTATTCTAAAAAGTTTCCCATATCATATTGCCACCTCGGTCATAAGAATCCACATGTATTAAATATAAAGCTTTTCTGTGATCCAAATTGAGATTGTGTTCCCCTTTTAGACATGAAAATCAAAGGTGCAGTGTTAATAGCCATCAAAAGCTGTTTCCCTAAGGAGACTGTGGCATCAGCTAGAATAGCAATCCTCCAGTTATTTACAAGAACAAATGCCAATATCACTGGGAAAAGCACTGATACAGCAGAAGAATTCCAAGTGTTACTCAGATGGGTCTTCCTTCATAGAGAAATAAAAGACATCACTTCTCATTATGTAATCACTATCATTTTTTTAAAAACATTTCCCATGTTTAAATAGTACTGAGGAGAAACAACGCCATTGTCCTGATATTTAAAAGCCCATAAAAAGAGGAAGGTGCTCTGTGGCTAACAAATCTTTGTTTGCAGAGGCACACATTGAGTGCCTAAGAGGCAAAACCATGTTATTTCTATCAAAATGTGCTGAAACACCCAGATACACACAAAGATACTGAAAAGTGCAATTTGCTCCTCACAGCAGCTTTCAGGCACACAATTTGACTTGTTTTTAAATGGTTAAATGGTAGTTAAATGGTAGTTCAGTGGTGGGTGATGTGAGGTAAGATCCATGCACTTTTCCAGTTAATTACTCCCAAACTAGATTTTCACAAAGCAAAGGAAACAAGAGGGACCACAGAGGGACCAAACTTTTTCTAACAAGAGAAGGATGAACCAATATACTTGTCGTAACTCTCAACCAAAATGTATTTGGATTTAAAAACAACAACAAAAAATAGTGTGTGAAGACTTATACACATATCACTGCATTTCTTTCTTCTTTCTGGAAAGAGAAATCCACAGTATCCAGCAGCAAGTGTGCACCACTCTGAACTGGAATAAAGCTCACAGCATTCCCGAAAATGAAATAAAGCTCACAGCATTCCTGAAAATGTCACACTCACACTGAGGCAGATGTCTCAGCACTGCAGTTTAACTAATGCAGGTTACTTCACACTCTGCTGTCTGGCTAATAATTATATTTACTGAAAAGACCTGCCATTTATTGAGGGGAAAAGCAGTTTTAAGAAGGCACAGACAATTCAGATACCACACTGCAGCTATTTCTTTTCCAGATAAATCCTTACTGTGTTTATTTCCATTGTGTGCCAGCCACTGAAGGGCTCAAGAGATGAGCAGTACAACTTGCTGGGCACCTTAAAATGGAAATTTCAGTTGGTTTAAGCCTGCACTTCAGGGGAGCATCTTCTACACTTGATGGTCCCCATAATAGTCTCACCTTTTTCCTTGGTCATTATTGCAGAACAAACAAGAAAAATCCTGAAAACCTTCTGAAAACCTCTCCTAACCCAGGTTAGACCTAATTAGCCATTAAACACCCAAGCACTTTAATTCAGCACCAATTCAGTGAATCTAGCCTGGATACAATGTTAAGAATTCTGCTCTGTGTGCACAAGTAGATGGCATTGATTTCAGCAATAATTGCCTAGAAAGACAATTTTAGAACCAAATTAGCAGTTAAATAATTGTAGGAATTATACAGAGGGATTTCTTTGATTGGACACTTGCAATAATAGCTGCAGAAATCTGTCCCACACAGACTCTGCAGAATGTGCTACATTATTGTAGCCTAAAGTTAATATTGTTGAAAACACACTGAATGCTGAGAACAGAAGCTCCTGTAAGATTATGTCTTTGGGGTGACTTTAATTATCTGCATTAAACTGGAAATATTAGCTATATTTAAATATCTGATAAACCTCGACTATTGCACACATTATTATCTCACTCCTGCTGCCATAATCTATTACTTTTAATTCTGATTTTTTTTTTTTACAGAACCCACAGAGCCCATGCAGCAGGGATGAGTGTTCTGCAGCATGTTGGAGGGCTGGAGTGTAATTTCAGATAAGCATTAAACGTGCTTCCCTTCCAGCCTCCCAAGGCTTTCATTAATTGCAGAGGCTGACTTGGGGCCTTTTGGAGGACAAAAAGGAGATTAATATCAAGATGCCATTGGTCTCCTACCCAGGGCACCAAGGCCCATGCTGCACAACAGAGGAAAAAAGCTATCACAAAACAAATTAAACTATCACAAAAGGAAGAGCCCTACAGCCAGAGGGAGAGGGAAGCATCACTGACTGGTTTGGAATAAGGGTTTTTTTGTTGGGTTTTTTCCTCAATTGTTGATTGTCTCCTTATTGCTAGTGGCAGGAGACAAAGCAAACAAAGAACAGTGTTTATCTTTTTTCTCTAATATTGTGACATTTAAACAGGGTAAAGGCAAACTGTCAGATAGAGATTTTGATATTGATGACAATGATAGACTGGATTAGCAGAGAAAGGATTTGATTGATGATGGAACAAAAAGAAGATGGAATAATTAATGCCCAGGATTGAAATTTTATGGACAATCAGCCACTTTAAATTAATTTTACATTTCTACCAGACTAAATTTTTGATCTAGCATTCTTAAATTTCAGGCAAGCATTTGACTTTATATCTCCATTTTGATTAATAAAACATAAAATTGATACAGTGCCTATGCAACAGACTCTAAATGATTAAACTGAGCAGCAATGCTTTTAATAGACTCACGTGGGGACTGATTCACAGCCTTGCAGCCAACATTCCTGTCAGGGGGAAGTCAAAACTCTCTGATAAAAGCTCCCAGATGACGGGTGGGGAGGTGAGCAACAACGAGGTCCAGCAGATGCAGCCAAGGACCAGAGCACACATGTGGAAACAATTTTCCAGGGTGGGAGAGTCACAGGGGGCAGCAGGGACAGAGGGCTGGGGCTGCTGAGCAGCCTCCTTGAGGAGAGGAGAAGCACTTGGGCTGCAGGGCCATTTATCTTGCTTCTCTCAATTACAGAGTCTGCAGAGCAGGCTTGCTCCAAAAAAAAAAAAAAAAAAAAAAAAAAAAAAAGTAAGTCTTGGAAGCAGAGATGAATAATCTGCTCAATGGGCAGCACTACAGGAGTGGCCTTAATTCAACTTTTACACGTGGGGAGATCAGCACTGCAACAAAAACTTGCATCACACCTGACCAGGGGCACCAGGCCTTGGAGGCTGCAGCTCCAGAGGGACCCCAGGCTGGAAACACCTCCAAGAGGAGGCACCAGGATGGAGAAAGGGGTGGGAAATAACCTTTGAATAACCTTTGATGGAACCCTTCAAAGCAAGTTGCTCAAAGCAACAGGCCAGGCTTGACCACACCAGCCACTAAAACTCGCGGCTCACGCCATCCAGAAGGCAAACCTGGCACCAGTGGCTCCTTTGTGACCTAAATGCCTGGAAATGTTTCACCAGAAAATGTTTTCCTGTGTTCTGTACTCCTCCTTATGGCCAGCCAGCACCCTTCTCCAGCCTGCACTTCCTTATTCTTTTGCACTTCCTTATTCTTTTGGATATGGGATTACTGGAGGAAAATCTCCATGTGCTCAGGAGTAACCCCAGCTGGTCAGCATCAATTTTGTACTCCCAGTAAAACAAAGGTTTTACTTCACTCAGTACAACACAAAGAGCTCTTGGTAGGTGATAATCTGGTGAAATTCCCTTTGAAAATAACCCACTAAAACTCACTATTTTCCTTTTGAAAATAACTCACTAACTTCATGTTAATTACCATAAAATTCATGATCTTTTTATGGTGTTTCAATGGCCTAAAGAAAGGTGTACATAGAAAATAACGGGGGGTTTTTAATAGCAGGAGAGCCACAAAGAACGCCTCATAAAAAGTCCAATCAACACTCCCACTTATTTTACTTAGCAAGAGATCACTGCCTGTAGACAATTTAGAGGTCAAGCTCTATTAGTCTAATAAAGTCAAACATTTGTTTTTGAACAGCAACAAACACATTTTAGATACCAAATCTTGCACAGGGAAACACACTGACAAATTCAGGAGGCTGGAGCTTTGAAAACATCCCTGTTGTATCCACTGTGAGAGCTCTTGGCTGTTTCTGGACTGACAGCCAACAGCACACAACATTTTTTTCAAGTCTAATTTCATGTGTATTTAATTCAGCAGCTACGCTCAGCAAAAGAAAATAATTTTTAAACCCCAATGAAACCGACCAAATAAACAAAGAAAACCACACATCAGGGTTTGAGAACTTTCAGAACTGGTGAGCACCAGAAAATTCAGACAAACCTGTCAGAGAATACTGGACAGCTACAACAATCAAACCAGTAGCAGCCTTAAAAACATTCAGCCAAGACCACAAGATCACAGAAGCATTTTAAAGCTACATACTGTGGAAAGCCAGACCAGGATAAGCTAAATAAAACCAAAACCATCAGTTCCAAGAGTTTTTGAAAACTACCCCTAAAATTTCTCATCAAAGACAATGACAGAAAACTGTCCTGATTAGCCACGACCCCTACAAAAATCCAGTTTTTCACTACTGACACATTCATCTGCCAAAGCTACTCATCAGATTAAAAGAAAGCCACACAAAGGAAGAACTCATCAAGTCTGTAATGGTTTCCTTTAAATCAGTTTTTCAGAACTTGAGTGACAACATCACATAAGCGAAATCATTTTCATTATTTTCAAAACAAAGAGCAAACTATCTGGTAAGAAACTGCTTCCTCAGGCAAACTTCCATATTCCAACTCTTTTCTTACCATTTTTACATCATTTGCCAAAACATCATGCTGGTGTCAGTTATTTCATTGTATAAGAAACAGCACAGGAAACCAACACATCTTTGCTTCCCATTCCTTTGGAACCTGGGGTGGTTTTTTTTTTTTTGACATTTTAATTTCCATGCATTTAGCCTTTTTCTTGTCTTGGTAACACTTAAAAATCAGTCTCTCAGCCTTGTGAATGACATGCATTTATGCACCAATCTCGTGTTGGCCCAGCTAGGAATGCCACCAGGTTTAATTTACAGAATCCATACCTCTCAAAGGCAGGCCACCAATTTCCTCAAAGCCTCCTCACATCTCTCCAGCTGCAGACACTGCAGTGAGAGCATCACATCCCTGGGCAGCAGAGTGGTGCAGGACACCTCTGCTGCTTGTTTTTATTATTATTTATATTCATCATTATTACCTGGGATTACAGATGGATGGCAAGCTCCCGCCAGGAAGGTTTTCATCCTTTCACCCATCTGCAGGAGCACTGAGGAGAGCACAGCCCGGAGGGTGCCTCAGCAAAAAGGCTCTGCCAGAGAGCAGCCAAAACCCCTTTCCAGCCATCACAAGGAAAATGCAGGCACATGAGGGCAATTCAGGAGAAATTTCAGGAGAAGAGCTGCAGCTGCTCCCCTGCTGATGCACCACACCTGATGATAACACCTGAAAATTGGAGGCCCAGACTGGGGCTGGGTGTTTACAGCCCTACCCTGAGTTTGCTGCCGTTTCTCCCACCTGCTCCTCCCATTCAGAGTGGATCAGTTCCCTAAAAAGGTTGCTAACAGGTGATAAAATGACAGACAAGGTGTTGTGGACAGTTTCTCATCCCACAGGAAAGAACGGTGGAGAAATCATGGAAAGGGCACTGTCTTATGAGTCTGAGGTTTTATTGTTTTCCTCTTTGAATGTTCTTTCATTTTTCCTTCTTTCTTCCTGCCCTCAGAATGCAGAAAAGTATTTCTTCTGATTTAATTTCTCCAGATCAAGTAGAAATGTGTGTTACATTTTGCTATATGTGCTGTATATACCTCCAAAAAGTAATCACGATTTAAATATATTATTCATATTAATTATACATTATATAATATTAAATTAAAATGTAAAACTATATATTATATAATTAATTATATATCTAGTTAATATCTAATATTTTATAATATAACATATAATATAATATAAACGCAATATATAATATATAATATATAATATATAATATATAATATATAATATATAATATAATATTATGTTATATTATATTACATTATATTATATTATATATATAATATAATTAATTTTTATATATTATTATAGATTATATCTAGAATAATATATTATATTATATTATATTATATTATATTATATTATATTACATTATATTATATTATATTATATTATATTATATTATATATTAATATCTAATTAATATATTCTAGATATTAATATTCTAGATTAATTATATATTCTAGATTAATATCTAGATTATATAACTAGATATATATTCTAGATATATAATATACATTATATTCGATATATATTCTAGATATAATATATTATATTTGATATATTCTAGATTAATATCTAGATTATATAACTAGATATATAATATATTATATATATAGTTATATATTCATCTAGAATATATAACTAGATATATATTCTAGATATATAATGTATATTATATTATATATTATATATTCTAGATTAATATCTAGTTAATATCTATTAAATACCCTCACTGGGAGTTTTTCTGTGTGCTGTTTGAGCTGAGAAATGCCCTGTGCAAAGCCCCTCAGTGCTATCCCACCTTGCTGGCTTAGCAGTAAAAGGCAGGTCAGTTCAGAAAGCACAGCAGCTCCTCCACTGGACTCAGCAGAATGGAGTGAGAACAGTAAATAACCACCAAAATCCTTATTTCTTTTTTTAATGAAATGTTGACATGTTTGGACATTGAATGAAATTAATCTGCAAACACTCCCGATATTTACCAGCAGCAGAAACAACCTTTCCCACACGACTAAGAAAATACCATAAACAGGGAATGACTCACAGTCCCCTTCCTCTTGTTCATTGGCCTGACCTCAAGCAAGTGTGAAATGTTTTTAAAAAACAGCCCAGTGAAGACTAGGAGCATGCAACACACTCCTGGGCAAGTTAACACGTCAGAAAATAAGATTTAAAAGTCCCTTTACTATAAAGAGCCAGTCAGCATTCCCTACAGGAAAAACATGGACACCCCTCCATCTACTCTGAGCTACTTGCTTGTCTTATCTATGGAGAACATCAGGAAACACCTATGGAGCTTCATCAGAAGGGTTTCAGTGTGTATGAATTCAGATCATTCTCTGGCTGTATGGATAGAGTTATTTACTGTCAGCTAATTATTCACCATCAGCTCAGATCCAGGAATGCAGTGGCAGAGGGTAACTCATGGCTGGAGGGTCTGTGCCAAGCACATCCATGAAAACCTCAAATCCTGCCAAAGAAGCACCTTCCTGAGTGCCCCTGGCAGCCCATTTCCAGCCCTTGCTGCAGATCCCTGATGATTTGACTAAAATGAGGCAGAACTGGGGCTTTTCACTGCTCCTTCACAGGGCACCCGAGGTGTCTGCACGCATTTTGCTCTCTTGGGGTGATCAGAACATTGAAAGAGCAACATGATCCGTCTGAGACTACTGATCTTGCAAAATGCTGGACTGGGAACTGTGGAGAGCGACCACAGGAGATGGAGGGTGCCTTTTCCTGTGTCCTCATCCTTCTCCTGTGTCCTCATCCTTTTCCTCTGTCCTCATCCTTTTCCTGCGTCCTTATCCTTTTCCTATGTCCTCATCCTTTTCCTATGTCCTTATACCTTTCCTATGTCCACATCCTTTTCCTGTGTCCTCATCCTTTTCCTATGTCCTCATCCTTTTCCCGTGTCCTCATCCTTTTCTTGTGTCCTCATCCTTTTCTTGTGTCCTCATCCTTTTCCTATGTCTTCATCCTTTTTCCATGTCCACATCCTTTTCCTATGTCCTCATCCTTTTCCTATGTCCTCATCCTTTTCCTATGTCCTCACCCTTTTCCATGTCCTCATCCTTTTCCTATGTCCTTATCCTTTTCCTATGTCCTTATCCTTCGCCTATCTGTTCATCCTTTTCCTGCGTCCTCATCCTTTTCCTGTGTCCTCATCCTTCTCCTGTGTCCTTTTCCCTTTCCACAGAGCTGGATCTAGGGAAGGACTGGTGCCCCATGTGCTCACAGCCCTTGGGCAGTGAGGAGAGCAGCCCCTGCACTCCCAGATGCACCAATTCTGGTGCTTTTTGGGCAGTTTCAGGAGCTGCCATCCATCGGGAGCTGTGGCCTGTGGGAGGTGGCTCTGGCAATTCAGCAGCTGGCACAGAGCACTCTGTGAGTTGTTCAATCACAGCTCCAGCTGGGAGAAGCAGCCCTGGCGCTGGAGGTGTCCTTATTGTTTGTGAAATCATTGTTAATTAAGGTGAGATCTCGCTGTGCTGGTGCTCAGCCAGCACAGGGGGAAATGGACCTTTCCCTGACAAGTTTATCACTCAAGCAGCCTCCACGAGCAAGCAGAAAGGGTGATTCAAAATGTAAAAGGTTTGGTTTATTGTTTCTGAAAACTTTATTTCCACGGGCCCCCCACTGCAGTGCCTCTGATTAGCTGATCAATCTCATGAGCAGCACAAGCATGAGCAATGTGCCTTTCCCTCTGCTTTACCCAAACCATGGTGACACTGGCTGAGAGATGTTCCAGCAACACCAGATCAGCTTTCAACAGCTGCCATTCCAACCTGTGCCCTTCCTCTTCTTCTTCTCCCAGGGAAAATGGCTCTGGGTCACTGGTTGGAGTCAGCCCAAACCCTCAGATTCCCTCCCTCCATTTCTGGTGCTTTACTTTTTTTCTTTCTTGACAGATTATGTTCAGTTTGACCTCATTTTTGCCCTGGCCATTCTGTAATCCTGATTCATGGTGGGCAATGTAACCTTGTTTTCAACCTGAACTCAAGCAGTGGTCCTGGGGGTGACACGCTGTGGAAATTAATTGTTAACTCTGCATGTCACTGGGCAGTATGGCATGCACCCAGCTAAAGGAGCATGAAACACCTGTAAAACCAGAAATAAAACTTCTCATCTGATGTTTGAAACCTAATCGCTCTGTAGTCCATGGTGAAAGTGTCCCAGGGCACTGAGCCCCTCACACAGAGATAACTAATGCCTCTGAGCCCAACAGCCAGAAACTGAATGCTCATCCTGCCAGGATCTCTCTTCGAGGAGATTCTTGCCCTTTGTGTTCAATTTTTTGTTGAAGTCCAAGGAAATATGGTTGATCTCAGAGATCAGGAGAAATTTGAGTTGTCTCCTGAAGCAGCAGCAGCACCAGACCCAAACAGGTTTTCCCCTCCATGCTCCTGGTCCCCTGCTTTGTCTTCACACACTGCAATGCTGCACACAAACCCAAAAGAAGACTGGAGCATTTACCCACGAGTGTGTGCACCTGTACAGACAGAATTCACCCAGAGAGGCAAACACTGCCCAGGGGAGGAAGCTGGAGTAGAAATGGTGCATGACAAGTGCTGCTCCCAGTGTTTGCTGCATCCTCCATCACCACTTGGACCCCACGGCAGTGGATCAGCTCTATCAATCACACACATTCCTGTAGTCATGACCAAAATTAGTAAAACCACTTTTGCTTAAAAGAAATCCAGGCCTGGGCTGCTCTTTATAAACATTCTTAGGCACAAATTACGTTCTTGACTGAAAATTTGGCTCTACCACATTTTGCTCCCGACTTCAATGGGAGGCAGCACTGCGTGTGCTCTGGAAGGCAGAGCTTTCAAGGTTAATTGACATCCAATTAATGCAGCTCAGCATCCATATCTAGTGATCAACGCAGCACAGGAATAGTAAAGTTTTATTTGCAATTTCAGCTGCAAGGCTCAAAGCTATCAAATACAACAAATTATGTTTAGTATCTCAGTGTAACTACCCAATAATCAGAAATTCCCAGGCAAAGCCTGTCAGTGACAGCATTTTCCACTGTGTGGGCTGTGTACACTGTGATGATGCACTTTGGTTTGGTGCTGTTGTTGCTTCTCACCCCTTTTTCTCTTTTCCAAGCTGTTTGGCTATGAGATACCTACAAATACAGAGCTTTTTATTAACTCTATTGGATTTCTTCACTTACAAATGAGATCATGGCTGTGCCATAAATACACAGAGACTACAAAGGAAGAAACAGAATACTATTAACACTTTTCATCCTGCTCCTGAATCTCATCCTGGAGCGTGGAGAGGTGTCTTGTTGCATTGTCAGAAACACCTCAGCTCTGAGAGCCTGGCTGCCTCCAAGGGAAGGAGCACATCTCATAACTCAGGTGTGGTGCGAGAGATCCTGAGAAATCCAGACTGATTTGACAAGCACAGGTAAAAAATCAGCCATTGCTCTGATCATTGTGTCACAGAGGTAAATCAGACTGTGGCATTTACACGCCCAGCACAAGTAATGCAGACAGAGGCACTGTTCCACCAACCTACAACCTGCAGATGACAAACCTTATTATGTTATGGCTGTAAAACTGACACCAATGGCACACAATTACTGAACATTCCTGTTAACAGCTTCCAAATGTGGACTCACACACCTAGCCCTTTCTTAAACCATTGGAATAATCTAGCCCTATATCAATTTTAGCCTCTTTTAGCATAGCCTCGGGATTATATTTGGCATCTCGATCTGGCACACACAATAACTGCCAGCAACAGTAACCATTTCTGCATTGAGGTCACCGAGAAGTCTGGAGAGCCCAGGACACTGCCCGGCTCAAAAAGTCCAGGGAAACGGGGAAAAAAAATAACCCAGAAATTGTCGGAGCTTTCTTTCAGCTGCATTTGAGATTTTCGCTCGGATCTCAGCACAGCTTGCCCTCTGCTAACCCCTCCTTATCTTCCCCTCCTCCCCACACACACACACACACAGAGAACCACCAGAATCGATTTAACAAAAGCCTCTGCCCGTGCAAGGAACGAGGATCCCGTCCCATCGGGAATGCGCCAGGCAGCGCTGGCTGTCTCGGGGAAAGGCACAAACCCCGAGCAGCATCCCCGGCGCACAGAGCGCCTCGCTAGGAACGGGATGCGGCAGACAAAGAGCAGGCGGTACCGGGCACCGGCCACGCTTCGCCTTCTCCCGCATCCCGCCGGCACGGGCTGGGCTGGCTCCCGGTGCGGGCGATGCTGCTCGGAGCATCTCCCGCGCATCTCCCGCGCCGCCGCTGCCGCTGCTGCTGCTTACCGGGCTGGGCGCGGGCGCTCGGCGGTCCGGCCGCGCTCAGGGCCAGGAGCAGCAGCACGGCCGGGCCCGCTCCTCCTCCTCCTCCTCCTCCTCCTCCTCCTCCTCCTCCTGCTGCTGCTGCTGCTGCTGCTCGTCCCGCGGGCCGGGCGCTGCGCGGGGGCGCTGGGCCGGGCGCTGCCGCCCGCCGCATCCCCGCGCCTGGCACGGCCGCGCTCAGCGGGCAGCGCTGCCCATGGCCGGCCGGGCTCTGGAGCGGCGGCTCCGCAGGCGGGCGGCGGCCGAGGGGGCGGAGCGGGGGCCCCGCATGCCGCCCGGGGGCTCTGCCCGCCCAGCGCCGCCCGGCCCGGCTGCTGGGGCTCCGAGCTGCACCCGCCCAGCCAGACAGACACCCACAAAGGGCTCCAGCGCCGGCCCCGCTCCCCGCCCTCCGAGCGTGGGGAGGCGGGAGAGGGGGCGGCGCTGCCGGGGCCGCCCGCAGGGAACCCTCGGCAGCCGCCGGGAGCGGGGAGCGGCTCCCGGGGATGGGGCACTGCGTCCTGGGTATGGGGCACTGGGTACCGGGATGGGGCACTGGGTCCCGGGGATGGGCCACAGGGTCCTGGCCCGTGCCCGGGTCACAGCGGTTCTCGGGATGTGTCACTCGGTCCCGGGGATGTGTCACTCGGTCCCGGGATGGGGCACTGGGTCCCGGGGATGGGCCACAGGGTCCTGGCCCGTGCCCGGGTCACAGCGGTTCTCGGGATGTGTCACTCGGTCCCGGGGATGTGTCACTGGGTCGTGGGGATGTGTCACTCGGTCCCGAGATGGGGCACTGGGTCCTGGCCCGTGCCCGGCCGATACCGGCTCCCGGGGATGGGTCACTCGGTCCTGGGGATGTGTCTCTGGGTCCCGGGGATGTGTCACTCCGTCCCGGCCCGTGCTCGTCCCTCGGGGATGTGTCACTGGGTCCTGACCCGTGCCCGGCTGACAGTGGCTCTCGGGGATGTGTCACCCGGTCCCGGGGATGTGTCACTCGTTATCCCGGCCCGTGCCCGGCCGACAGCGGCTCTCAGGGATCTGCCACCTCCCCGTGTGCCCCGCACCACCTTTGGGCGCAAGCGGGGCTGCTGCGACACGGCCAGGCTGGAAGTGACTCTGTGCTCGCTGATGTCCCGAGCTGGGAGTGGCCGGGCCGGGCCATCTCCAAAGATGTCCCTCGTTATCGCAGGCACAGCAGCCACCACCTCCTCCCGGCAAAGCAGCCCGAGCATCCCTGGCAGCATTTCTGCGAGTGCAGAGGCAGCTCTGGGGATAAAGGAGCTCGAGGGTAGCGCAGGAGGCCAAAGCGGCAGCAGCGTGCTCAGCCAGCCGCTGTGCACAAACACAGGAGACGTTTTCTCTGGTCGCTCCATCGCTCCCTGCCTGGCCGGGATGGGGTTCAGACACCCGGGCTCGCAGGGAATCTCCAGGACAGAGAGGATCCCCACTGTTTCGCTTTGGGGCACAACACGAAGCGCACGGGATGTGCTCTGGACAGCAGAGGGCTCAGCCCGGCTGCTGCCTCGGGCACGGTCACACCTTGGGGCACTCCATTTGGCGTTTTCTCCAAGTCCTGTTTGCAGCAGGAGCAGCGGGAATTCCTTATCCTGGCGTCGTCTCTTTGCTGAACTGCGTCCATGAGCTCTTTCACGGTCCCAGGCCGTGCCTGCGGGGGACGGTGGGAGGAGGAGCAGCGCAAGGGCGGCTTTGGGGCACAGCTCCAGGGGCCCCAGAGCCGGTCCTGACAGGCTGCAGCATCGCTTACACGCAGGAAAGCCGCCCCAGCCTCCCAGAAACTCTGCTCTGCTGGAAGTTGTCGTGCTGAGAAATTCTTAGAAGTCAGGTTTGAGGGCGAGCAAACCTCAGCATGGGCCGGCCACAGCTTGACACCCGGGTACCCAGGCGCTGGCAGCATCCACACACAGCCCTGAGAACCCATCATTACACATTTATCTGACTGGTGTCACCAAAGCAATTATGTTGTCCCATTTCCACCGCTTTGCTTTCCCCCCCCCCAAATCACTAATTCATTCCGTGCAAAATTAGCTTCCCCTTGATGAGTGCCAGCGATTATCCGGAGCAAAGATGGCAGTTTGTGATTATTATTATTATAGTGAAATGGAGCTTGCTCATCACTCTGCTCAATCCAGGGCCAGCACGTTTAGTGCGGGGCCCTCTGCTGGCACAAACCTCATTTCATCGTTTTCCTATTTTTCTAGGTTTTGACAGAACTCGACTTTGTAATAGAGCCATCAATAAGTTAATTTTCACAGTACTTTTTTCAGTCTAGCTCTCAAGCATTATAGTTTTCTCTTAATTTTCCATTACAGGGTGTGTGTGCATGTATTATGTAGAAAATACAAGTAGCAGATTGAGTTGTTATTTCAAAGGATTTTAAAAATGTGTATTTTCCAGAATGAGGAATGGATCTTATACAGCTAGTGAAAAATCGAAACTGGGGTTTCACTTCCTAAATTTAACTTTTCTAATCCTCCTTGGGTTGTTTTTTGGTTTTTTTTTCCAGATGCAAAATTGCCTTGCTTGCACTAGACCTACTGCAAGCATCCCAGATCTTGCTTCTTCTTATGAGGGATCCCATAAAATGAGGATTTCATTCATGGATGAGAAGTGACCGTGGCCAGGCAGTGACACTTGAAAATGAAAATGAAAAAATGAAAACTCAAGCACAGAATGGAGTCCAGCCTCCAGGCACCTCTGCCAACAGGCTGTAGATTCTCCCAACCTGCCATTTCAGAGTCTGAAAAGAATCCATCCAAATGCGTACTTCATCCCCTCAGCATAAAGCTTTATTATTCTAACAAAACATACTCAGTGCTGTTCCCCACGACAAGGGCAGGTAGAATTATCTGAACCTGCTTAGAGCACAAACCCACCCCTCCCGAGAGAGAAAATGCAACTTCCTTCCTACAGGTGGGAGGCAGGAAGACCTAATTAACATTAATCACCCTCCAACCTTCCCCATGACTTAATGAGCCTTCCTGCACAGCAGGGCAGGAGAGGCAGGAGGGGCTGCAGCCTTTTCCTGGCGCTCCCAGAGCTCTGCCCTGCTCACACAGCACCTGATGAACCTTTCCCTCTCCAGTGGGGAGCAGCACTGCCCACAGCCCTCCCAAAACTTCCACTTGTGCTGCCTCAGCCCCCTGCAGGAGCTTGGCAGGGTGCATGAGCTGCAGGGCTGAGTGTGACTCCACCTGCCCAGCTGAAAAGCCAGGCTCATTCACTGAACCCCTCAGTCCTGCATGTGACAGCCCCGTTGACTCTGGAAGGTTTTCCTTGAATGAATTTGCCATCTTCGCTGCAGTACAAACATGTACTTTGCATTTAGTGACAGGGAAAATACCCAGTTTCAAAGCAGTGTTTGTCCTGAAGACAGTTAAAGAGGAAGGTGACCTACACATAACTCCCTGTGCACAGGATGGGAAAGAACACGGGGGATAGTTGGACATCATTACTAACAGAAAGCAAGAACAGAAAGGACTTCACAGACAGAGAATTCACTTTGAAAGGCTCAGGCTGCCTTTCCTTCTTTGTTAGATGTTGCCAGAAGGGAGAGCGCAAAACGCACCGAGCCAGAGGCCCTGTCTGCTATGGGAAAAGTGGGATCTAGACACCAACATGCATTTAAAAGTCAACAGTACACGAGGCTAGCTGTAAAGAAGGGAAAGGAAGCAGGTTTTGAAGCCACAGGTGTCTGCAGAATTTGGACAGAGCTGTTTACACATCACCTGAGGCACAGAGCTGCAGGAAAAGCTTTGCAGACACTGTGACCAACTGCACTGAAGCACAGTGACAGATCCACATCAGCACGATCTGATCCTCATCAGATCTCATCTGATCGTTACATTTAGCACTTCAAAGCTTTCTGTCAACTCTGAACTATTCTGACATCAAAAATACACTGCACTGTCATTTCAGCCTTTCACATTTCGTTTCTGACTGACCCTAAAACACACCGCTGTGACGCTGTTCACAGGGGCTCTTAGATGAAGTAAGAGATGAAGATCTGACTCCATGTTTCAGAAAGTTTAATTTGTTATTTTATGAGGAATATTACGTTAAGACTATACTAAAAGAATAGAAGAAAAGGTTTCATCAGAAGGCTAGCTAAGAATAGAAAAGAATGATAACAAAGCTGTCTCGGATAGAGAGTCTGAGCCAGCTGCGCTGTGATTGACCATTAATTAGAAACATCCAAAATGAGCCAATCACAGATGCACCTGTTGCATCCCACAGCAGCAGATAATCAATGTTTACATTTTGTAAATTTACATTTTGTCCCTGAGGCCTCTCAGCTTCTCAGGAGGAAAAATCCTAAGGAAAGGATTTTTCATAAAAAGTTATCTGCAAGACAGTGCCAGGCACAGAAACCCCCACCCAACCACGGGGTTTAGGAAGCACTGCACCCCCAGGGCAGAGTGAGCACATTTGGCTGACAACAGCAGGGCCAAATGTGCCTTCCATGGATGTCTGGTCCGTAGCAGGTGGCCATCTGGAGGCACTGGCCGTGCAGGGCCATCTGTGGCAGCAGCAGCAGCTGCCACCAGCTCGGCACAAAGCTCAGCAGCAGCGAGGTGTCTGCTGCTATCTGGGCCACATCACCTTCCTCCGAGCCTGTGAAAGTGGGACATCCAGAACAAAGAGCCTTCGAGGTGTGGCTGCACTGAATATGGCTTCTCAAGACCCTCTGAAGCAAGCTAATAAAATTTAAAATTTCAAAAAGAAGCTCAGTTGAATGATCACGTCAGAATTTTAGAGCCCTCTCGATGAATTTTCATCATCTTTGCCTTCGTGTAACACAGCAACAAAATAAAAGCCACCACAAGTCATCTGCTGCAATATATATTTTAATTCAAAGTGAATCTTGACAGTAATACACCATAAATTCTTATTTTGACACTCACCAAAATAGTCACCTGGAAAACCCGCTTTTTGTGACAAAGTACAGAAGGCTTGGTCACATTTAAATCACTGAGAACTAGAAAGAAATACTATCGCAAACTGTAAGAGACATTACATCCATAAAAAATTTTCCCAGTCCTCATATTGTAATATTGCACAGTGCAATTGCTACATGGCCAACTAGTGTAGCAGAGAAATCCAAAGCAAAAAAAAAAGCCACAAGTCTACAAATTGTTAAACAGTAACAGTTCAACCTCATTAATCAAGTCTCTATCACTGGGTGTTTCTAGAACAAGTCTTCCTACAGCTTGCAGTGTGATTTAACTTTTACTTAACACAAACCACGTTAATTAGCAGTAAAAACAGAAAATTTAAAAATTAAAACAAAACAAAAAAAAGAGGAGTTAATACAGTAGCATATTTGACCAATAAAACACCCTGAAGTTAAAAACTGAACACAAGAAATTCATCATATAAAACCTTGCAAATTAAAGTAATATGCAGATATGCAATTCCATAGTCATGCAGTGTTTTATTTAAAAAAGGCATTAAAATGGTATTGTGTAAAAACGCTTCTCAGAGGATGACTTTTTTCACAGAAAAGGCCCTCACCCTGAAAGCTTTTTTTTTTTCTGCAGATGGGCCCCAGACACTTGCAGTGACAAGAGTCTGTTCTCTCAGAGTACATTGTGGGAGCAGGGGGGAAAGTCACCTGGGGTGTTGAATTTAAGCGGCGACAGGATCCCAAATATTTCATTCTTTGAAATGCAGACATTTCTAAGATTACAACACAAAGAAAGAGCAGCAGATCTAATTTGGGCGAGCATTTCCAGCAACCCTTCCCTGCACAGGGCAGGACACTGTGGGGGTGATACACAGAGAACCGTGTCAATTCAACACGCACGTCAGCTCCAAACCTCAAGCACAGTAAAAAGAAAGGACAGAAAATACATCAGACCCATGATGATCCCCGTGGCCCCAGGAAAAAAAAAAAAAAGGCAAAAAAAAAAAAAAAAAGCAGGGTTTTTTTTGTTGTTTGTCTGGTTTTTGTTACCAGGATACAAAAATCAATGTGCTCTGCTTGCATTGGTGGTTCTTGGTGTGTCCATTGCCTGCAATGGAGTGAGCACCAAAAAAAGGGAGTGAACAGAAAAACAGCACGAGTTTGAAGTGGTAAAGGTGGACATCCAATTTGACTCCCCATGTTTAGGCTTTACACATGTGTTGGTAAGATTTCAAATTCATCATGATACTCCTAAGTTGCTAATGTATACTTTATATACACACACACTTGTACAAAATGCATAGAGTTGATTACTAAAAACATTGAAAGTTTTGGGAAAAATTACGTTTCTTAATTTTCAGTGTGATTAAAAATGTACTGCTGGTATTTTCTCTTTTTTTTTTTTTGTTCTAATACTGTTGTATTTTAGTTATTACTTAAAAAATAAATCAAATGTAGGCACATTTATTTCATTCAGACATTCATTAAATAAAACACTGCTTGTGTTAGTGGAGTAAAGAAAAAGATTACCAGTTATTAGCTTATTGACAGAGTTAAACTCAAATGCTTTGCACTCTTATTCCAGTCAACATTGCAAGGATTGTATTCCAGATTTTGTTTTAAAAAAAGTTAAGTCAAGCCTGCAAGATGCAGCTTCTTAAGTGTCTACACAATGCCAATATGAAAACATAAAAAAATTAAGTTACATTAATACATCCACTTATATGCAGTGATGAGCTCAAAGTTAATGGAGATAAAATACTGATGCAAATAACACACCCCAAAAAAACATATGCAATCATCTTCCATCATTTACAGTATAGTAGTTACGACACTTCAAACATGAAAACAAAACAAAAATTAAAAAAAAAAATAAAATAAACCAAACCCAAACCCCAGCTTCTATTTCATGTAATTAGACTTGTACAGAAATTAGAAGGCTAAGAAAGAACTAGTTAATCACCTAATTTCACAGCTATCTGAAGTGGCAATCATTATATAGCAGCTTATCTATGATACATTCAAGATAAATGATACAATTTATTACTTGCCCATAAGCTAAAACACAGCCTCAGCTTAATACCTTCCATAAATCCCATCTCTACACTACAGTATACTTGAGGTCTATGAAAAAGTAGCTACCTTTTATAGGAAATGGATGATTAAGTCTTTGGTGCTGCAAAAGCAACTTCATTTGAACAAAACAAAAAACGAAAAGACACACTTCCTAAGGAGAGGAAAAAAAAACAAAATAATAATAATAATAATGCAAAAAGCATGTAATTTACGTCCCTGACGGAATGTATTAAATAAGCAAACACCCACAACAGGCTAAAACAAATACTATTCATGTAAAAAGACTAAAATCTCTCCCATGCATAAATGAAAGATTGCACACAAAGAACTCACATCTTTTTCAAGCTTCAACAGTAAATATTCTGCTACTAGTTATTAAAAATACTGCATGGTTTGCTCAAGCTAAGATGAAACCACATCATGGATCAACGAGCACTTGGCTTCTCCTTTCATTAGCTAGTCAGTCATGCCTACCTCACCTCTAAACATTTTATTATGTCCAATTAGACAAACACTTTTAAAATAAACTACTTAGGTCGTATTGCAGTTCCATTTACCAGTATGAAATACTGTCTTGCATGTTTCTACTCAATAGCTACTGAATCAACTTTCCTTAAGCACTACTAAAGTCCTGTCTTGAAGCTAGATCATTCTGGGGGGGAAAAAAAAGACAGCAAAATTCAGCTAGAGCAAAACATGCTGCCTTCTCAATCAGGAAAATACACCCAATACTAAAATAATACCACACAAAACCCAAAATGAGCATTACGCTATCAAAAAATCAGCAGATCTGAATTTTTAAGTGCTGCAGTCCTCAACATTTATATATAAGTAATAACATTAACAACCTCAAATATTTAAGGCACTATGTGTGGGAACAGTTTACAATGCAGCTGAGATTATTAGGACAACAACATTTAAGAGCAATGTTTAGGCCTTTTCTTTGCCCATGCAAAAGACACATGCAATGTGAAGAACAACAGCTCAACTTTTAGATAAGTGACTCAACATTTAAACACCAAGATACGCAACACAAACGAGTTTACTTCCACACCTGTACTGCTGACACATGTGCATCTGTTGCTCTAGTTCTGTACACTGAATGGCTTCCCAAATGTAGACGTGTCTTGCACTAGTTAGAAGGCAATTTTATAAAAAATAGCAGGAGCAAAACCAGATTTCTGCTCCCATAAGTCACCTGTCTAAAGTTACTATATAAGAAGATAACATGACCAAAGACAAGTTATACCAAATGTGCAAAACACATTAAAAGTGAGTTTGTTTTTTGTTTTTCGTTTTTTTTTTTTTTTTTAAAGCTCAGAGTTGTTTAAATTGCACCCAAGTCTACATGATTCAAAAAAATAATTTTCCTGTTGTGCCATGGCTAAATACGTAACAAACACCACGTTTCTTCTCCAGCCAGAGCTCCTGAGCAGGGGCGAGCTCTCACATGAAGGGGTACTGGCCGAGCTTGCTGGGGCTCAGCGGGAAGGCGGCGTAGGCGGCGGGCGAGGCGGTCACGTAGGAGTGGGGCGGGAAGAGGGCTTTGTACTGAGTCTGCTGCAGGCCGGGCGAGGGCAGCAGGCGGGGGTCGATGCCCACGGGCACCTGGTGCACGATGCCGTTGCCAGGGCGGCGCAGCCCGTAGGGCGGGTGGTGCTGCAGCAGCGCGCGCGACGCGCAGGGCGAGGCCAGCAGGTGCGCCACGGGCGCCGGGGAGGCGTAGGGCAGCAAGGTGGGCTGCCCACCCAGGTGGGAGCTGCCTGGCAGGTGGCTGGGGCTGCCCTGGGGCAGGGAGAAGGCGTGGCTGGCCACGGTGCCCACCAGGAAAGGCTGCTGCTGCTGCTGCTGGGGCTGCTGCGGGCGGCGCGGGGCGAAGTTGCCGTTGTTCCACTCCTGCGGCCCCGAGGAGAAGTGCTGGACCTGGCCACACACACACACACAAACACACACAGAGAGAGAGAGAAACAGGCAGGGCTTAGAGATCCACGGAGCACAGAGAGGGGAAAAATGGAGGAGAATGCACTAAAACTAGTCAACTTAAAATCGGGAGGAATATAGAGACGGGGATTATTAATGCTTCGACAGAACAAAAAAAAAAGAGACATTAGCTATTTAGGCAGCAGCACAGACAATAAGAGATGGAAAACGGAACACAAGTTATTTTTAATGCTCTTGCAAAGGGCAAAAAAAAAAAAAAGGATAAAATGCCATGCTGGGCTGTTTTAACAGAAATACCATGTATCACATGAGCAAGGTGCTTATTCCACTCTACTCAGCACTGGCTTGGCATCAATTGGAAGTGCTGCATTCAGTTTGGGCACCATAATGAGGCACAAAGAGGACAAATAGGAGAGAAATTTTAGAGGAGAGCAGGAAAAATAATAAACGGATTGAAAAATATCTGAGACAACTAGGCAAACAGAAGTCTAGGTCTATGATCACAGGAAGATGTGGCAATCATTAACAGTTATAAAGAGAAAAGACTAAAAATCAATTACTCCCATTAAATGATGCAGATTTCAAACTACACAGGGCATCTACCAAAGAAGGAAGGATCAGCATAAATTTTTGTAATGAAAATAACGTTCTACACTTTCTGCCAAGAGGCTGAGGAGCTGCAGACACTGAAGAGATTAAAAATTAATACCATGCTGATCATATTAAGGTTTGCTTAGAATTAATTAAACCAATCCTTTTGCATAATCATGCAGAAGGGGAGACTGTGTCACCCACCCAAATGTTTCTTTCAATCTAAACTATTCAACTCATTATTGCTAAATCCTCTTATCTACATATAGCATGCTTTCATTTAGCATTTAACTGACAATATTCACAGTTTCTCTGTAAGACTTACACAAACAGGTACTGCTCTAACATTAATGCACCTCCAGCTATCTAATCAAAAGCTCAATGCAGCCACAGCTCCAAGATAACTAATTAAAAGGGGCTTAAGCTTGATGTCACATGTCAGCTTCAGTCCTCAGCCACAGCAGAAACATTTGCTGCGTTGTTGGGCAATGATAAAAGTAACTTTTAAATAAGGTTTAGGTATCTCCTAACATTGGATGGAACTACAATCACAGTCTCATCTCCCCTCCAGCTTCATTACCTGGCAGCAAAGGTAAGAAATAGTTGGGTTTGCTGAGCTATATCTCACCTCTGGACACTCAAACTAAAAGATTTTCATGCACACTACTGACAGAACAACACTGCCATACAGCTGCAGATTTTAACTGCACACTATAAGTATTTTAGCATTTGGATGTAGGAATAACAAATGCTAACATATTTTTCTTTTTGTCTGGCGTTTTGATATAGTGCAAGCACTGACAATTTTCCCAGTGTGGCTTTTCTGTCATTTTTTTTTAAATAGAGTCAGCTGTGTTAAGATAATTACCCAAAATAAAAGATACTTATAACTTGCCAACAGTAAGTTGAAATCCACTTTTCAAGATTTGAACACTTCTTTACCCAAGCTGCTGAAAACCTGCAGCTGCCACAGACAGCGAGTGAAACTGTGAGCGCTCAGTTTGGAACTCAGCTTGTGGGGTGTCTGGGGCTTGCTGGGTGTGAGTGCACATACCTGACTGAAGTTGCCATGGTGCTGATGGAATGCTGATGCCAGTTTCTGCTGACGGCTCCCCACCGCACAAGACTGGTTTATTCTCCCCAGGACAGACCGACCCTTCCTCAGTGGCTGGCACGGAGCATCTTCCAAGGGAAGAAATAAACAATGTTATGCTTTTGTTTGCAATATTCTCTTCTGGCAACAGTTAGACAAGGCTTCATTGGCTTAGGCATGCAGGGAGAAATAATAATACAATACACCAATTAAAGTCAAACCCCAGCACTGTTTAGGGGTGGTTACTACAGATTAGCAGTTGTATGAGTAGACCAAAATCTTCATTCATATATACATATATATATATATATGTATATATATATGTATATAATAAATAAATACTGAAACTTCTATTCTTATCTACTGGCATAGAAAAACACCTGAACTAACTCACCTGTATTCACCATCTGTTCCTCAAGATGTAACCTGTTTTCAAGTCTCATGGGTGGTACCACTACTGTGCAAACAGTTGATTTGGTTTCAGGGTTAACTGAGGCTCTTGCTTCCTTATTTTTATTGTTATTGTCTACAAAGCCATTTTCCACAAAGGGGCTGTCGTGTCCTGAGGAGTCTGAGCTTGGGGAACCATCCACTGTATCACATCCACTTTCCTGTTCATCATCTGACATGCTGTCAAAAAATAAAAGTATTGCAATGAAGCGGAGAGATTTTCATGATAGAGGTACATTTCCTTAAATTAACACATTAAATTTCTAGTTAAATTACTATAATTTAAAGTTAAATTATATACAGAAATTGCTCAAAGGTGGATAAAAATGATGCACTGTAATTACACACGCACATATATTCAAACTCATCCTACCCATATTTTGCAAGGCTCAAAGAAAAGAGATAACTTCTTTATATTAAAAATTGATGGAATACATGATTAACTTTAAGCATACAAGAAACAGCAGTGAATTCACTAATGCCTAAATGCAAAGCCAAGTCCTTTAGTGATTTTACAGCTCATGCAACATGTCCTTATTGCATGCTGTTTAAAACAGGACATCACAAATAAAACCACTTGTGAAAATTAATCTTTTGTGAAAAGTGCTTTGACACTATAAGGACCAGCACAAAAGCCTGAAGATTCAACCAACAGAATCAGGTAATTCTGAGTAGTTTCTTCAAGTAACAAACAGTGATAATTTGACAACTACTGAGCAATTAATTGTACTTCTATATCATTCACTTTTGATTAGAGTTGCTAATTATATTACTTTGTAGAATGCCACTGAAACCAGAATCCAACACACTCCTCTGCTATTGACAAAGGTGAATTAGCAAGGGGAAGTAAATTACAAGTCAGCTCCTTACAATTCAAAGAAAATACCCTAAAATCAAGTAGGTCTTTATAAAAACTTACCCGAATTTTCGAATGTTTTAATATTAAAGAATATCAAAGGACTGACAGAGTTAACTACCAAACCAGTATGACTACCTGATACAGACTCAGAGTTCCACCTCCTTGTCAATACATGCTCTGATAGAATCTTTAATTACTCTAAACAAACTTTTTTCGTTAGGACCTTAATTAGAATTCATTTTGCGCCATGAAACTGCTGAAGGCTCAAGCTAGACACGAGGCAGTGAAGATAAAACATTTAAAAGCTGTTCACAGCACAGCAACACTGTTCACCTAAGTGAGCCTTACTTTTAGTAGAAGAAAAAAGGCATCAATTTCATTACAGATTACAAGTTACACAATGGGAAAACCAGAGGCTGTAAAAATTAAAAAATGCATGGTGACCAAATCTGTCACATACTACTCAGGCTTATTTAATCCTGGTACTCTAGAAGATTTTTATTCCCAAGGAAGCTGCATGCAACATGTTTACATTTCCTGTGTGAACACCATTCATTCAGTATTCCGAAAGCTTGCACTGCAGCAAGACAGATCTGTTAGGAACAAGAACAGAGCAGTCTGTGCTGTGCAACTGCAGGCCAGCAGATCAATTTTTAAACAGATCATTTACCCTCACCAGCTGGCAACATAACAAAACCTGTGCATTTGTTAGTATCAGCTGGGCCTGCTGTATACCAAGATATTTATTTCTGGTGCAAGGAGGCTGAGTTTTCACCTGTTGGATCTCTTGCAAGGAGAGGGGCTGGAGTGCTCGGAGGAGCTGGTGCTGAGCGTGCTGTCGGGGCTGCTCAGGGAGCACACACGGTCCATGTTCAGGGTGTTCTGGCAGGCTTCACACTCCAGGCTCCCCTCACACCTGCACACAGAAACACAGTCAGCAAACACACGTTCACCACTCACCTAGGTAAAACTGTGCAATAAAAAAGGGCCCATTGTCGCAGACATCTTTTTAGGAAAAAGCCTTTCCTTAGGATTTTTCCTCCTGAGAAGCCTCAGGAACAAAATGTAAACATTGATTATTTGCTGCTGTAGAATGCAACAAGTAGATCTGCGATTACTCTCATGTGGTTGTTTGTAATTAATGGCCAATCACAGCACAGCTGGCTTGGACAGAGAGAGTCCGAGACAGCTGACTTTGTTATCATTTTTTCTTATTTTATTCTTACCTTAGCTAGCATTCTAATGAAACTTTTTCTTCTATTCTTTTAGTATAGTTTTAATGTAATATATATTATAAAATAATAAATCAAGCCTTCTGAAACATGGAGTCAGATCCTCATCTCTTCCTTCAACCTGAGACCCCTGTGAACACCGTCACAGCCCATCCCTACAAAAGACCCCTGAAATGTAAATATCCAATTCCTTCCTCTTTCACATTCAAACCAGGTTTTAAACCTTTACAGTGTTCTGTTTTGAAACCTACTAAATGGGTAATTGTTTTTTACTGAATCAATATTAAAACAAGTAGATTAAAATGTTCTACTACAGCAGTTCAGAGCCTTGAAACTTTTGACAAAGTTGAGATTTAAAATACATGTTCCTCCAGCTCAGAATTATTACAAGTGAGGAGGAAGTCAAACAAACATTAAACTTTTACGCCTTGCATGCTTCTGTGATGGTTCCATGAAAGAAAACTTCACTGGAGGACAATACAGCCAAAAGTTCACCTTTTCACACTGTTAGAGAAGTATTTTCTACCCACAGGTATGTAATAGTATCTACTGGGTGCTACAGCTAGAATGGTAACATGAAGGATATACAGCAAAGATACTGTTCTTTAATAAATAAATAGGGCATGGCATTATGAAAAAAGCCCTAAGAAACTATGGTTTGAAAAGGCATAACACACACAGATTAATGTGGTAGATTTTTGACAGTGTTGTTCCCTTTCAGTAAGAGTGCTACAGAGTTAACTTTCTGCTGAAACTTGATTAGGAGCAAAATGCTTGTCCTTTTTTAATTCAGATTCATTAGCTGTGCTGATGCCTAGAGAGGCTACCTGGGAGAGACTAGACAGAGTTAAAGAATAAAGTAGGGATTTATTAATAGGCCTTCAAGGGATACACCTGGGGCAGCTCAAGAGCCTGGCCAGGGCTACCCCCAAGATGGACTCCAAGTCACAAGTTTTCACACTATTTATAAGTTTTGGTCCATTTCCATATTGGGGTTAATTGTCCAAGGTAATGAAGTCCCATTCTCCCAGTTTCCTCTCCTCAATTCACTGCTGTTTTACACATTTTAGACCTGAAGCTGCAATGGCGTCCTCGGGCTGGAAAAGGATTGTTTTGTCTAACTAGACTGTGAGGAGAACTTGCTAACACTTTATATGAAATTCAGAGTTTTATACTAAAGCAGTACAAAATCTGAATTGAATATGAAGTTCAGAATTACATACTAAAGCAATACAAAGCATCATTAGCACTGATGCCTTCAGGTTTAGATTTCATGAAAATCTAAAATATGAAATCTAAACCTGAAGGCATCAGTGCTAATGATGGTTTGAGCAGGCTGCCCTAGAGCAGAGGCTGGGCAGAGCTACAGAATAAAGCAGGGATTGATTCAAAGCATCTCCTCCATGGATCCACCTTGGGCAGCACCAGAGCCCAGCCAGGGCTGCACCCAAGATGACCCAAAATGGCCCCAAAATGCACGAGCGCTCCCGGGCTCTCTCCCTGGGATCAGTTCTGCTCCATTTGCACCTTGCAGTTCATTGTCCCATTCCAGCTTTAGCCCAGGCAGTCCCACCCTGCTTGTTTTTCTCTCTGCAGCCCACGGTGTTTGTGCTCTGGGGCTGAGATTGGGATCATTTGTCCTTGGTGCCCAGCTGGAGCAGGAATTGTTTTGTCTCCCTGCTCTGTGCACGGAGCTCACCATCCCTGAATGTGAAGCCCAGACCCACACACTGAAGCAGCATACAATGTGAAAACCAGAAAAGCTGAATGGCTGGGACACCACAGAATTTGGAAAACCAGCAAAGCTAAATGGCTGGGACAGCTGTATCTAAGCCAAGCCTGACAGAAGCCAAGGTGATGCTCACTCCCTCAGCGAGTGCGTCCGCGCCACGTCGTCCTCGTCGGTGTCGCTGCTGATGGTGATGACGCTGACGGGGCTGGGGGAGCTGCCCAGGAACAGCGCCTGCCGGGGGCTGCTGGGGACAGGGGGCTCAGGGGCCAGCCTCAGAGAGGCCTCGTGCCCCTCCGAGTTCAGATTGTCCTGTGCTTCTATACAGCTTATCCTCTTGACAGCCTTCAGGTTGAGGATCTTTGGAGAGATAAAGGCTGAGTTTTGGATGTTGGAGTTTTGTAGCATGTTGCTCCTGAGGAGGAATGAACAACAATTTGGCATTTAGTGAATCTCGGCCTGTGAAAACTGGGCTGTTTTCAACAAAACCAAAGCAGGCAACATAGGCTAAGTCACCAATTTAAAAAAATAGCAGGCAATGTAGGCTAAATCACCAATTTAGTAAAACACAGAAAACCACCAATTTAGAAAAACACAGTAAACACAGGCAAAAATACTTGGCATGGATGGTTTCAGACAAAAAGTATGTAATATCCAAGACATCAACATTGAATACAGTATACTGAAAACTCCACGTTCTTATGAAGGTAAAACCAGATGAAAATCCCATGTGGGTGAAAAACAAGTAAACAAAACCCAGCTGGATTTCCTGCAAGGATTCTCCTTGAAAACAAAAGCTGGTAGCCTCCAGATGAACCCCTTGCTTAATACAGGACTGCTGACACTGCCCACATAACCCACACACTTTCCCCCTCATGGAGCATGCCACACCTTTGCCATTACTTTGCACGGCACTTCAGCAAGCAGCTGAAGTATTTTTGGCTATCAGTGAAAGGTGACTGCAAGGCACACAGCAGCCCTGTTATACAGCCTCTCTTTATTTTTAGTTGTCTAAACCTGATATATCCTCCTTCATGTAAACATAGGAATATCTCATTAGAGCTACCTCAGGACATTCTTATACCTTCCCAAAGCCTGCAAAGACAACATTCTACCATGACAGGCACAAACTAACCAAAAAATAATGAAAACTAATTAGCATTGCAAGTATTGTTCCATCTAGTCTACCACCAAAATAGCTTAAAGAGAAAGGACACATTTTCCCAAAAGACTGACTAAGAGGAATTGTGTCCTAAAAAGATATCATTATACAAGTTGTTCCCTTCCCCACAGCAGTAACAGGTGTGGGAATCCATAAAGTCAGAGGGTTTTGGGAAAGCTGCAAAAGGCAGGCCTCAGAGACAGCAGAACTGGGATTAGAGCTAAGCAGTAGCTATAAGATTGGTCAGCAGAAAAATTATGCAAGAAGTAGAAGAGTAAGGACAAATAGAACAATGGTCTGTGTATTAACACTTGGCTAGAATAACTCCCTAAGCTGCAGAAAAGTTTAAATAGCAAGATTTTAGGAAGTTCTAAGCTTAATAATGGAGCTCTGTGCATTGTGTTTTAAGGCTTACAAACAGGTATTGTATTTGAAATAAGCAAGCATTATTTTAACCAAAGATACATGTGCTTATAGTGGTTGGATGGAACTACTCTCAATGTGCTTTTGCTTTGTGTGATTGGGCAAAAAACTTATAAAGTGAGTTGTAGCATTAAGTTCTTGGTCTGCTGCCTGGGATGTGAGCTGGTGGCATCTTCCCATTGCCATAACCATGGAATGAGGCTGATGCTGGAAAATAAACCAGCTCAAGGCACGTTCCCAGCATTGCTGTCCTGTTTGTGATTTGTACACAGCCCCCAGCTGGCGAACACAGAATATGTTCTGTCTTAGAAATATTCTACTGACCTGTTCTGGCACAGTTTGTTCCTCTTGGTAGCTGCAGGCTGAGGCCAGACAACGTGTGCAATGCCCACACTAATTGGCTGAGGGGCAGACAAGGTTATCTGATGTGTTAAAAGAGGCTGTGGTATCATTGAGCTGTAGTGGGTGCCCTGGGTAATCATCTTCCTGAGGAAAAGGAAAGGCAGGTTCATACTGCAGGTCTTTCTCACCAGCACCCCCACTCCTTGTGAAATCCCAGCCGCTGAGGTGTGGCACAAAAGCAGGACTCACCCCCATTCTCCAAGCCTCTGTGGGCCAGCCACAGGATCAGAGGGCAGAGATGTTGGTGGAGCTGCCACTGGTGCTACCTGCTGCCACGCAGGAACCAGGATCTGCTGCGTCTGGTTGGACCACGCCTGCTGGGGAGCACAGAGCTTTCATGGCACAGGCAACTCACTCAAGCTACACTTGCTGCTTGGAGCTCAGCACAGAGCAGCTCAAAACATTCACTAATTCAGTAAGGAAGAGTTTTGCTTTAAAGTAGGCCAACCTGAGAAAGGATTCCTGCTCGAATCTGTAGTGGCTGAATTGCGTGGGCTTGGGTCACCAGTGGGACTGCATTATCCACCCTCAGGGAGAAACTGGTGGGTTTGCTGTGGCTTGTAGGAATTCCTGGCAGGGAGAAAAACATACACAAGCTTTAGGCAAACAGCAGTCTTGCATGTATTTTGTGAGCAAACATAGAGGACAATTTTAAAACAGTTCACTGGTTTTTAAAATGTGTTTATGATCTAATTCCATAATTTAGACTTTCAAGCCAAACAAATTAACACCTAAAAGATTTTTGTGTCATAACTTATCTGCAGAAATATTTGAGCTGTAGTTTCCAGAAAGAACTGCCAAGAGTTACTAGCTGGAAACAGACTACTACAAGGAGGAATGACTTTGGCAGAAAGTTCTGCAGAGCTAAGCATTTACTCCTTATCACAAACTACATTAAAAGAATTTGAAGGGAAGCAGGCAAAACTAAGCAGAACTGCATTTCAAAGCTTCTCAGAATGGACTCCTGCACACCTCATGCTCTGTATTTCCAGCAGGCTGAAACACATTCTTCTCAGCTTTTATAGCTGGCAATGCCACATGTATAATGTCCCTCTTTGCTACCATCTCTTTGGTGGGAAACAATGTAAAATCTTCTGTCTACCTCATCAAATATTTGCAGTAGAATCCCATACTCCTATTCCTCTCTTCATCAAAACAATGCAAACTATAGTAAACCATAATCTAATAATCTATAATCTATAATATACAATATATAGTAAGTAATAAATATATAATATATATCATCTATAATCTATCATATATCATATAAAATATATATGATATATCATATAAAATATATATGATATATCATATAAAATATATATATGATATGTATAATATATATCATAAATTATATGTAATATATAATATATATAATGCAAACTGCTCACCAGAGCATAATACAAAAAAGATGCATCTCATGTCTTGTATAGATTTCATTATTGTTACAGGAAACTAACAAACCTATAGCAATGCTGCAATGTTTACTACAATAACATTTCTTTTACACAATAATGCCAAACTATAATGAAAGAGGAATTTTTCTTAACAGACATTGCAACAGAACAGCCATGCTTGAAGAAAATACTGGCTAGGAAATAGAAAAAGATATCCCTGGTCTCATCTTCTAACTGCACTTCATGCCTCGTGCTTTACTCAAAGATTAAGCAGGGGTGTTCACAGGTAACTACTAAGGAATTACTACACTGAAGTTTGTAAGTGATTTGGCTGGGTTTTTTTTAATCTTTACAGTAGAGGATGAAAGAAAGTTTTCATCTGATGCAATTCTCTCATGTCATAACACAATACTTGGTTATAACCACGCACTTCAAAGCTTTTCATTTTGAAATGCACTTGACTGATTTTTTTCCCCACAGCCATCTAGAAGAGAAGCATCTTAACTCTGACGGAAGTAGAGACTTTCAGCACTTCAGATACTCCACAGAGCAGCCAAGCTGGGAAACTTTGAGGCAGTGCCAGATACCATTAATATCCCTTTTCATCTGTGCCAGCAACTCGTCACCTATGTGATGAAAACAATATATCCCCTCCACTTCAGCTGTAGCAGAAATTAAATTTGGAAAGTTATCATCATATTAAGAATACAGTATACAAATCACAGATAAAGTGTCTGCTTGTGCTGGTTTTTTTTTTTCTATAAATCACTTTATTCATCTTGGAATAATGAAAACAATAGTGGGTTTTTTTATTATGGAGTATGTCATTGTGTAAAGAACATAAACAATTTAAACAATTAACTGCTCAGAAGGAAATCTGTGTGAAGCAGCCTGCGAATAGTCAGACCTTTCTCAAGTTTCTGGAACCCAAGGTAAATGCAGCTGCTACCAAAAATATTATTCATAAAGTCTGCAGTACCTGTCTTTATCTATAGAGATTAAGACTTCCTGGACTTTAAGTTAAGGTCGAATATTTCTGGTTTGTTTCATTTCAGAATGCATCTAGAGTGATTTCCGAAGCTTTAAAATGCAGAGGGAAAACTAAAGGTCATTCTTAAAAAAAACCCCTACTCCCTATAAATTCCATAACTTCAAGACCTATCTCAACACAAAGCTGAACATCACCAAGATAAATAAATTACATCTTTGGAACAAAGACTGTAATCAAGCTAAGTTAATAAGCAAACAATATAAACTGCCTTCCAATTTCCATAAATGACTATTACTAGGATAAGACATTGATACTCACTCCATCTCTCCTGTTTCCTCTCCAATTGTACTTCAGAACACCCTCCTTATTGCTTCTCCTTTCACACTTTTTTCTCCTATTTTACCCAAGACATAAAATTATCTCTGTGTGTGTGTAGTATATGAAGATGGGCTCTGGGTTGCTTAAATCATTTTCTGCAGATGCTGACTTGCTGTTTTTTTCAGAAAGATGCAACGAATCTGCATCTGACTCACACACTGATTTTTAATGGCATAATTAAGTTGGTTTAAATATAAACCTTAAGTGGATATAAGAGAAAACTCAAATATTGCTAACAGCCAGGCAGTAACACTCATATTTTAGGAACTGTGACAATTGCAGATAAATATACCTTGAATAGCTGGAGGACATATAATCAATGCTTGCTGGAAAACATCACTGCAACCAAACTGAGCAGTTCCTGCCTGCAGTGGAATCCCTTGGTGCAGAACTGAGTGGGCAGATGCAGTTAATGCCTATGGGAACAGATTCAACACAGGCAAGGTTGTTATGACTGTGAAACTACATCTCTCACACACTTGTCTCACCACTTTATACAGTAAATAACTAAAACAAACTTATAAAAATGAACGATTCAAATCCATTTCACAGGAAGACATCACACTGGGCCACTGGAGGGCACCAGAACACAGCACTGGCAACCCCAGCTTGTAAATTAATTTGGAACATATTCTAAATTATTTGTCTAAGAAAACATTAGGGGGAAAACAGAGTAAAAGACAGAAGATTTTACCACCTAACAGATGTAATTTTTTCAATTATTAAATTAATTAGAAAAACTACATCAATTAACTGACAATAAAAACAAAACAAAACAAAACCAAACCAAACCAAGAAAAACATGAACCATTGATTTTACCTGACTTCTCACTGGACCAATTTTGGAAAAGCTTGCAGTCAGGTTGGCTGCACTGCCTGAGGCAACTGATCTCATGAGTGATGTTTTATTGCAATTGCTTAAGTCATACAGGTTCGATCGGCATTTGCAAATATCCATGATATGAAAGCAGGACTTCACTCTGTCAGAACCAGAAAATAAGTTGCTTTAATCACCATTTCATGTTGTTGAAGGTAAAAAACAATTCCCCAAAATAAGGGGAAAAAAATTAGTTCAAACCCTCAATTTCTCAGTTTCACAGAACGGGATCATCCACACAGGTAGAAAAACAGAAACACTGTTGTTACTATGGTCACATCTCTGATGCATATTTTAAATTCAAGAAAAATACTGCTGTTTCTTTCTCTTTCCATCTAACAGCTGTTTACACCATTTTCTAACAGCTGTTTACAAACAGGAAAGATAGGAAATTAAATAGATGGGAAAAGCTTGCTCTTTCAGTGAAATGCTTGCAACTTTAGGAAATCCACGGTGAAGTATACAACTCCAGAACTGCAAGAAAAGTTTCAATATATTCCACATTAACCAATACATGAAAGGAAGTATTTGAGATGTTAACTTCAAGAGGAAATGCCCACCCTAGCCCTCAATGACTGATAGCAATTAGGGCTCCTCACACTTCCAAAAATCCCACCCAAGTTTCTGCAGTGCTGGAATTTTAACAATCATACATAAAACCAACTTAGGAACCTATTGCCCTAACTGTAACTTTCAGAGAGAAACATAGTAATTCAAGCAGTTTCCTTGACCCAACAGATGTATCTAATACTGCAAGCACTTGAAAGAATTTTCTAAGACGCTGCAATAATGATGAAAGATTTCTTTTTCTCTCTGATAGCAGAACAAACAACATTTTTATACAAACGAATTGCAACAGGAGAGATTTCTATGTTACATACTGGTTGCTATGAGGAAAATCGAGGAGGTGCTTCATGGTAACAAAAGAATGGTTCAGGGTCTCAGCTGGAGTGATTCTTAAATCAGCATCGATAAGCAACATTTTCTTCAACAGACTGACAAATTCCCTCCTATCTGCCTTCTCTGCCAACAGGTCACTTCCTTCCAAATCCATCACCATGTTCACCTGGCACAGAACAAAACAGTCAGACAGAAGATGTGCATATTAATTTAACTCTTCCTGGTACTGTTTTCTGCTATAAAATACTAATATTCAGCATTTTTATCACGTGGGGTATGGTGGATTTGTCTTAACCCAAAACAGCTGGCTTGGAATTGGTGACTTTTTTTAAGCATGCACACTACTCCCCCCTTGCAACCTCCCCAGTTAAAAACTGCTGAAGGCTTTATTCCGGTCTGGGACTTGCAATTTAAGAAGTAAGATTTGGAATAAAGATCTTTTTATGGTCTAACTTGAACTACAGAGTTGATCTTCAAAAAACAATTTAAAGCACATATTAATGCCAACCTTGCAACAAGATCTGATCCTTTTTTCAGGATGTGAAAGACAACAAAAAATTGCTTTTTCTTATTGACTAGAGAGGCAGAAAGCTAAAGAAAAGTGAGGAAACAGTTATGTTTTTAAAAACAAAATTTAAGAAACTACACTTAGAATTCTACTGTTAACAGAATTATACTAGAAATCAAACAATAAACAAAGCAGGTTCCATATGCATTCTTTGTTTATTCTTTGCCACAGTGGCAGATAAGGTAGAAGAGAAAGTATACATTTTACACAAAATTCAAGGGCTCCCCCACCACAAGGACAAGTTCCACTGTTTAACACAAGCAATAGAAAAGGAAGATCTTTACTAAAACTCAAAGGGCTGAAAGAGCCAGACATTTTCCTCAGAGCAGCAGAGAAGAGTGAATATGACTGAGGCACAATAAATAATATTCTAAAAGGCATTTCTTTCCAAAGCAGTAAAATGTTTTCAAATCACCAGTCATTCCCACATATTCCTTCTGCAGAGGAAGGAGGCTTTAATACTCACGTGCACTATATCATCCAAACTGTTGAAAATATACTTTCTGGCCTCTTTAGACTTCATACCTGTTTCTGCCTCGTGTTCTTCCAATGTCTCAACAAAAAGAGAAGGAAAGCTTATTTTAGAATCTGTCAAAAAAGGTCACCTATAACTACAAAGTGACTTTATGTACTTATTGACTTAAAAACCACTATTTTTTCCCACATTATTAGTATATCAGTTATATATTTGTATGTTGCTTTACAGACTACTTCCATTCTCTAAATCAAAAGACAATAACTAGAATGTTTTACATCTGACAAATCACAGTACGGGATTACAACAGTTTATGAATCACACAGGAAGTGCTGAAAGCCTAGCATAGAGCAGTTTCATGAAACTCCTGTATTTTTATGTATCACAGCTTTTCTATTATTGTATTTTACCAATTTTCTCCAACTCAGACCTTAAACCTCAAGCAGCAGCAATATCACATCACTGTGAAAGAAATAAACCAAAAACCAGGCAGTATCTGGTTCAACTTCTTGGTTTCCTCTTTTCTTTTTTTATTATTATGTTTATTCCTATTTTTTATTATTATATTATTAATAACATTGTTATATTTATTTATAGTTATATTTATTTTTATTATTATATTTATTCCTCCACATACACATCAAATGGTGTAAATATTCTAAATACTTCAGTATGAAACAAAAACACCCTAGAGAATGAATGGTATAGTACCTTCTGTTACAATTTTCCTTCCTCAACACAGACAGTAGGTGCTGCAAGAGGCAAGGTGGGACTTCAGGGAAAAAGCTTTTAACACACAGAATACAGAAAAGCTTCCAAAATGAACTTTGACAAAAACTGCAAGTAATGAGCAACTGCCCATACCAAAGCCCCTAATTAACCTCTGCAAGGTAACAAGGAGCTCCTGGAAGCGAGGAGGGCTTTTGGCACCAAGAACTTGCTCTGACACGGAGAAGGCAGATGTAAAGTGTCACCTAAAGCCCAAGTGCTTGAGCAAGCAGAGGGAGGGATTAACCAGGTGTGGGTGTAATTGCAGAAATGTTACATAACCCCAGAGCTGCTGGGGATTTACCAACTTGCTGGGGGGATCTTATGCAATGGGAGCTGGCAGCTGTTTGTTCCTGCAGAGATCCCTGTCAGCCCCAAGTGCTGCCCGAGCCCTCTGCAAACCCAGCGAAGCCATGGGCCATGGAGAAACACAATTTTTTAATAAAGTAAATTATTTGTGTGGGAAGCAAAGGCACTGCTCATGGCAATAATGTTGCTCAGAGAGAAGCAAGGTGTGCAGAATACAAAAGTACATTTTGTTTTAACTTTGTCTGCACCCATTGTATTGCAGCTTTCAGCCAACAAAGGCTGGTTTAGCAGGAGATCTAAAAGAAATGAGCTGTATACACAGCCGTGTTATTTCTTAATCTCCTTTTTCCTGTTAGGAACTTCTGATCCTGAAGCCAGTTCTGGACAAATCTTGTCAGAGCAGTGTGGGCCTCAGAGACAAATTCCTTACATGAAGTGAAAAGCAGGAACAGAGCAAAAAAGAGAAGAAAACAAACCAAACACATTCATTGAGCACCTCTGGAGATACAAGGCTTAATCTGAATTCCCCACCTGGCCACAGCACAGCCTGGCAGCTGCACCTTGGGGGACAGAAAAAATGGAAGGGATAAAGAGCAGGAGCTGCTAAAAACCACAGGAGATGCACCAGGGACAGAATGGTCTTGTAGTGAATCTTGGCTTCTCTCCTTTGTCTGCTCACAGAATATTGTGCTGTTTTTTACTACATTACACTGTTTACCTTTAATCTCCAACTAGAATATGGTGCATCTGTTTCTCTACAGAAAAATCTTGCAGTTTTCGTTCCCATGCTTAACAACTGCTCTCCTGGCAAACCTTGAGTCTGTGAAATATAACGAATCTGAGGAAAAAACACAACAGGGAAAAGCATTTACCTCTTGTTTTCAAAACGTGATCCCCACACAGTTAAAAACTTGTAATTTCATTGGAGAAATGACAAAACGAACCATGCTCAGAGATCCATGGGTACATCTTACAGAGGGGAGAAGCCTAACCCTGAGCACTTGGCACTGCTCTCTCCATCTCTAGAGAAAGCCATACACAAACCAACCTCTTGGGTGACCTATATAAGCAAGCTTTTTGGGTTGGTTCACAGTACAGGGAGCTGGGGAGAGTGGCTGCCATTGCCTCCTCAACCCACTCAAATCCTAAATGTATTTTTTTCGTTCTAAACAGGAAAATCAGTAGGAGTATTTTGTTTGCTTACAGAATTTCCATGGGTTTTTTTTTTTTGGCCTGTTCTCATTATGTAACTAGATAAAAATCCTTCCCATTTGCTGTTTCCAGTGTATCAGTCTTTTACACATCTGACACACCTGCATTTCAAGGAAACATTCCATGTGGAAAGGGAGTGTCTGTACAAGCTCCAGGCAGCAAAAGATAGTGTTGTTGTCCAAGAAAATCTGCTACTGAATGGACTGGCTTTATGCCTGAAAAAAACCTGGCTCTGAAATGATCAAAATGCATTTATTTTAGATTATTTACTATGCATTTTGCATTACCTATCATAGCTGGTGATCATATGATTGCCCAGAAAAGTTAACTTTCAAGGCTTCAACAGAAATCTGTTGAAAGATGATGTGTTTTAACTACTGGGCATGCAACTCACTCTACAAGGGGGGAGTTATCCCAGAGGCAGCATTGCTTCCAAAATTAAAAAACCACCTTGGAATTGGAAGCATAATTGGCAATAATTGAAAACCAAGCTCGCTGCAGGTCAGGATGGAGAGGATACTGAATTTCTGAAGGGCAGGGTCCCACAGCACAGAGGGGCTGATGGGGTGAGCCAGCCCCTGGAAAAGGAGCAGCAGCCAGGGAACAAGAGAGAAGAAAGGGAAAAAAATCAAAAGGAGGGAGTGGCCAAATACACCAAATCAGAAACTGAGAGATGAGAAGATGAAGTCAATGGAAGAGAGAGGACTTGAGAGATGGGAGCAGCAGGGAGGAGAAAAACTGATGGGCAGTAAAGAGTAAAAGGAACATGAGAGGCTTCTGCTGAAAAGTGACAGACCCAAGTGGGGAGGGACTGAACACAGTTTCTGGGGTTTAGTATCCTCCATAACTCCCAGCCTCAGGGAATAAGGAGTAACATTTGACCAGAGATGTTTCTAGACCATTTATAATGTCCTCAGAAAACAAAGAATCTTAAAAAGTAGAGGGGAAAAGCCAGTGCATTAATTCAAAAATTGAGCAGTTAAGGGCTTGTGCCTGTTTCTAATGAGCATTAAAGCTCAGAAGCCAGGGCTGTTTTCCTCTGAGAAACACAGCTGTTACTGCTTCTAACCACAAATGAATGGAAGGACCAAGAGCTCCCTTTCAAGGGCCAGTGTGTTGGCTGCCACACACCAGGGGGACAGGGGGGAAACGCAGCACAAAGCCTGTTTGTTTACTCAGTGACACACACCACGTAGCAGGAGGACAGGAATTCCCTTGGAAGCCATCTCCTGCTCCTGCTGCACTCATGGATACTGAGGAAAACCCTGAATCCATTTTCTCCAAGCGAGTTTTGCAGGGCTGCTGGAGCACAGTTACAGCAAGGCAATTCCTGATGGTGCAGAGGA
Organism: Melozone crissalis; assembly: GCF_028551555.1. Classification (NCBI taxonomy): domain Eukaryota; kingdom Metazoa; phylum Chordata; class Aves; order Passeriformes; family Passerellidae; genus Melozone; species Melozone crissalis. Next base: position 6,654,288 of record NW_026535816.1, read on the forward strand.
GGTTGCAGCCCCTGTTCCACCACAACTTCTCCAACATGAGGGTCAGGCAAGTTGCTAAATGAGGCCTCCAGCAAACTTGAATGATATATAAGAGGTAAATAAACTTGCTGTGTTTATGAAAATTTTTGAGAGAGCGTTATAGTTTCTTTCCAAAAAACAAAATGCCCTCACTTTATCCTTAAAAAGAACAGTGAGTTATATGGGTTGTTAGATGTTTCCTCTTTTATTTTCCATTTTAACAGCAGTAGTCTACAAAAAGGTCTTCTAAATGCTCAAAGCATCAACCCATATTCCATTCATAGCTCACTTCCCCATGTGAAATGCTGAGCTTCGTGTAAATGAAGGAAACTGAAATAGAAACATTACCAACATCAACACAAAATTAATATATCCCCTGAAAATGGTTCTAGCAAACAGATTTTCAGAAAAGTAGGTCTGATCTGTCAGTGCAGGAAGCCAAAAGCCCACTTCATGAGCAGGACTTGAATAACCTCAACAACATGCTCTGAACTAAATGCTGAATCCAAGACCAGAACTTAGCAAGAAGCCAGTGCTGCTCCTTCTGGGGTTTTCAAGAGATTGCTTCACTTGCAAAGTTTAAAACCAGGTGGGCATGCTCAGGATGCTGACTGCATTCCTCCCAAATCCCACATTATTTTCTAAGTGTTTAAAATAAAAATGTTCTACATCTTTCATGAGAAACAACATGGAGTTTTATGAAGTTTGCTCACTAATGCTCATGGTGTCAGCACTGAAAACTCCAACAAAGCAAGGGCAGAGCTTCAAGAGCTCCAAGCTTTACCCCTGCCTAGCTACAGTATGATTGTGACAGTTCATTCTTGTTCCTCATGAAGTACAGGCTCTCAAATCCTTGAGCTTTGTTGGATTTCCAGAAAGCATCAGAAAGTATTCAGAGCACAATTAATCCTGACATCTGAATAGACATTCCAGAGTCAACCCTGTTCATGGCAAATGAAAGAGAGATTATAATGCAGCGATGGTAGCTGCAAATTTTGCTTTCCATCATCATCTATTTCATAAGATGGAGGGGAGAGGACAAATGGAAACTATTAAAAAAAAAAAGGCACAATATACAGTCTGGGTCAGAATCAGGATTTATGTTTCTAGGACAATCAATAAGGCTACATTAAAAGCATTGAACAGACTTGAAGAAATGCTACATAATAGGGGATACTATTAGCATTTAAAATTCTGTATTTAATGACCTGAAAGTCTTAAGCTGCAGAAAGTGCACATATGCTTGTGAAATTTATTCTACTACCTGGTCATATTCCAGTGCTCCTGGGTACAGTGGCCATCCAAGAAAGAGCTCTGCAATCACACACCCTAACGACCACATGTCTATGGCTTCACAAAACGGCAATCCCAGTATGATCTCTGGTGCTCTGCAAATCAAACATGGTTACTGAGGCTTTTTCCTTGGGGAAGAAACAATTCATTCAACAATCCAACATGACAAACAAAAAAAAAAAACCCGAAAAACAAAAACCAAATCTGTTTCTTGATAATTATTTCAGTAAAATCACAGCATTAGAAATTGCATTTTTACTTATCTAAGTAACCTGTGCTAGTATTTTGCAGCTCTGAGATGTTTTTTTCCTGCAAGTACCAGTTTGCTATATACATGAAAATAACTGATATGCCTAGAAAACAGAATATCCCTGATTCAGAACTTTTCCCTTTGCTCCAGTATGTCTCAAATGAGTTGTCCACTCAATGTCATATGTCTGTAACTATATTCCAAACACATCAGTCTTTCATCTCAAAAAAAAACCCAACTAGAAGTTCTATCTGAAAATCCACTTGCACACTTCTCAACTGTACAGTACAGTTAAAGCTATTTAAAATATCAATTTAATTATCTAACTGCAAATCCCTTAATGTACTCAAATTGAATGTGATCAATTTTTAAATCACTTAAATAAAAGCACTGCATTTGCTAAACAGAGCAGGTGTTATTTTTCACCTAAAACAAATGTGAATTATTTAACCAACACCATCTGAATTTATGTCTCCACTCAAGAACCAGAAAAATTGGTATTGACACAGCTGCTAAAGGGGCTTTTAACATCTCTGTTCACGTGGAATGGAACTCAAGTATTGCACAAATATCCATTTTCATTGTATTTGTCCTTTTAAAACCTTCCCTCCCAGCTCATTCAAGCTATTAACAAAAGGAAAAAGAATGAATTTATCTCTGCATTCTAACATGGAAAGACGCCTGGAGATGTAAAATATTATTTCAAGCATCACACTAGGAAGGGATCCACTTTTAAAGCAGACAAGCTGTTGTTTGCTCAGCATGCCACAGGAGAGAGGAAGGTGGTTAAAACCAAGAGGGTAATTCTCAATGCATCTGGGCAGAACGGGAGCATCCAGCTGACCAGGAAATGTGGGATTTCTCACCTGGGGAAAAGCTCACCAATCTCATGCTTCAGCACATCCTGACACAGTCTACTGACATTCCACACACAAAACAGACGCTGATCATAGTAGAGACCTACATATCTCATTCTCCTCTGACATTTATCCTTATCAAAATATTCTTTAATTTAATGACATGGACTGGATTGGGAACAAATTCCTATTTTTATGCTACACTGGGACAGAGAAGCTATCTTGTAGCTGTAGAGCAGACCAAGAGCTGAAGCATCTCCATCCCCTTTCACAAGGAGTAGTTGGTAGAAGCTGTACACAGACACATTTCAAGCTCCAAGGATGAATGTTCACCACCAGGGAAAGGACTCCCAATGCTCTGCCCCATCTCTGACCAGCGAAGCCATTCAGGCTTCTGCCACAGGGAAAACCCAACACTTTAGATGAGAAAATCTATAGAACAGGATATTCTGTTAAATAATTACGTACTTTCCATTCATGCTGGCACTTCAGTTCTCCCCATCCTTGCCACAAACCATTTTGGATGCGATTCTATGAAGGCTAAATCTTGTCACGCTGGCAGCGAAACTGGAGAGGCTCAGTTTTCCACTGCCCCCAAAGATTTGACTACAATAAACTTCTGGGGATCAAACATATGTATTTTTGCAATGCAGGATCCTGGCACTGCAGTAAGTCTTAGCTAGTTTCATTATCCAAGAAATCAATTCAACATCTCTGGATGCCACAAGACAGAAATAGCAGCGAGCAGCGTTTGCCTTTCCCCCTGGCTGGGTGCCAGGCTGCCTATGGTTGTCACAGATCTCTGTTAAAATACACTTCCTTTTGTTGTATTGTGTTACAGCCCTGAATAGTTAATGAACATACACACAGCCTATGGATACAGGGGCTTTAACAAATGCTTCTGCTAAAATAAGCTCTGTAAAACCTCTTAGGTTTACTCAATGGTTAATATGTGCGCCGCGCAAAAATAGCCGCAGTCCGTCGGTCTGGCTGTCCCTGTGGAGAGACAGGATCCCAAAGGAGAGAAGGATGAGGGGAGACCAAGCCAAAAAAAAAAAAAAAAAAAAAAAAAAAGACAGAATACTTGCTGTGTTCCAAAACACAGTAATCTGGTAGTTTTTTCCACCAAGAAAAGCAGTAGTAAGTACTTCAAAGGAAAAGGGAGGTATTTCAGGAGAGGGGAAGCGCTCCTCGCTTGCCAACACCAGACCTGCCATCCAGAAAGAAGAGGAAATCAATGTGCTCCTGAGCACAGCTACCTGCACCCTTCCACAAAAAAAGATTTTCAGGCCAGCTTGAAGAGAGGAAGATGAAGAGCTGCTGCTCTTTCAGGCACCTACCATGCTAGTCCTTAAAATGGAGCCACTTCCTCACAGCAAATTCTTTCTCACAGCAAATTAAGTTGCAGCAAAACTGTAACTGAGTTTGATTATGTTTGGAGTGGTCTTAACCAGCTCAAATATTTTTGTTAAACAAAAGTTTGTTAATGTCATGCTCAAAAACACCTGCTTCTGTTTCTCCTTCTTTTAAAGTTCCTGTTAAAAATCTGTCTGGAGAGCTGGAGAGAAAAGTGTTAAAGCAGTGAGAATTATTCTTCAATTTTTGTTTTTAGGACGACCCACAGCTGTTTTCTCCTATAAGGAATATTTCACCATGCACCTCAAAAGGAAGATACTCCCTTTCCTAACTACAAGCATAGACAGGAGAGGGGTAGGAACTGCAGATGTCCCAACAGCCCCTTTACCATCACATTACTCAAAAAACAGTGTAACTAAGTATTTCTCTCTCTCAAAACAGCACCACATGCTCAAAAAAACACACACACTCCTGCTTGGATTTTTACTGCAGATCACAAGAAGTTCAGCGCACCAGAAGACACCACAGTCTCCACCTGAGCAAACAGCACCTGTTATCCCATCCCAAGACATCAAGGAGAACACCAGAATTTTCTAAACTTCTTAAGGACACTGAATCTTACTTAAATGCACTTAAATTAAAAGCAAGATTTTAGAGAGAAAGCACCTATTTCCTTCTTGCCAGTGTTAATTAAACATTAATTTAAAACATTGTCATAAAACACAGCTTGGACTTTACAATTAGAAAGATCTAAAAAGATGAAAGGCAAATGAATACCTGTTTCAGCTGCTTGTTTGGATAGCCACATTTCCATTTATTACATCACAGATCATAAACACATATACTATCCTATAACTTTTTATAAGCTTGTGAGCAAAGAAATCACACAATTTGTTCCATTAACTTGTTCAAAGACCAGAATATTTCATAAAATAGTTTAGCTTCAGCATGTTAGCCAGCTTGGAATAAAGCAACAAAATTAACAAATTTGAAGAAAAATGAGATAGTTCCTTGATGGAGGATTAAAAAAATTTTTACAAATAAAAACAAACTCCAAGCAAAAACTTGCTAAAAAAAAATCAAAACTGCAGCATAGTAACAGAAAATTTCTCACAAACCTTACACTCAGGGAACAAAGAATGAAGAGCAAGTATTACCCATACTACAAAAATAAGTAATAAAAAAATCTGTAAGAGGTCAAACCATTTCAGATGACCATCACCTATGAATGGCTGGTTAGAAATCCAATTTAGAACAGAAGTTACACGAAAAAGCTAAACCCCAACAGTGTTTGTACAAAGTAACAACTGAAGAACAGCACAAGACAATGAGAACAGCAGCTTCCCTTTTTCGCTTTCAGGAAAAATTCAGTTGAATGCAGGAATAATTTCTCAAATATGTTCCCACTGAAGATTCTACAACACAGTCACACTACACATACCCCCTCAGAGATCAAGGAAGTGAGACTAAAGGTTGAGCAATTTTTATTTCTATTTTCTTTGGCAGCGTGGGAGGGTCAATGTATCAACTGTGGATCACAGCACTGCCTTGTTTACCTGCTGCTCTCCAGTTTGGAAATAGCCTTCCTCCCCTCAAACTTTACTACCAAACTCTACTATCTCTATTTACCACTGTGCTGACAATGCCTATTAATTACCTACTCTGGTCACAACAACAATGACAGAAATACTAATGCAAGGAAGCCATCAAAAGGGTGGGATGTTTATAATTTTTTTTTTTTTATTAATGACCTGTTGAAAGCCCTGGTATAGACCACTCATGTAAATGAATCCAGTTTGCAAGAGTTAAAGTCAAACCAGATTAGCAGCCCGAGTAAAACCAGTCTTTGCCCCTGGTGCCATCATGAGCACAATGCAAGCACATTCCTCCTGAAAGGAATAACCACACATGGCCTGTGAGATGCACAACTCCTCTCCTAAAGAAAGGAAGCCTAGGAGAAGGAGCAGATGCAGTGAGTGAGTTAATGAGAGATGGCAGTGGGCATCCTGATGAGTTTTCTCATGTGCAATTCACTCCCTTCAACTAGCAGCGTTCGCCACGTGCATGAAGGAATGCAAACCTTTCTTCAAGATCTGCAAGGACACAGGAAAGACTCTCGGCTGGAGGGGTCAAAATCAAGAAAACACCCAGAAAAAACTTCGAGGCAAGTACAGCTCAGTAATCTGAAGGATGAAATGGGAAGGAATCATGTAATGACAAAACCTGGAAATGATGAAGGGTACAAAGATCAGCTGGCTCTGTAGTGGATTCGTGATGGCCTTCAGAAGGAATTTCAAATATGCAATTACATCAACACAAAAACACGAGGTAGAGTATACATGGTGTAGAGTAAAACCATTGCGAAACTTAATGTACCATATTCATTAATTACCGAGAAGAAATTATGTTATAAATTAACCAACTTTCCAATGAAAAGTCTAGACAACTTTACAGATTACTCAAGAAAAATCTTTTACAATTGGGAGCAAAAATAATCAGGATATCAGCATTTATTTTTAAAGGACAAAGACATATAAAAAATATTATGCCTTATATAAAACTAGTGATATTCCCTCACCTTGAATAGTGTGTGTTCAGTTTTGAATTCTGGGTTCAGTTTTGGTCACCCCCATCTGAAAAAGGATACATCAAATAGAAAAGACGCAGAAAAGAACAATACAAATTAAAGACTTGAAGAGATTTGGGTACAAGAAGAAACCCTGGTTAGAACTATAAAGCTTCAAGGAAGAATGAATGATCAGTAACATTACTCAAATTATATCATAAATAAGGGAAGAGAAGCAGACAGGTGTTTCTAATGCCCCTGCCTCACTCTAGAAGACCAAGGAATCCCCCACCCACTTTGAGCTAAAGGCTGATGTAAACATAAAAGTGGATTTTTAAAGCCAGAATTGCAATTACTCTCAAAATCACAGGTCACTGTTGAGATAAAAAATATTAGGAGTATTTAAGAATGGATAGACAGGGAAATATCCACAAGTAAGGGTTGAATCCGTGTAGAACAAGAACAGCCATCAACTGTGTAGAGCTGTAAGAAAAATGCATCAGAAGACACTGAAGTGCAACCTCCTGCTACAGTAAATTTTCTGCAGCAACAAAAGACTAGGATACATAGACTGCTGATCTGAGAACATACATTTCCTACATGTTAAAATCACTATTCTTGCACAAATATATGAGTTATCCAAGCAAATCCCTTGACAGAAACTACAAGCTTCTGTACAACCTTCTAGTCTTGACAATCTTCCTCAGGGTCAGAATAATTGTTACTTGCAATGTCATCTTGTTAAAATAAGAATTATATCAACATTATTTACAGGTGTCTTTAAAGTAGTTGTGTTACACATTTAAAAAACCCACTCAACTGCACTTCCCAAGAAGACTTTTATAGTTGAATTTATTGTCTCTTGCTTTTAAGTGCACTGAGAAGTCAGAGGCAGACTGGCAGTGTCATGTGCTGACATATATTTGATCTTAGAAATGCATGTATGATACACCATGCCAGGCAACGAGCCTTCCTCCCCATTCTTTGGAAGGAAAACTGCTGCAAATCAAAAATCAAAAACTGAATTATAGATTTACATTCACACTCCTGGCTTTTGTAGGAGTGTGAATATACATCTGTAATTTTGTAGGCTTCTTTTAACTCTTCCAGGATTAGGCATTAGGAATTATATAAGTAGCATACTCTGATGGGGGCATTTTTTTTAAATTCTAAGAATGTAAGAGGACTTGGAAATCAAAAATGTAAGTGCTCAGACTCAGGAAATGTTAGCTAAGCTGGATAGGGGTATCTTTGTCTTTGAGGTAGCAGCAAAGATTTAATTCCACCACTCTCTGCAATTCAAGGCCTGTACCTTAAAATAGAGTGAGAATAATTATGTTCAAGCTGATATGGGAAGTTACCCCCTCATTCCTAGTCTCACTCCTCCTCTGAAGAAGTCTGGTGCATGGGAAGTGGTAGTGAAGACAAAGGCAAATCAGTCTCTGCACCTCCTGTAAAATCCTACAGCCACAGCATGAGTTTTTCTACAGAAAAACCCCATTTTTGCCTAATAAAACATTTTCATGGGACTATGCATGCTCAACAGCTAGAAAAGCCTAATTCCCTTCAGAGCCTCCCAGTAAGATACATATATATTTAGATATGGATATGTAACATACAAGACTGACATGCAGCTGCCAGTTTAACTTTGAACCCTGATCTGCCCTAGAGAGGGATTTAAAACTCTTATATGGAAAGCAGCCCATGTATGTGACTACTTTAAAAAAGAAGCAATCGCTGCAAAAAAATTCTTTAGGACTTATGGCTCATAACTGAACAGGGAAAAGAAAATTCACCAAGAAATGAAATGAGACAAAAAATTAAATCCTAGGTGATTTCCTCAAATAATAAAAAAAACCATAAATTATTCTAGATCTTGTTCCTGATACTGAAAAAAAAAAATTTGTTTTGAAAGAGCAAGCCCAAATTTTAAGCTAATCTACTTTCTCAAACCATGTACCAAAAATACTGAAGATAATAATTTAGCTATTCCTCTTTGATTTATTCAGATGAGAATACAACAAGTGATTTCAGCAGGCTCTTTTCTAATTATCCACTATCTCTTGTGAAAGGAGGAGTTGATTTTATTAAAACCAGATGTTTATGCTTCTGCCTTTTCATGATTTTGATTTTCCTTGAAAAGACTTACAGAGTAATTTATTTATACACTTGATAGGTGAAGCAGTTTTTGAATTACATGAAAATTAAGCAAAGTAGATACTGATGCAGCAACAGAATGAACAAAATGGTGCAGATATAAACTCTTCAGATGCTTTAGGGATAAATAAAGCCTGCTATTTAATACATTTACATTTTGGAGAGCAAAGTGTCTTTATTTTAAGCGTCAAATGAGGTTACTTACCAATAACTGAATTTGGACAACACTGTTTGTGTGGATGGAGGATTCACTCCTAACTGTGGGACCACCCTACAGTGCTTTATCCTCCTCAATGTCTGTGAGATGGTCACACAGACACTGCCTCTGCCCGCAAGAGGAGAACACCCAAACTCTCACACAGAGCTCTGGTACAAAACAAAGCCCTGAGACGAGCTGCTCAATTGCCCAGGTTATTTCTGAAGAAAACCAGACTTGAAATGAGCTTGTCTGGAGCAGAGATTGCAGTCACGGCAAGCACGAGGGGCTGTGGGGCTGCTGGCAGCCCCGAGCTGACCTCCACCCAAGGAGAGGATCAAACACACATTTCCAGCTCTGGAGGAGGACAAGAGAAGAGCACAGCGTGGGATGTTTCAAGGCCTCACAGCTCAGACATGTCAGAATTTAATTCCCTCCCTGCTTTACTTTGTTATTTTTGATCCTGTGGGAATAACAGTTTCTAACCCTATGGACTTGCAGTGCTGAAGAACAGGTTGAGAGCTCCTACAGAAGAGTAAAAAGCACAGCAGTATTTGCTTTTAGCATCCTTGTCAAGAGTGTCAAGGCCTTATAAATCAGTTTTCTGCAAAGGCCTTTTGTGTTTTAGCCCTTGGTGACAACAGCCCTACAACTGGGCTCAGGGTACAAAGGTATGGTGATGCTAAAGAAGCAAGCAGACAGATCCTGCTGTAAAAAAACCCAGCAGTGGAAAGAGGAATTATCTTCTAATATGACTGATCAGCATGAGCATCTGTTACTGGCACAGTTCATGTTAAAAAAAACCAAAAAAAAACAAACAAAAAACCAACAAAAGAAACCCCAAAAACCAAAAACAAACAAACAAAAAGCCCCCACAAGGATGTTGCTCTTATGTCAAGAAATCAAGTGTATCATAACATATTACTTTATTTTAGGCAGCTATTAAAAAAAAACAAACAAAAAAGTCAAAATAAAACACAAAAAACCAACACCCCCCCAAAAAAACCCAAAATCACTCACACAAAAATATCCCCAATACCAAAGAACAGCTAACCTGAAAACACAAAGGAAAATTTCTTTGATTCTTCAGCAAAACTTGTAACAGAATTTGCTCCCCAACACAGGGCAACAAGCCCCGCCCAAGAGCTCAATAAGCCATGAAAGCACTGAACTATTTGAAATCTTTTTCCAGCATAAGGCTGTGGCACAGCAATTCTGCACTGGAGATGAACACACCCCACAAATGCTGCAGAGTAAGAAAATCTGCCCACATCCTTGTCCATTGTAAAAAGGGTTTTTTAAACTGCTGATACCTGCCCATCTGTGTGATGCAAAGTTGTGTTCTGGTGAAATTTTGCAACTCAGACTGATAAATTTTGACTTCAAATTGCATTGCTTAAATTCTAGAAAGCTCATCAAAAATTAACAGAAAAAAAAATTCATTTTAGCAAAAAAATCTATGTTTTCATTACAGATAATTCATGTAGTGACACTAGATTATAAAAACAGTCTCAAATTAAGATTCAACACTGACAACATGACATCAGGATAAACAGATATGGTAGGCTTGTTAAAACTGTTTAATTTTAAAAGACAAGCAACAGACTTGTAGGAGAAGCTAGCATTTGTTTAAAAATATCTATTAACAGCAATGTGATCGCTTAGAATTCAAATATTCAAAGAACATACAATTTCAACAGCAGTGTCTTGCAAAATGTCATGTATTGATGCCACAGCTTCACATTGGAGGTTCATGTCCTGTTCACTACATAAATGGAACACCAGAATCCATTTCCCTTTGATACTCCCCTATATAAAATGTTATCTGGACACAGTACCTATGCCAGCTGCAAAATGAAACACAAAAAAATTACAAAGAATTAGTAAGAAAAAAGAAAGTTATTACAGAAAACCTACAGAGCAACAACTGGGGCATGAAATTAAATCTGCCTTCTCAAGGTTACACTAGTAGAGACCTTTTGGTGAATAAAAATATTTTTAAATGTTTCTAGTCTCTAAATGTTCTGTTGTATTAATAACCATACATGTCTGGCTCAATGTCCTGTGGGAATCTGTAACTTCCACAGAACTCTGCAGAAAAACTCACCCAACACACAGTACACAAGCAACACTTAACAACCTTAATTTTAATTGGAATTCTGCTGCAGTTATTTATGCCCTGGCAAGTGAACTCCGTGGCTGACTTGCTGAGTTTTTCCCATACAAATTTCTATGATTAGGCCTGTGGTGTAAACATGACACCACCAGAACAAGTCCCATCCTTACCCGTGGCTTAGCAATCCCACTGACACATCCATGGGGAAACACAGCAGCACCTCAGCTTTGGGGCACGGCAAAAAAACCACCTGGTAATGTTCTGACGGAGCTAAAAAATTACTGTAGAATATTTAAAGGTTATTTTTCTCCCCCTCCCTATGAATTTAACCTATGGAGTGGTAATAGGAAAACTACACAAGTCTATTTTGGTAGGCTAGACTGTTCAGCCTTCCAGCCCATCCCATTACACCACAGCCTGCCGAAAGAATTCAGCTGCAATGGTCCCTCCAAATGTTTCACCCCAGCCTTGAACCCTAATAAAAACCCTCTTGAATTGTTCTCCTAAATGCTTTTTTTCTCTCTGCTTTTTCTTCCTATTTTTCCTTCCCTATTATTCCATTTTAGTTTATTTGTCCTTTCTCGTTGAAAGGAGAGCCGGTCTATTCTTAGAAGAGTTTTGGATCCTAAAATAAACTGCTTAACTATGTATCTATTACATCCAGAATTGATGTCACATCAGACCTGCCAACGTGCTACAACAGGAATGTGACCACAGCAAGGAGCCCCAGCATTTCTGCAAGCCCTGCTTTGCAAAGATTCTTGAAATAAATTTACATTCAAAAATGCATCTACCCGAACATTAAAACATTTGGTAGGGATTTTTTTCCATTTCTTCTTCTCACTACATAAATGTGATATTTTTAAAGCAGCTCTTGCCTGATATCTAATATTAAACCCCAGACCCTCTAGCACCACACTGGAGGAAGAAATCAGGGTAATCAGATTATACTGAGAATTCTTTTTAATTATGCTGAATGTTAAAATGTTGCTGTGAGCAAATGGAAGTTAAAAACAGGTAATGCAGTTTAAAGAAATAAAAAAAAAAAAAAAACTGAGATCTAGATAATAAATGGATGATAATGGGAGCCTTTCATCTGAGTGAACCCTTTGAGTCTGGTCCAGGACACTAATAATTACAAGTAGCTCATTAGTTATGGCTAAAAACTTCATTCTGTTCCCAATATAGCCAGACACTCATGTTAGGAAAAGGCACACTTGTTGACAATAACAACAGAAGCAACAAGGATCAAATAGACAAGGAACTTTCCCCTCATTTAGGAAGAGCTACTGCTCAAACTGGGCTGAAGCACAAGGACTGCTCAGTGCCCTGAACTTTTGTCTCCAAGAGGAAAACGAAAGGGAAGTTATCTTCACTGCCTGCTCTTCTCAGAGTGCTGAGAAAGAATCACACAGAATTTCACAAGGCCCCCACAAGTTCTGCTGGAAAACCGTGAGGGGCAATAAACATTTCCTGGACTTTAAAAAATAACAGCAATAGTTATTTCAAGAACACAACTGTCATTTCTTTGAACTATTAAACATGCATTAATATAATACCAACATGTCAAATATCTCAAATATGTCCTCAACAGAGAACAGAAATATACACTACATAAAGCCCACAATCCATTTAAGTACCATACCAGGCCAGGGAGATATTCTGGATTCAGCTTTCAAATGACTTGTACCAAAATATAAAACCAAGACAATGCCAACTAAAATTTTATTCAAAGCATCAACAACTAACAAAAATTGCAAAAATAAAATAATTGTGAAGTTGGATTGTTTTGCATGTGATAGCCAAACCCTGAACACTTAGGGGATTATGAGAGTCTGCACAGTGGGAGTATTTACCAGGAACTCCTGCTCCTTGAAAAGGTGAAAAACTGAAGTCCAGCTGACAAATCTCTACTAAAAAGGTATCTGTGATTTCCTTGGATATCTGTACAATTCCACATTGGTTTGTTTCCAGCATACATGAATTTTCCATGGGGGGAAAAACAAATCCTCAAATCAAAGCACAACTTTTTCTTAGTGCCAGGAACTAATTTTAGGTTATGTTGTCACACCACAAATTGATAGGACAAACTTTCAAAGGCCAGCCCTGCATTATGTCACTGCTTTTTAGTAAAGCTCCTAGCACTGGCCTTGCTGTGCCTTTGCTAACAGAGTTAATATCTCCTTTTGAGTCCAGCTCATTTCATTTTCTGGCAGTTTTACATTGTGCTTTTCACCTTTAGGAAGAAGTCAAGCTACAAAAATAAGTGCAACCTGCATATGCTAAAATTGGGAGGGGTGGGTGGAAAAATGTCTTATTGAAAGAAAAAAGCACCTCCCAAAAGCAGCCACCCCCAGCTCCTTTTCAGCAATGTCCTACTTTGCTGCCTGCAGGCTGAGCAGTCCCTACACACACACGTCAATTAGTGGGGGAAATCTTGGTGGTCTTCTTCTAGATTCATCAAGGTGCTATAGCTCTTTTGGGTCCCTGATTCAAAGTTTATAGGTGAAGTCATCAGCTCAGTGGGACTTCTGTGTAACATAATTTTCCCCATAATCAGTTTTCCTGAATGGAAAACGGCAAATTCCTCACAAAATGGCAATTTTTAAATTGACATCAGTGAACAGTATTGACTATACAAGAATAAGAATTTATATTATCCATGAATAGGGTAGCATAAACCACCACAAGCAGGCCAATACACTAAATAAATCCTTGGCAGTAATCCCACTGCCAAGACAGGCTTACAAATTTGTTTGCAATTACCCAGGAAGAGGAGCTGTCAACCAACATTGTCACGGCTCTGTAAACAACATATCCATTAATGATGCTGCTGGGAAAGGAGCAGCAAAAATTATCCATTATCAGACAATTGCTGAGAAGCTGCAATACTTGAAGCCTTCTACAGAAATAGCCCCTTGAGAATAAATAGCTGCAAACAAGAACAGTATCAGATCTACATCAAAATCAAAATAGAAGAGAATTAGAGCCTGGTAACATAACCTTATGAGGAGGAGTCCATTAGAGCATAATGATAAATGCAGGTATTTTCATTAGTCATTTCAGAACTAGACAAACTCTTCATTCTTACTATCATTTTCTGTCTCTGACGCTGGAAATGGCCTTAGGGCAAATCAGCATATGCTATTATTTAAGATTACAGATTTTTACAAACATAAACAGAAATAACCAACCGAGAAAGACATAAAATCCAGCAGACATCAAAACAAAAATCCCCAAAGACGCATTTTTGAAATAAATTTTCATCTGAAGGTGAAAATCACTGGAGTTGACAAAAAGTATGTCACTGCCTTATCAAGCCTTGTAGGGTACTGTAAGTACCTAAAGACAGAAAGCTGCTTTGGTGAGGTGGCAAGGAAACAGGCCTTTACCTCAGTGACCTCAAACTAAAGTGTCCCTGGAAATAAAAGGCAAGATGGCCTTGTTACAAAACAGAGAACATCACATTCTGCTGCCTTTTCAGGTACTCCGAGGATGGCCAATGGAATGTTGCAGCATTCACTTTAAGGCTTATTAACTAGCATGTAGCAATAAAGTGCATTATGATTACTAAGTGCTTTCTCCAAGGTGGTTACAGCTCCATAGAGTAAGAAGTGATCATTTTTGCAATTTAAAAGTGTAACTACACAACATATTTATGGAGCTGCAGCAGTTAAACCTGATGTAAACAGGTCGACTGATTTATAAATCTATAGGTGTGAAGGTTTCTCAAAGATGCCAGGCCTGTTCCTAAATCAATTTTATGATTTTAAACCTGACAAAAACAGACTCAAATGCATATCCCTGATATCATTTTATGTTCATACAAACTGTGGGTGACAGCAGGCAGATGACAGGCTTCCACTCACTAGATTCCATCAACTTTCCAACCTCAAAGCAGCATGGTAAACCACCAGGAACGCCAACAAACCAACCTAACAAGCATCATCAGACTTCATCTGCCAAGGTCAGGGGGAGAGGGTGCTCCATTTTCAGGGATTATAGTTTCAGCAGCAGAAAAAGAAAAAAAAAAAAAAAATCAAGCCTACCAAATTGAAGAGGACTACCAAAAATAGGCTTTGTTCTGGAGAATAAGCACATACCACACTGTGTTGTGTATTTCTTATGCCCCACTGGTGCCAGTTATACCCACTGAAATGAGAGACAAGTGAAATCATAGTGGTTTTTGTTTCTCTATTCAGCACAGAAAACAAAACTATGTTAAAAATCTGCTGAGAGATTAAAGTTCCACCAGGGGTTAACTGCAGGAACTCATCATGCATTTCACTGGCTCTTCTTCCTCCTAGGGGATTCCATCACCAAACCTCCAGAGGGGGAAGAGGATCCAGGGGGATCTCTGGGGTGAAAACTGACCCCTGGGAACACCCACCAACCAGGTAAAGCAGGCTTCATAAACTCCTCCAAATCATCAGTGTGTCTCAATGCAAGCTTGCTATGATTTAGAGCTGTTGTATAAACACAAGCTCCATTACAATTGTCATACATTTGGTATTTTCTAAACATAAACAGGAACAGGCAAAAGCTAGCTGATGAAGTCAGTGCCTACACGTATCAACACGGCTTTAGATAAGAATGTTCTGAAATAAATAGCATCCAAAGCTTCTGCATGTGCCGCTGCTTCAATAAGGAGGTATTGCTGTGTCATAACTGTGTCAAAAAAAGGAATCATAAAAATATCGAGGCAATGTTTACAAGTTGCATGATTACTTTAAAGGTAATTATTTAGCTAGAACACATGACTCTTATTTCCCTATGAAAGGCTCTCTACTTAACTGGATTAACACACTATTGATAGCTAAATTCCACTGCCAGAGGCTACTGTCAAGTCATCATTTCCAGAACAAACCTATAAGCTATTTTCTTTATCCTGTGTGCAACTATTACACCAAGCTCATCATGAATTTGTTCCCAAAGTGCGCTAAAAAAAAAACTGCTGCAAAGAACATTCAAGAGATGCATGACACAGGATTACCTGTTCTAATGAAATTAGACCATACATCAGTCACAGGTTGGAAGGCTAAATATGTTTAGCAGCCAATCAAGAACCTAACATTTGATTTTTAACATTGGTGATTTTTTTTTTTTTAAGTTCAAAGATGATTCAATTTTGATGCTGTGAAAATTGCCTAGTGCCTGGAACTCAACTCTCAGATGTTTTCAAGGGAAAGCAAATCCAGCTCTGCATTCTCAGCAAATACTCCTCATGAAAATGTTTACATTTTTTTTTTCTTATCAAAAGCAACCCGCAGATATGTACACTCACTTCTCCACCCATTTCTTAGCACACACAATACACAAGTTTTACACAGAGATGTGAGATAGGAAAGAACAGAAATAACCTTCTCCAAGATAACCTTTCCTGCACAAAGTTGCATTCAGGGTAATGCCACTGGCACAGAATGGGGCACATTTTCCATTCCCCTCTGCAGAGCCCTCACCCTCACATTGCTGTGGGATGCTATCACAGAGGTAAACAAGGAAAAGGAACTTCTGACCCCTCTGCTTTCATGGAATCAACAAGAACAATGTCAATACAAGCAGAACCCTCCTTTTTTTCAAATCTCATTTCCATTTGCAGCATCTAACTAAAATCAGAAAGAAACTGAAAGAAAAAACCCTGCAAGCGGCATCATCATTTGTTACTACTGTACTTCACATCAAGGGAATTTATTCTAAACTTGTTAGGCTTAGCAACAGGAACAAAAACAGTAAAAAAAAACCTAACTGGTTCCAAACTGGGGAATTTTGAAGTCTAACTTCCTTCCTTCCTCGTCTCCCAACAGCACTCTGTGTTTGCTGATGTTGATAATGCCGGGTGGGAGACAGAGCACAGGCCTCCCTAATGGAGGGCCCCAAAACCCCCCAGAAGGACCAAAGGGGAATAAGCAAAAAGGTTAAAGGACACAGGGAGCACAATCCAAAGAAAACACGTTTGTTACATGGACAGGCCGATGTGCTGGCTGCACAAAGGACTGGGAAAGCAAGTTCCAGTTTCCCCGTTCTGCACTGGCAAAAGCGCTACACACTGTACAGACACAGGGAAATGCTGCTTGGGAAATGTCACCCATCCTTCCTACACCATTCTCCCTGCTTTCCCGGGCTCTTGGCTGCCTCAGCAACATCAGCAGCCACTGATCACACTTCAAAGCACTGGTCACTCATGCAATAAAATTGCCTGTTGCACCACACAGCAGCTCCTCATCAGGACCTTTTCACACAACAAATACAGAACCTATTTCATAAAACAGAACTGGGCTGGCCAGAAGTGTAGTATGTCATTAACTAAAATTAAAAAAAAAAAAAAAACAAGGAAGAGAAAAGAAGCAGCAAAATCTACCTTTAAGGTGCTACAGAGGCTGGGCACTGATTGCATCTTTGAGTTTACATTCTTCACTAAGTTATTAGAGACAGCCCTCTGCCTCATCCCATCTTTTACAGAATGGGTTGTGTTTGATACAGGAAAAATAATGAGACTGAGCACAGGAAGATTCCCCCTTTACAGGAGAAATCATATTGTACTGGCACCTAGGTCTACTTGAGATACATTTGTTGATCACAGACATGTGTGTTGAGTACTTATTTTTATTATTTTAAAATGTATCAAAAACATGACCCCTAAGCATAAAGTTGTCAATTATGCAAATTATTCATATCAGGTTTCAAAGCACAACAATTTTTTTGCATTTTTCTTAGATAAGCCACATCTGAGTCCAATAAAGCAAAAAAGACAATAGCTAATGAAAAAGAAAAAACAAATAAGAAACTAAGTCTGATTATAAATGGAAAGCACAAAAATTAAAATATTTTCTTTAAAATCCAGTTTAAATTAAAAGCTAAATTTGACAAAAAATAAAAAGGCTGTGTTAAACCACATCATAAATTAACACCTAGGGTATTAATCCCTTTCAGCTACCAGTTCTCTAGTAAAATGTAACAGCTCATTCAATGTTAAAAAAAAAATGGAATAACTGTTTACAAGAGATTTTAGAGAAAAAAAAAAGCTATTTTGACTTGCAAAAGAAAATATTGTTAATTGCACACAGTCCCTTTGCAGTGACTCCCAGCCCTGCGCACGCTGAAATTCCAGCCTGGAGCCGCCAGGAGCGTGGGAAGGGTCCCATTGCGTAAGATGTTATTAAGGCAGCAAAGCCTGCCTGCTTAACTGCAGATACTTAAATACTCTAAATAATTACACCGATTAGCCAGGCACAGCGCTGCCGACCTGCAGCAGCAGGGAGCTGCTCCTGCACAGCTTCTCCAGGTGCGTTCCGTGCCCAGGGACTGAGCTGGGAGATGCTGAGCCCTGGGTGTTGAACAGGAGGCACAACGGGACAGGCCTCCACTCCTGCTAGACCCACACCATTCCAAGTGATGGAAGAATTCCCCAAGCACAGAACTAATTGTGGTCTATCAACAAGGTCAATGTGACTCCCACTGAATTTAATTTACAGGCATAAAGTACTTTTCCTTCCTGCTCAAGCTGCTGCAGTTACAGGACGGTGCTTAGGAGAAGTATGTGAGGAATCCCACATTACAATATTTCAGATGTCAAGCATCGAAGTGTAGTTTAGAACAATCTGGGCTAATTTTAATTTTTCATCTATTTACTCAGATGCTCAGACCTACAGAAGTTTGGCACCAGATGCTACATACTAGTTAAAGCAAGCAAGACGTTATAAAGTATTTGTTTCTTCACAGGGTGGCTAAAAACCCAACCAAAGGACCTAAGAGAAGAAAAATTAAATACAGCAGTACACTGCTCTGAGGAGGCAATCCTTAAAGTACAGGTGTATACACCAGAGTGATCTCTGAGCATGCATTCCCTTCCCATTCCCCAGTACATTTTTTGGGTGGGGATGTCTTTTGCTTTTGGGGGTTTGTGGCTTTTTGTTTGGTTGGTTTGGTTGCTGGGTGGAGGGCTTTTTGTTTGTATGTATGGGGCTATGGCTGCTTTCTCTTATTTTTTTGTTTTTTAAAATAAAGTTCCCTGCTCTATCTGCAGAGTTTTTGTTCCTCTTGCAGTGGCAGTGCCATGAGAAGCAGGAGTTGAGCAATGAGCTGGAGAGAGAACTAAGAACACAGGCTCTTAGTCAACATCAGGAAACTATTTCCACTTCACAAGTCAGGAAGCCTCTCGCACTTGTGCCACATTCTGCTGAAGAAGAGAATCTGCTGTCATGCCACACAAATGTAAACAGACCTATCAACAACCACTGCACTTAATTACACTTCTCTGTTGCTGTTTCTTCCAATTTGCACTACTGCTCTCCCCAGACAGCAATGAACAACCCTCAATCTCTGTTTTCTTTTCTATAGCACACAAAGGCACCACACGTGTTATTGAGTTAGTCCAGAGCTATGCACACAGTGACTTGCCAAATAGCTACTGCAAAACAGCAAGGACAACCACCAACTTCTTCCTCTTCACCCTGCAGGAGTCACTTTGAATCCTCTCTCTACTCTGCAGCTGCTGGTTGTACCTCTGGCACCTTGGGGATTTTCATCTCCTGTCAGATTTGGGTTGAAGTACTCAAAGGTTCAGTGGTACTGGGACAAAGGCACACTTTATGCACATTCATCAGACAAAAAGAGCTCAGAGTCAGCTCTCAAGCTTTTCCAAAAATCCCCACTAGATTACACCCACCCAGCAAACATCACGTTTCTTACTGCAGGAGTTTCTTGCAGTACCCATTTCAGAAGTGCCACCTCCAACAAGCTGGTCACAGTCTATTTTCAAAAAAGGGGCTCTTGCTTGTTCTCACAGCTCAACCAAAGTTAGAGGTGCAACATAAACAGAGACATTTCAGAAATTTATCTGTAACTATTCTCTCATGAAAAACTCAAAATATTTGAAGAATCTTTAAGAGGAGCTAAATGGACATTGTCTCATGCAGAAGAAAAATTCAGCGACATCACTGTAAAGTAAAAACTGCAGAATGAATCCACCCCAGTGACTGCCATTAAATCACTCATACTTTTTGATTTGCTAAAACACACTGACCTGTGTGCTGCCTTTCACCTCAAAAGCATGTAAATCACATGCCTGACAAAATGTTAAGTTTGTCTCACAAAGGAAAGAGCTGTCTCTTAAAGGACAGCCACAAGAAAAAAAAAGGAAAAATATTTGAAAATATCTTTCTAACCTCAGAAAGCAAAGCTAAAATCAAAGCACAACAGCATGGAGAAATTAGTTGTTACATCCAATTTCATACATATTTAAAATGCAGCTCATGACCAAGAAGGACTGGGAGCATGCATGTGTGCAATACTCAGTGGTGGGATGTACAAATAAACCATGTAAAGCAGCTTTCTGCCACACTTCAGCAACCACAAATGAACACAGCAGCTTTCCAAGAGGTGCACATTTTGTCACACAGTCTCTGGCTCCCCTGAGCACCCTCGGCCTGGCCCCCACCATCAGAAACACATGGAAACCCAAAACAAAGGCCATGCCAAAACTAGGAAATTGCAGCTCTCCTGTGTCTGGAGAGAGAACAGCACTAATTATAAAGTGATTAACTTCTATTAGACTTTTTGTTGTGTCCGTAAAGGAGACGGAGGGGCTGAGGGTGCTGTTATGAATTTGGCATTCCACATCCATGTAACACCATCTTCTTTGAAATGATGACATTGATGCAGATTCTGTATCTTGGGGGAATGTGATCTCTATACATTGGTTAACAACCTGATAGAAGGGGTATTTCACTGGCAGTATTTCACACAGGCCTGCAGGAGAGAGACAGTGGTCTCACATAAGCTCAGTCCTCTGGATACACAGAGAATGAAAATGCTGAAGTGTTAAAAAATACCTGCAGAACAGGAAACCACGTGTGGGCATGATCTCCACCCAATTTAGTAAATCAAATATTACACTAAGTTTGGGGGTTTCTCTATGAGGATTTTTGAAGGAGTTTTGAGTGAGGTAGAAACAGGACTTCTGAGTTTTTAGATGGTGCAGTTTATTTTCTTTTCTTCTGCATAGGCAGGAAGGGTGAGTTCAGCTCACATCTTCACTGCATGGCTCAGAAGGCCACAAGACCCTCAGTTACAAGACATTTTAAGGAGTTATTGACCAATAAAACACTGCCAACAAGGATACTTATGGTTTTGACCCAATCCTTAAATATTTCATCTTATGGACCCATACTACAGAGTGAGCTTTCTTAGCAATCATGTTATGGCACACAAACCTACAGTGCTGCATTCTAAACTTCTTATTTACCTCTGTAACCGCTCCTATTTTGAACTCTAAAACTCTAAACTTCCCTCCACTTAATGTATCTCTACTTCAAACTATAAATTCACATTCTCACTTCTAACACCTAAGTTTAGAAGCCTTTTCCAAGGTCTCAAATCAAATCCTGTGTTTAATCCTAAGCTTTGGCTTACAAACCCAAAGTTCTAAGAATTCCTTGCATTTCAAGTTCCAATATTTCTCTTTTAATTTTATATCAGATAGCTCTATGTTAGACCAGAGTCAGTGGGGAGTAATTTGATGATATTTGCACACAGTCTAATGATTCTAGGGACAGACACATGAAGAAAAGGTGCTTTATATATGTAGACACTTAATAACCATAACCTCAGAAGAAGTGGTGTGTAGAGAGATTAAATGGAAGAAAATTAGTGCTAATTTGTCTCTGGCAATCCTGAAGTTGCTCTTTCAGGAAGGCAACTACATGGCTACAAACTGAATATCCCAAATGACACATGGCACCATTCCACCAGCAACCAGCCCTGTGGGACAGTCATTCTGCAGGCAGGGTGGAGTACTAGGGCACTAGTGACACAAGCTAATTCCTAATTACCCTGCTATGTAATACCCTGCAGGGTTGCAGGGTTTTTCCCTTGTTAAATATCAGTTCATTTCCAAACCTTTTTTTTTTTTTTTGGTAGGCTTTTAGCAGCTTAACAACTGCTGTCTATATTAAACACTACATCAAATAGGAAAATTACATAAAGCAAGAAAACACTAGGGATGTGAATGGTGTTGGTCAGAAAAAAAACAGGTCACTGTCAACCCAGTGAGAGAAGATTCCCAGTTCATGGCAGGGCCAAGAGACCAGTTAAAAACCAGCAGAAATAAAGCTGAGAATCAGTGAAGCACTCCACATTTTTACTGTCTCTCAGCATAGTCAGACATCAACTGCAGAGCTGTCCCAGCTCCTCTGTGTGCTTTCCATTTAACAATACTTTCTTACTGGAAATTGTTGGAATAATTCAAGGTTATATGAAAACCAAAGCAGTCAGCAGCCATACCATATAATTTACAAATTACATCCTCCTGTTCTGCTTTCCAGCTCTTGTTACTAAAAATGCTGAGGCCCTTTGCTCTACTCCTAGCTACTTTTCCAGGGAGGTGAAGTGTCCAAAATCAGCTGCATCTCCACACAATGCTGGTCCAGAGAAAAGCAACAAGGCTGGTGAAGGACCTGGAACATAAATCCTATGAGGAGCAGCTGAGGGAGCTGGGAGGGTTTAGCCTGGAGAAGAGGTGCAGGGAAGACATTGTATTCTTTGTATTCTTGAAGCATACTTCAAGGTATTTCAACAAAATACGTGTAGACATAAAGCATAATTTATATTTTAAAACAGAACTAGATCTTGGTTGGAGAGCAAGCAGTGAAAGAGTGAAGAAATCAGGAGCTCAAAAATTTAAACATTAACTGGGGTTCAAAAAAAAGGCACGAAGAACAACATCCAAATACTATTAGTGTAAATATGCTGGCTTTTGGCAGCATATCTTTTTGGCAAGTATCAGGTGCCAGTACTGATCTATGACCTACAGCACACCCTAACAGTTTTTCAGTTGATAAAACAACAGTAATATGCAGTTTAAAAGCTTCATATAGTGCTATATTTATACAAAAGCCTTGTATATAAGTGAAGTGGTGCCTGCAGTTTTTCAAAGAAGCCATGACTTGCACATGTTTGAAAGTTATCAGGGAATTAAGTTTTATTGAGAGAAAGTAACAAAAAAAATGGTAAAATCTGTTTCACTTCAATTCCTGGAATCAATTTGGGGCAATTAAAATACATTTTAAATTCACACTAATTTTGAATCTTCAACATTTAAAAAGGTTTTGTGCACTACACTTGAAACAAAGTGCACTCTTGTGAAAGATTTCATTGTGTGCTTTTAACATTTTGAATACCTAAAGATTCACTACAAGGGTAAGACCCTATCATTCTCAAAAGCATCCAAGAAAGCATTCAAATACTAATGAAAATTCAACAGTGCAATTCTGAAAAAAGGTAATCACATAAAGAGATGATATTTTGTGAGAGACTGCTGTGCAGTCCTGGGACAACTGAAACATCCTTGGTATTTACAAAGGGGGGAAATGTTCTTAAGGTAACATCGTAGTCTCAAAATGCAACTGCTTGAAAACCTTATCTGTGAAATGTTTTTGGCTTGTTTCTCCCAGCCCTCTAATCCCATTTCACTTTTTAGAAGCGGTTTTAACAGCCAAATAAAAAGAAAAAAAAAAAAACCTTGAAAACATTCGCTAGCACTGTAGGACGAAGAATTTTCAAATGTATAGTGTAAAATTTAACAGTCCAGACATATTCATACAAACTTGAATTCTACTTAATTGCATCCCAAACAGTTCTTTTTATTCTAGACACCAATACCACTTTCCAATCAGTGCATGAATTCACAAAAGGTCTCTTCTCTTGTCAGTGTTTTGGTTTTTAATCCCCTGGTATTTTTATTGCTGGTTTTGGTCTGACTCCACGTGAGTGTAAAGCATGCTCACACATCCATCTGCACTCGCTCAAGCTGCTTGATTTTCCAGGTAACAGACTTCCAACACATCTGCTCCATCCTCCTCACTCCTGGAGGAAGCCATGGATGCAGAAGGAGCCTCCACCCACAGAAC
Source organism: Melozone crissalis (assembly GCF_028551555.1). Classification (NCBI taxonomy): domain Eukaryota; kingdom Metazoa; phylum Chordata; class Aves; order Passeriformes; family Passerellidae; genus Melozone; species Melozone crissalis. The sequence continues at coordinate 6,678,002 of NW_026535816.1, forward strand.
ACCTCTCCCCCATAGCCAAGGATGCCAGGTGCAAGGAGCAGAGGCTTGGCTTTCCACCACCTTGATTCACATCTAGTCCTACCTGCTCCTACACCAGCAAAGCCGTATTCTCACAGGAGCCCCACAGTGGGAGCCATTTGTCACAATATTTACAAATATTAGCATTTACAAATGGTAGCACTGCAGCTACCACTGATATTTTCTGCAAGTGAGATATCTGATATAGCCACACTCACGTACGAGGAACAGATCTTTGGAACTTAAATATCAGTGCAGTCAAAAAAAAAAGGATCACATTTCAGTAGATCTATTTTCATGTGTGAAAAATAAAAGCTGCTTCCCAAAACTTTAGCCGTGGCAAACAGGTCTATCATTCAAGCTCAGCAGAAATTAAATACAGCAAGAACCAAGAGCTCTTTTGCCTTGAAAACCATGAAAGATTTTCCCTTCTGTTAAACTGAAGCAACCTAAAGACTAAGAGAACCCTTATCTTAACTCTGATTCACATTGCTGCTCCAGCCATCATGATTAACTTGAAATCTGGGCTGACACTACTAGAATCTCCAGCAGGTGCATGGTACCTTCAAATGCTCCATGTGTTATCCCAGGTTATGTTACTCAGAAAAACTCCAGCTCAGGAAAAAAACCCAGCATGAAGGCTGGATGGCATTTCATCCACTCCCATCCTCGTGATTCTCCTATGGATCTTCAGAGAAGATGAAAAAAAAAAAACACACTTGCAAAATAACAGCAACCCTGACACTCTTTTCTACAGAATTACAAAAAAAAAAATCCCAAACATGAAACCAAAAAACCACACCATTACCAAAAAATCTACTCTCGTTTTCTGCTTCTATAAACAGAGAATAATAAGGTATTAGAGACCACGTTATGTTGACTAGAAAATAATGAGAGAATTGAAAATGCATTTGTTATCAAACAGCTACATAAAAATGAAGTTATGATGAGTTAAGATTGCCACTCCTGGATGATACTCGTAATGGTTTTTGTTCGACCCTATTAATCATGAAGTTTAAAACGGGAATTCAATAAAACAATTAATGAACAGTATGCGAAAAGTACAAACAAAGTCTTGCCAAATCAATAAAACAATTTGTTCACAGACACAAGCCACAAAGGCTTATCTTGACATTAAGTTCCGTTTGCGCCGATAAGGAAATAAACCAGCAGCCGCAGCTCTGCGACTTTAAAGAGGGGGGAAAAAAAATTGTGAAGTGTCCCAATTCACTTGTAACAGCAATTCCTTACATTATCAGGACTCTCTTATATATACCCCTGACTGCAAGCATGCTCACAGCAGAGCAGCTGACTTTGAACAGGCTGACCTTGAGCAAGGCAACGACCTCAGCAGCATGTACTTCTGGCTTATTTCACTGCAGCAGCGAAACAGCCTCACCATCTATAGAAGTCTACCGTTCCTGGCCACCACCCCTGACTATTTTAAGATATCCCAATACACTTCAGTGATGCACAGTTCAAAGTGATAGAATAACATCTGCTAGCATGTTGAAGTGGAAGTTGTTTACAGAGGCATTTTTAGCTTGTTCTCGCACCGCGCTTCCCAAACTGACAGAAAAATCAATTGTTTAACAGGGCTTTGCTTCTCATTTAAACTTATCAACCCCAAAATTTAATAAACACTGAGCAAGAATTCTAGGCATTGTGAAAGGAGAAAAATCCCTGAGACACCCCACTCTAGATAAAGCCCATTTAGAAGCTTCAAGTATGCAACAGCAATGGGTGAACTTGAAAAGGCAGTTGCTTACTGAGATGTCAGTTTTCACAGCTTCTCCCCTTGCTCACTGCTTTCAAGAAAAGCTGTATTAAGAGATATGTTTATTTGTATGTAGGTTTTTCACTGCTATTTGAAACATACAGAAGTTGTATGCTGATCTGACATTAGGGGAGGATAATCGTCTGCTGGGATGCAAAGGTTGTGTCACTGAGCCGTAACAACCCATCCTGCTGACAAGCCCAACCTACAGAGAGAAAACATTCAATCTCCAAATCCCACTCCAGGGAGAGGCACTGTCACTCTGTGTTCCCAGGAGTGACAAGGACCAAGTTACAAAGGCCAGGGAGAAAACAAGCCTCTCTGGGAATTCATGGCCATGAGAATATTTTTTTCTAATTTTGAAGGAATGCATGTAAGAAAGGAGAACAAGAAGTCAAGTATATTGCATAAAGTTGAGGGGAGAAAAAAACCAGCATAAGCTGAGGGTAGTTTATTCTGAAACTTAGCATGAAGCTGCAAAAGTCATAAATAAAAAGCTGCCCTGCTGCAACGGCCTCAGAGCACGCACAGAGCCCTTGCTGAGCCCAGCTCAGGGGTAGTAATTAAACCACACAGCTCAACTACTTTATTCTCCTTCCAAAACCCTTTAAAACAGAAGGGCCCATATCAGACCAAATCGCTCTTTGAGCTGCAGCAGAACTGACTGGGCAAGTGAAAACTGTTGTGACCACAGAACACAATTATTATCACTTTTCCTCTGTCCTCTCTGATCTTCATGGGAGAGGAGGGTAAAAGAAGGAGAGGGGAAAAGCCTGCTGTCAGCCACCAGGAACACATCCAACAGCGATTTTTCCATCTCTCTGAGCTCCATTGCAACACTATTGACATTTGGCATTTTGTCTGGAACGAGTCTGTTGATTAGGCACTACCCTTAGTTGGAAGGTTGGAGGGAGAATATCACTGTCCAGCTCTGGAATGGGGTGACCGCACTGAGTGCACCTACTCACATCACTTGCTTTTCCTTATGAGTGCACTGCTGAATACCCAGGATCGTATTTTACTGCTGTCACCAGCGGAACAGAAAAACATTTCTGAGCTACGAGCATCTCTTACTAACCAGACACCTTCCATTCTGCCACACCACTGCAGCTGCCCAGCAGCCCATGGGGTCCAGCTGGTGCCCAGTTTAATCTGGACATCATTTATATTGCTTCCCACTCGCTTTGTTTTCCCAATGAATCTGGCTATGCTAAACAACAGTTTGCCTGCAGATCCCTGGATGCCTAAAGGAACACCCTTTGGATGGGAAACCAAGGGATTATGATGCCTCAGGTTTCAGCTTTTATATTTTTCACATTCTGTGCTGCTTTAGTGGGTGGGTCTGGGCTTCACATTCAGGGATGGTGAGCTCTGTGCACAGAGCAGGGAGACAAAACAATTCCTGCTCCAGCTGGGCACCAAGGACAAATGATCCCAATCTCAGCCCCAGAGCACAAACACCGTGGGCTGCAGAGAGAAAAACAAGCAGGGTGGGACTGCCTGGGCTAAAGCTGGAATGGGACAATGAACTGCAAGGTGCAAATGGAGCAGAACTGATCCCAGGGAGAGAGCCCGGGAGCGCTCGTGCATTTTGGGGCCATTTTGGTTCATCTTGGGTGCAGCCCTGGCTGGGCTCTGGTGCTGCCCAAGGTGGATCCATGGAGGAGATGCTTTGAATCAATCCCTGCTTTATTCTGTAGCTCTGCCCAGCCTCTGCTCTAGGGCAGCCTGCATAAGGCATCATTTATCCTCAAAACACATTTTCAGTCAAGCTTCCAGCTGCACTCTACCAGCAATATAATCTGACACAGCACAAAGGTGATGATGTTTTCCTTGGAGACAGGAGGTGAAATAACCATGGAGGCAGCCACAGGGGCTGGTGCTGAGCCACTGTTGAACTCCTTTTGGGGGCTGTGCTGCAGGATCCTGCAATGATGTAGCACACTCAATGGCTACTGTCAGATCCACAGTGTTACAGGGATTTGATGAATGATGAGTTTGGTAAGGTTTACTGAAGACTCAATTTTCAAATCCCCTCAGGAAGGGAACCCAAATTAAATCAATACGAAGGTGATTCCCCTTGGAAAAAAAACTGAGCAGTAATTCCCTGAAGAGTTCCCCCTGAGTGCCATACACTGAGAGGGCCACTGCTTCCCATGGCAACAGAAAGGAAAGAAGGAAAGTAACCTGGCTTCCTGACGCAGATGGGAAACACCATGCCCTGGGAGAACTTTCTGCCTTGCCAGATGAGCACAAGAGACCAGACTTAGAAACAGCTGCTTTGATTCTCCTCCTCCTCCACAGCCTGCACTGCTTTCCATTTGGGATGCAACACTCTCCTTCTCATGATTTGGGGCACAGTTGACCAAAAGGAGAGCAACACACTGCTCATACCATTTCCATAAATGACAAAAGCTTCATCACCTACGCTGCATGTAAGGGTATTTTCTTTTGAAAATGTACACACTGCTTAGTTATTTACCTCCTTAGATCACTCATAAAAGGTCAGCAGTCTTAATGTGTGAGGCCAGAAGCAGAAAAGGGCTTCAAATACCAGATCTCTCTAGTCCACAGCTATTAAAATCCAGACCAGCGTAAAAAGAGCATGTAAGCACAGACACTGCCTTTCAGGGAAAGAGCATTGAGAATAACATCTGATCTTTAAAGCAAATAAAAAATCATCTCTGACTTCAGACAGCGAATTGTAGCTAGTATTTATTCATATCCATACTCAACAATTTCTAGCAATACAACAGGAGCTTCCAAAAGGTAACAAAATGTCAAATCTATTTTTCATACTTCTTTTAACCATTTTCTTATTTTCTCTTTGCTTGTCAAAGCTGAAACAGAAACAGGAAAACATCAAGTCATTATCACTCCATACAGTCTGCGTCCATTTTTCTGCTTGCTTATATCCTTTTAAAATCCAGTTAGTCTCACGTGTTTAGGACCTCTCCTCATACAAAAGTACCCTAATATTTCCAATTATCATTAGGTCACCTCTCCTGCTGCTATAGGCAAGGTAAGCCAGCCCATTATCCATTCACCTGGCTACATGATGTTCCCCTCTTTAAGTCCTAATCCTCTTATTACTCATTTTTCCAACTCATTACTCACTTCCTCTTACAGATGCAAAATAGTGACACTAGAATTCAAAATAAACAGCCTATTTTATTTATATAGGCTGTACATAAACAAAATAGGATTATTTATTTAATCCTGGACATTGGGGCATCCTCCATTCTCATGATCATTAGTTCACTCTGATCCCAGGAACAAAAAAAACACAAGTAATGATCAGATCAGGGGAGAAAAAAACCAAAATAAAACCAAAAAGCACCACCAACAAACAACCTTTTCTCTTTACTCAGTTTTGTAAAACTTGTTTTGACAAGTCACAGTCAAACAGGTCAAACCTGCACTATCACTCCCAGGCTCTTCTAATACAAAAAGCATTTAAGTACAGTTATATTTTATATATAACTGCTCCTTATTTGATTGACCAAAAGCACAACCTCTCTTAAAACAAATGACATCTCAAAACAAGATATTCTCTGAAGGCCCTTCAAATTCTTCTGTAAGACTTTTCAATTCAAATTTCCCCAGTTTCATCTATTTTAAAAGCTTTTAAAAGATTTTTTTATCAAATTCCTATTTTCTGCTATTATTTGCACTAGTCTGGTGCTTCCAATGGAACAAAAACAAATTTTGAGGAACTGCCAGTCTACACAAAGTTAGTTTGAATCACACGACTGGTAGAGAACTACACATCCATGATGAAATCCAGCATGTTGAAAACCTGTTCAGAAGTAGAAACTTCTGTTGAAAGTAATTTTGAAGTATAGTTGTTTAGTGGTTTGTTTTTTCAAAATTATCTCAATCAATATTTAGATATTAAAAAAAAAAATTCAAGTAAATGGACCCTAACCATTTTTCTTCTTTTTATTTTCAAACATTTCTGACTTATATGCTACTTTATAGAAGAATTATAAAACTATACAAAACAAAGAATATAAACTACTGAAACCTGAATATTTACAAAGCACTTAAGCATAACTTAATAATTAGGAAATTTTAGGTGCACACACCATATGAGCCCATATCATTCAACAGCATTGAGGCAAGACAAGTATATGCACACACAAACCTTATCTTATTCTTGGGGGATGATATATTTGAATAAATACCCACAGGGAACTCCAGAAAGTCACATTTGAGTGTAATGCAAGCATCCAAAATGCCAAGGAGTTGCACGTTGATCCTGCCAGCAATGGACCTGCCCAAACCCTTAAGTGTGCCAGAATTCTACTGAGAGCTGCAAAGCAACACCAAGCCAAGTAAAACACAACTACAGCTACTGCATTTTTATGCAGGGAACTAAAAAAAACAACAATATCTTGCCTATTGAGGCATCTGAACCAGAAAAAAAAAATGCTGAAAGGAGTTAGTTGAGGCTGAAGTACTGCAATAGGACCACCCAGCCTGGCTGTCCAGAGTCTCCCCTCTGTTCTTGGGCAGAAAGGAGGGAAAAATGGCAATAGCTCACACTAATCTGTAATTGCTTCAATAAATAAAAAAGCCAAAATAGGTAGGGAAACATTCTCAGACCCTGAGTATCTGCTGGATGCTGATTCTGCACAGAGCAGCTCAAGGTGAGACCTTTGCACTTGTCCAGAGCCTCTCAGAACTTCTGCCATCCTTGCAAACCTGGCCTGATTTGTCCTGAGAGGCCCAAAACCAGAGTATCTTTTGATTTTACACAAAAATTTATCACAGCTTTTACACCAAAATGAACTCCCAACTTACTTAACTTTTCATTCCCTCTCACATATATTTTTGTATAATGTAAACATGCATCAATCCATAACATTTCCCAATTTAGTTTTCTGTTGATGAACTTCATGAAGTTTTTAAATCCTCTGCTGCAGTTTGCAATTAAGTAATAGAGAGTGCAGGTGATGAATTAGAATATTTTATGTGAGCACTGTACATGAAGCGTTCTTGTTTACAAGCTACAGTCAAAAAATAGATTCCTCTGGCATGAACTCCAATCACTAATTTCATCAAGCCTAGAATTGCAGTGCACAAGTTTTCCTTTCCAGCATGAATAGCTGTAAAATATTTAAAATTTTCTTCCAAGTACTCATTGTCCTAGTTTACTAGCTTCTTACTCAATCAGCAGATGGGCAATACACAGCACATACTACTGCCAGTGATGCAAAGCAGAACTGAAAGATCTTCAATCAAGACAAGTTTAGCTCATAAGGAAAACAAAAGGACTAAATATTGGTAATTTTTAAATGCCATGCAGATTGGGTAACTATTCAAAGAAAGCTTTAAAAAAATAACCAAAGTATTGAAAACACACACCCACTTTCAGGCAGAAGTAAAATGCAATGATATACCAAAATCCCTTTGAACACCCTTCTGGTATCACCCTAAACGTTTAAGCATCCTATCACTCCCTAACTCCAGAAGTTTACTGAACTCCACAGCTGCTGAAGGCACTCAGACAGAATGGAGTTTCTAAGAACTAGGGAAAATATTTACAAGTGCTGGAGAAAAACAGAGGCATTTACATAATCTTTGGCAACAGGATATAGAAACATGGCACTTCTAGGACACTGTCCAGCTGCTTACAGGAAAAAAAATCCATCATGTTGGGAAGGCTGGAAAGACATCCTAAACAAGCAAGTGAAAGATAATTTTTTTTCTTTTCCTTTCCAACAGTCTCAGAGGTCTCAAAATAGCAGTAAGTGATGGCTTCAGAGAACAACACAAAACATACTTCCAGGAAAAGGACAAGACTATAAAAATATTCAAAGCAAGTATTCACATTCAAAATGGCAACCAACTACAGAACTCTCACATTCCTAGATGGTCTTATCTTTTCCAAACCATTACTAGTTACCTGGAGGAGCAATTATTTAAGCCACTGACTTTAAGAAATGCTAAAACCTTGTTCCATAACAGGTAAAAACATCAAAGTATTAGACACCTACCTGTAATACCGAGATTGTAAATAAGTTGAACAAATAGTCTTTGATACATGGCTGGCAGACCCAAAGTCTATGACTTTGACCCGGTAAGGCTGCCGAACAGGATCCACCAACATAATGTTCTCTGGTTTGAGGTCAGCATGGATTAAACCCAGACTTTTGAGTTTTTTCAGTGCAGTGGCCACCTGTTGTAGAATAGGCCTTATTACTTTCAGTTGCAGAGGGCTGAATTTGTTTTGTTTCAGGAAGTCATACAAGTTCTGTTCCAACATCTCAAAAACCAGGCAGGTGTGGTTACGATGCTGAAAGCATTCGTAGGCTCTCACAAAGTTAAACTCATCAGCATTCTCAGTGCTCAGCCTCGCTAAGATGCTCACTTCTATCTGCCCTTGGCGCACGTACGAAGGATGATTCTTCAGGATTTTGATCGCCACGATCTCGTTCGTCCCCCTTTTCCAGCACTTGACCACTTGCCCAAAGGTCCCTCGTCCCAGGAAGTCGAGAACCTCGTAGGTGTTTTTCACGGAGCACAGCACCTCGTGCTGCACCAGCTGGTAATCCCCGTCGCCGCCGGTGCCGCCCTGCTTGGAGGCGGCGGCTGTGGCCACCACCGTCACCGGGTTGGCCACGCCGCTCTGCAGCATGGCGGGCAGGATGGACAGCTCGTCAACGATCTGCATCGCGCTGCTCTGGTTCTCCAGCTCCTCGCTCTTACGCTTCAGCCCGCATCGCTGGGCTCCCTCCAGGAGATCCCCGCGGCTTCCCTGCGTCCCGGCCGCCTCCGGCTGCGGCTGCTGCGCCCACGCTGCCAACGCTGCTTTTGTAGCACCTGCAGTATTTTTTAAAGCAACGGCATTTGACTGCAACCAAAAGCTCTGTCCTCGAGGTCTATCAAATGGGTTTTTAGTCTGAAAGAAAGTACTAACCCTGTGGGGAGAAATTCCAAAGTTTTTACCATTCACATAGATTTGCGGGTAGGTTCTTTCGTGGTACACGCAACTGCTTGGTTCTAGTTTGAGTTTCTTCACACTACAAAAGGCACTTGACTGGGTTTGATAAACATATGGTGGATAGACCAAGACTTGTGAGGCCATACCTACAGGGGGAGAGGAAAAGAAAAAAACAAGTGAAAATTGTGCGCATTCCCAAGCTTTCCAGCAGCTGCTACTTCTAAAAGAAAAATCAGGACACAATTATGTTCTCCAAATGAGCCGGTCTAAAGTTGTTTTATATTTAGTTTCTTCTGGCAGAACAAGGCCCTCACGCTTTGCCAGTGCCCACAGGAGGACTTTAGCAGCAGCAGGTTCCTGCAGTTAAGTGCTTGAGCTGGTTGCACAGGACTGAGACAGGCTGCAGCACAGCGCTGCATGGCATTTTTCAAACAGGGGTCCTACCTTTGTGCTGTTAAATTCAACTTTCATTTAAAACCTCCCACCACTTCTACACACAAAAGTAGCACAGTGCTCAGTAACACAACTGGAAAACCAATTCGGATGTCTAACAACGACGGCAAAAAATAATTCAGGAGTTGATAATTGTGAGTCAATGCTACTTGTTCCACAAGGAATCCAGCCTATTCACTGTAAACACCAGCAACCTTCTGAGAACAGACAAATGTCACAACGGCCACAGACCAAAGAATTTCACTGGGATGAAAATGAAAGTGATCAAGCCATGTGATGGGGCCCAAAATAGCTCAGGGGGCATAGGTATGTACACATAAACAACGACAAGGTTCCAGTAACTTACATGTACAGTAACCTAATCCAGTCACCAAAGGCAAGTGCTTTCCTTGAGCTCTGCTCCACCCCGCTGCAGAAATTCCTGTATCAGTGACAGCGTCATGGGGCTAGAGACACTGAATTTACCTTCCAGGTGTCCTCTACACACTGACCCAGTGTCCCCTTCCAGACCTGTCAAACACCAGCCTTAAACTGTCTTGTAGTTAAGCTAAATACTAAGGAAAAGGCTCTAGATGGACCCCAGAGGAACTACAAGGTGTCAGGGAAGTTATGGTTTATACCAGTCTGATCAGCTCCCAGAGACAAATTCAATACAATAATACCTTAATTAGATCACTTAATCGTACCAAGTACATGAAAATTCTGGTAATAGGTATTTAAATTGCAGATGAGTCACATAAAACTTGAGCTAGACATTGCAGTGACTCTGATCAAATGAAAACTAACCAAAAGCACAGCATAATTATTCTGAAGCTGTGATTTGATTTATGCAAATGAACATTTAGATATCTTAAGAGCAATTAAAATAATCATACCAACACCTCAGTTTAGAATCCTCTAATGGGTTTTGTCCCAGCTGCAGGAGAAAACTTCAAAGCCTTCTCCTTCCCAAAGCTGTTTTCTCAGAGCCAGACGATGTAGAAAGCTGGAGACAGCCAGGAAACAGCTGGGCTTTTGATGGGACTGCCACTGGCCTCCTGCTCCACACCAGGAGGATTTAACACTAACTATTAACCTCAAAACACAGGAAAAAATTCCTCAAGCTCTTGACTTTTCACTTAAATAATGTGCCCCATTACAAGGTGCATAAGCATTACTGTTGACTAGGAGATCTATCATAATTATATTTAAATAAATCACTTATCCTGATCACATTATTTAGATATCCAAAATTCAGAGCTCACTGCCTGCCCCAGAAAACACATACATGCAAGCCCCTCTGGAGCTTCCAGTGGCACCTGCACAGCTCAGGCCAAGCCCAACCTTCTATCAGCACCTTACTACTCCTTCAGTTCTGACAAGACTCAAATATCACATCTACCAAAGACGCTAAAATATCAAAACAACCCTTGGGGGTTTCCTTCTTAAAACCTTTCAGAGGTTCCCACCACAAAATACTCTGCCTGCTTGTTCATCACAATCCCCTTACTTTTTGACACACACGTGCTTGAAACAAGATATTCAAACTCAAAAACCATTTACACTTCAAAGCAAAGAAACCTCTCAGGGACACACTAGTGTGTTATCCCAGTTTGCTGACAGGGGGGTTCAGATGACCAGAATCACTTTCCTGACAGACAAACCCAAATGCTGGGCAGGAACAGGTCCCATGCACCTGCAGGCAGCAGGGACTGAGGACACCTGGCCCACAGGTGACAACCTGGCCAAGCTGCAGCAGCCCCAGCAGGTCAGTCTGCCCTGGATCTACCTAACAGCAAAAATCCCGCTCCACTGAACTTCTGGAGAAGGCGTTTTCCTGTGGAAGCAGGTCACCAAAGCTGAGGGCACCTGATGATGATGATAAGTACTTTGAAAAAGCTACACTGAAATTAAGGATGGTTTTGGAAGACGGGACAGTCCAGCATGAGGAGAACCAGAGGTTCACTCAAATCCCCACCTGAGCCTGTGAGGACCACTGGCATGTAAAAATGTGTAAATTTTCTAGAGCTCTTGCTGCTCAAACCAGTCCAGAAGGTCTGGAGGAACACAACCTCAGCTTTCTCTTCAATACTAATTTCAGCTGGATAAGAAAAACTAGACTATCATCCTTTGGGGTTAGTGTGTTTCTTACAGGACTAACTCCATGACCCTGAACTCCAACCACACTAACAGCTCTGTTCACAGATAAGAAGTATTTACTGAGTTATTACAAGAACATTTTTACCAACTCAAAACAAAAAAAAAAAAAAAAAAGACTAAAAAAAGAAAATTGACCATTAAATGGAACAAATAACATACCCTGGAACAGCGTTTGATACAATCATTACAGACTGAACTGGAACAGCCTTTGATACAATTGTCACAGACTGAACTAATAAAATAAAATTTTACTCCACACAAACAAAAACAGACTTGTACAATCATCATATTTTTTACCTTCCCCTAAACACTTCTTCATGACTCCCATCATTTTGGTTATCTTTTTCTAAGCACACACTTCTAGATGCCAATGTCATTTGGAGAAGCTACAGTATCTTCACATAAGCAGTGAATCCTGTGAAACAGGCACACAAAACCCTGCAGCATCCTACACCTGACACTGCTTAAAGACTTCTGCCTCACACTCACAGTGTTCAGAAGACATTTCAGACATAAACACGCTCTACCCAACCTATATGCAATGAAATCCATCAGAACAGCACGGAGCTATCCAATACAAGCAGCTGCTGGAGGCCTTTGAGAAGCTAAGTTGATAAACAGAACTGACTTCCCCCCAAACAGATGAAAACAAACCCCCACAGACAGCAAAGCTGCTCAACAAACCTTGAAGAGAAAGGGAAAATACCACAACACCCTTTACTGTAACAGCACTGCTGTGTTTTAAGGGGTTTCCGTTGGCTTGGGGTTGTGGATTTTTTTGTAGTTGAGGATGGTTTGGGTTTTTGGTTCTGTTTTTCTTACTGGGTTGATTTGTTTGTGGGGTTCAGAAGCTTTTTTTTAAACTATTTTGAGGTATTTGGATTACAATACAATCCTATGGATAGCTGCACCTGAATGAATAGACTTACTGTGTTGCAGGTTTTTTTGTTGCCTTTTTTTTTTTAAACCAGGACTCCCAGCAAAAGAAAAAAATACACAGCACATTTTCACCTAGCAGAGAGTGGATCTTTCTTTTCCCCTGCCACAAAACATTTCACTGAGTTCATACATCCTTCTGCATACTTGTTAATGAGACTGTTCCTGCTTCCTCATACAAACTGAAGCTGGTCAGACTGCACTTACATTAAGCAGCCCAGCTGCAGAAAAAGAGAGGGATCTGTAGAGCCAAACAAACAGTGCTGAAAGAAAGAAAAAAAATCATCTGTGCTCATTTCAGGGAGGTTACTCGAGCCTGAACACACATAAGGAGCTGGTGCACACCTCCCAGTGAAATTTAATTTAAAATAAAAACCAAATTGTGCACTACAAGACCCCCCCAGGATGCAAACCAAAGCATCAGAAGGTCTGAAAAGTGCAATTTCCAGGTGACAGTACCACAGGCAGCCCTGGACTAACTCCCCACTTGACTTTCAGTTTTAGTCCATGTAGTCCATTGCTCCACACTTATTTTTAAAGTCCTCTTCTCCTTCATTCAGTGCAAAGTAAGTGTAACCACTTCAGCACAGGCAGTGGCACACACCAGCTGAATCTGGCTCTGGAGTTCTGCAGCTTGTATTCTCCAACTGGAGAGATCCCACCTCACTGCTGGGGAATAGTGCAGGGAATGTGCACAAGAAAGGAGTTTTGGGTTCTGTTAGCACCTCTAGAAAGGCTTCCTTCAGAGGAACCAGTCCTCTCGGTTTGAAGCAGAGAGAGCTGGGAAAATCTGGCTCGTTAAACATAAAGCTATACAAAACATGAGACCTCTGACCAAAGTTAAGGCTGTGAATTCTGGGCTTCTGAAAAAAGTATGAACAAAGTAACAAAGCAAATATATTTCAACTAAGTAAATTCGTTGTTTATTCCTTTAAATAAATTAACAAGCGGATTTTCACAAAGTAATGTCAGCGGACAGGAGGCACTTCAGTTTTTCCCCCCACAACCAAACTTCTCTGTACAGAAACTGAGCGGGGAACCAGGCAGATGCACCTCTGGTTTACACCTTGCTAATGTTCACCTAGGCGTAACAATGCTCTCTACCTCTCAAAATTACACCTGCAGCCTTCTGGGGCTAGGCAAACTCAGCAGCACGACCCACTTGGCACACTGTGACAACCTGGAGCAGCACAGGCTGTTCCAGGCCTGAGCATCATTAATAATTAACTGTACAGTGACATTTCCACATGGCTGAGTTGGGGGGGGAAGTGTGGCAAAATAACTGGTTAATAACTGCAGGGGAGCTCAGGAGAAACTGCCACAGTGCTCTCCTAATTTGTCTGTGAAATGCACAGCTCCTGCCCCCTCCACTGCAATCACCCTGCTGCTCCTGGTGTAGTAAATTCCCAGCAGCCAGAGGCAGCTGCCTAATAACAGAGTTAAACTGTAACCCAAGAAAACTTGTTTTCCAACTTCTTTCAGGCCTCCGTGGGCAAAAACCAGCTCCAAAACTCTCACATCCTTCTCACAGTGCAGCTGGGCATCGAGGGAGGCTTTCTAAACACTCAGTAACTTCCAGCAAACACACAATTGGAGCAGTGGCACTTATGAAATGTTTTGTTTACATCATGCATCACTTTGGAAACACTGTAGGGATACTAACTGTCATTTTTTCCAGGTAAAACAATTGTTCTTTTCATATTAGGTGCCACCCAACTTCTCAAGTTATTCAGCAACTACAAAGCTGAAATAGTTGCCCTCTCTTTCAGCACAGATGAAAGTTCATTACCAGTAGTAGCAGCACCTCTACGTTATTGTTTATTTTGGATAGGTAGTTGAACAAGCTGTACTGATGCAAGTACTTTCATACCCCATGATCTGTTCACCCTGAGGAATTCCCTCACTCCAGCTGGACAATTAATAACAAAGCATCGGCAATTGAGGTTTCATGCAATTTATAAAGGAAAACATGTCCACAGAGAGTGCAAGGTGTCCAGAAACACAAGCCCAGGGAGTCCCAACCCTCTGGCCACCTCAAAACCAGCTCTGTGACCCACAGAAGGGAGAGAGCAGAGCAAAGAAGAAAGCACTGAGGTATTCCAGGTAATCTGTGCCCTATAAACACTTTCCTCAATGACAGAGGCAATTCTGGACACACACTGCCCCACAGAGAACCAGGAGATGCAGGAGCAGCTGATGATCTCTCACCAAAGAAACCAACACCCAGCTCTGGGGCAGCAATCAGAGATGCAATTGCATGAAACTGCAAAAGAAATCATTACCATTCTTGACTAAAAAATGTATTCCAGAGCTCAGGGATGTTGGCCCGTCATTCACCAGGAGCATTCAGCTGAGCCAACACAGCCTTTGCCCCACATGAAACCTCAGTCCAGGCTGAAAGGCCAAAGGTCGGCTCCAAGTTTTAGTGGGAAGCAAAGGATACAATGATCCAATTCTGCCCTTGTAGAACTTAGTTACCAACCACCCCAAAAAAATGTTACAGCGCTGGTTAAGGTCTGTGCAACAGCTGAGGTATTTTTAATCAGACACCACCAATGTTGCACTGATAGCAGAAACTGAAAATACCAGTTGGTTTAAGTGTGATACAAACCAGTCTCAATTGCAGCATTGTCTCCATCCCTGGAAACAGGACTGACGCCATCCACTGAGCACAAACATATTTTACATAAAATATCAGAGTGAACTGCTGTGACTCAATGCTGCCATAGCACCAGCAGCAGCACTCAGGAACACAATTGCTTTATTCATATTTTCCACCAATATCAAAAGCTGAATCTTGTGATACCAATATGACTGCAATCACAGCTAAAAAGATAAATGAACCAGTACTGGAAGCATTTCTTTTTCTCCTGGGCAAGCTGGAAAGCAGGCACAAGCAGTGCAGCCTTGGCCACCAGCCCCAGGGAGAAACATGCCCTCCACATCAGAATGTGCCACCATCAACATAAACAGCACATTTCAACCAGCCAGGGCTTCACCAGCCTAATCTCTTCTTTTACAAGACTAATTCTTTTTGAACCTGGAAACAGCAGGCACTCTCAAATAAAAGTCTCTGACAGTGGGGCTTAGGAGAGCCCACACCTTCTGCAGGGCAGAAGTGCTGGAGGATCCATCCAAACCATTCCTGTCTGCCACCCTTCAATGCAGCAGGAGGGCCAAGGCAAGCAGAGAGGCAGGGCACTTCCTCCACTGCCACCTTCCCTAAAGCAGAAATAAAATTTGATAGAGAGGATTAGCCCAAACTGCATGTTGGCATGTCACATGTTCAAATGCCACTGTACTTTAAAAAAAAAAAAAATTCCTTCTTAGTCCTTTCTTATTTCCAGTCATTTTATTTTTGTGCAATTGCTCAATTTTGCATTTTTTTAGAATGCTGGCCATTTGTTAGAACTAGAAATGGATCAACCGATCTAAGCAATTTATTTTGGAATTTCAGTTTAAAATAGCTGTAGACAATACCAAAAGCAGCTCCTGTAAGAATATGCATTTGGAAGTTTGCTGCCACTTCACAGAAGGTAAGGCAGCACATCTGCATGCACAGGAACTCTACTTACATCGAGTTCATCAAGTCGTCTCAATTACTCAAGGAGGAGGAAACTCATCCAAAATTACCTTTCTGCCTCTCAGGAAAAAAGATTTTCACCTGGACAAAAACAAGCAACAAAAACCAAAGCAAACAAAACACCCCAAACAACAACAACAACCCAAAATTCCTGTTCTCCCCACAGGACCTGCATATTAAGTCTGCAGCAGCACACACACAAAAAACCTGTCGAGCTCATTGAGTCTGACATGCAATGCAAAAATTTGCAAATCAGGCTCTCCTGTAGCAAGGGGGTGAATAAAACTTTCCTACACATTGAGAACCACCTGGTAGAAGCAATAGTTGAGTTAAAACTTTGCCCAAATACATGGAAAAATCAGTCCCTCTTCCAAGAAGACCAACAATAATGTCAATATCAAGTGGTTACTGAGTTGTGAAGACAACACACCTAAAGCACATTCAGCTTCCTCTGCAACAAAAATGCCAGAGTAAATAAGAACATTAGCCTTTATTTGTTTTAAAACTGACTTAACTGCAGCACAAAAAGATCAATCAAGGTAAGTGTGTGGGATTAGATGCCTTGATTATTTTTCAGTTTTCAGGTCAGTTGCCCCAGCTACATCTAGTAACAACTCTCAAACATATACAGACTGAGGTAAACACACACAATAAGCAGGAAGGTATTTTTACACATACACAAACAGAAAAAAGACTTCTGAAGTCCCAGTATTTTTCCCAGAATAGAAATTTGTTATTCAAAAGTGGTTTCAATATTCTGCTCTTATATAGCAGGTGTTTTTCTTTCCTTGTGAGCAACACCATCATGAAAATAGCATTAGTTGCTTGCAGAAAACAGCTGTATAAATTGGACATGGCATTTACTGTAGAACATTAAAAAAAAATAGAGGGGAAAGGTGTTTACCCCTTCTTTCAGCTTTCTAAGGATGCAGAGAAGCAGTATTTCCTACAGATAAATATCAGTGCACTAGAAATCCATTCTTTCTCACAGAAGGATCAGCCTTATGTCCTACTGAATCAATAACTGTAATAACCCATATTATAATGCAAGGGCAAGAAATGTCTCCCTCTCCCCTGTGCAAAGAAACTTCCTGATTTAACTACACAGAAAGCATGGGCAAAGAAAGATTATATGCAGCATACAACCCACTACCTGGGGACATAATAATACTGCTAAATGTGCATGCATTTTTTTCTCTGTTGTATTCCCTTCCATGTTTAATCATCTTTCCACTTTAGCATAAATAAACCTTTAACAGCCACTCTTGTTTTAACCTTGAGGAGAATGTTTAGACACCTCTGTGACAGAGTTTTTAAAACACATCTAGTCTCAAGCAGCATTTGTCACAAAGGGCTCCCAAAGCATTTCTTAGGAACACTTCCCACCATGGCCTCCTCTTGCTGGGCTCAGAGCTGACACGTGCAAAGGAAGAAGCCATAGAAAAAGGTTATTAAAATCAGTCTTTATGAAAAGGAATCTCATGAAAGCAATCTGCTCCTATCAGGCTGAATACCAACTAATTCTGCAAATCACAAAATAAGTTGGTATTAAAGGGAAAAAAGTTCTTGGTCTCCTCTTTCTCCTCTGAGGAACAAATTTGGTTCCTTCTGAAGGAACATCTCAAACACCAAAATTCCCACACTTAACAGACTGAAATGCTGAAAAACAAAGATTATCTGAGTACCTCTTCTACCCACATGCAATCCCTAATAATCTTCAAAGAGAAGCTGTGGAAAAAACTTCTCAATTGGAACACACAGACTGCAGACAAGCAACCAAGTCCAACAGTTAAAAAGGAAAAAAAGGGAAGAATTGAAAGGAAAGGGGTAAGAAGTAGCAGATAACCAAAGTTTCTAAGAAAAACTCAAGAAGGAAGATGTTGATAAAACAATGATGGACATCAACAGCTTCAGTCAAAAAAGGCAGAAAGGCTTCTTACAAGAAACAACTACAAATCCTCCTGGAAATTGTGTAAGGCCCACCAATTGTGCCAACACAGAAAAAAATGCACACCATAGCAAAGAGGGGAAAAATTAATATATTTTACTTAAAATAGTAGAATTTGGTAAAAAAAAAAAAAAAAAAGGCTATGTCAACTTTTAATGCAGACAAAGGACCAAAACAAAACAGCAAAACAGTAAACATGTTGAGACTGTGGAAACACAAGAGAAGAACCATTTATTCTATCTACACATGAAAAAGTAAATTACTTTTGCAAGAGTGAATTAATAAAGCTTTAGGAATAAATGTGTATATGAACACTTCTTATGGATAGCTGGTATTAGTGGTCATTCATGTCTTCCAAAGGGAGTAAGAAAAACTTCTTTTCCTCCCTTACAGAACTTTCTAATGATTATTGGTGTTGAGGTCCTTTTCTCTCTGCATTTTTGCCTTGACTGGTGAGCCTCCTCGTGCAGCCCTTGATGGGGACATGCATTAGAGGTCCCTGCACCAGACGGTTTCAGCCTCTTCCAGCAGGAGCAGGGAGAGGTTCAGGTGTCAGCTGGCAGCCAGGGAGGCAGGGAGCAGGCCTGCAGGGATCTGGCCACGCTAATAAAAGCAGCAAACATCTCTGCAATGAGGACACTGCAGCCCCACACAAAGCACAGCTGCACCGCTCATTGCAGCCCCAGCTCTTTCTCCTGCCCAGGGAACAGTTCTGCCATCACAAGGCGAGGAGATCCACTTCCATCTCGCAGCTCAGAGCCATGTAAAACCAGAGAAAACCCCTGAAACAACCCAAAACGTGTTTTCTCAGGCACTGGTGGCTGCTTGCCCCAAGGCAAGCGAACAACCAAGCCAAGCTTGGTGATAGAAATCTTGCCTCACCCAGTAATTTGAGTTCCTTGGAGGTTTGGTGTCCTGGTGACACAAAGAGCAGCTGCGGGACAGTGGAGTGTGGTGACCCAGAGCAGCCTCCAGAACACAGGAGAGAACAAGACACACTCAGAACAGTGGATTATGAAACCCAACAGGCCTGGAGAAGTGGCCATGGGCATCTCCAAAACCTCCTCTTCTCAGGGTGTTTATGGGACTCAGCACAGGTATCAGGAGCTGAGCTCTCCTGCCCAGAAGTTTTCCAGCACATTTCAAATGGGTGGTTGCCACAGCACCACATGTATCCAGCAAGTGATCACACAAATAAAAGCCGACTTTTTACATTAAAAATGTTATTTGTACTTCATTTGTAATGTGCTTTAAAAAGCACTAAAAAGTCTTCTACATTATTTCAGCAAGAATGGAAAGCATGAGTTTAAGATTACTGATGTTAAAGATAGCTTTTTTGATGGGAGTGCCCCTCCTAACATGCAAAAAGAGTTCTCTGTATGTAAGAACGCAATTACTTTTTGAATATTGGGAGTTGCTGTAGCTTTGATCATCCTAAAAGATAGGAAAATATTTCTTATGTGTATTTTGTCTTTGGATGTTTGACTGCATCTTCTTTTATTCCTCTGTTTTGGAACTTGAACTTTGCATTTTCCTGTTATAGCCAAATACTGTAGAGCATATGAGAGCTGGATAAAAGGGGAAAAAAGGATTATATTACCTTACTTACCAAAAGGAATAATTTCCTAATCTTTTTGTACTGTATGTTATGCTTTTAGAAAGTTTACATAATGCTGGAATTAATAAATATGTACAGTTAATATTCAGAGAGTTATTTTGAATTTACATTGACTCCAAGCCTCAGCATAAGGAAAAAAACAGAACTAAACTATTTGAGTCTACTTGTTTAAAAAACACTTGTTATTTGGCTCTTCTTCCTTTTCCAAGCCCAATTGCTAAACCAGAGATTGTGAAAAAATTACCCACTATCAAAAATGCAGTATTAAAATGATATATGGAAAAGTGATATACAATGAAAAAAATACTACAAAGCTTTACAAATATTATCCCCAAACTGCATCTAAAACCAAGACTCACACCAACTCCTGTCATCTTTTTCAAAATTCACTATATTGAAATAAAACAACTGAAGAACTGGGGAGAAGAACCTAACCTATAGGAAATACATTATCAAATATAAAATCCACCTTCACAGTTACATGATGCTGTTCCCCTGCTCACCTGTCACTCAAAGCACAGTGACTCTGAAAAAAAAGCTATAATTTCTTTAAAATTCAGTATAAGAGGTAGAGGCTCTAAATTAAAACACTCTCTAAAGGGGGGGTGGGGGAAGCCAAGACCAGGTAACAGGATTTTCCAGGCTTTATCCTTCATTATAGGTTATTTCAGGTTAAACAGGGGGTGCTCAGTGCCTGCAGAAGTCAGGAAAGGTAACCCATTACTAACCCATATCATAGCATCAGTTATTTCAGGCTGCTTTAAATGGAGTTACATGGTCATTTCAGGTGCACTGCACTCCCAGCATGGTCTGCAACACGCTCAGTGCCCATCCTGGCTCTTTTCCCCATGTCTCATGTTGTGCTCAGCCCAGTCACAATTCTGAAGCACAGTTTCAGACACCTGAAGTCCCATCCTGTACTCATGATCTATTAAAAGTAATCCATTATTTTCTTTCAAGACCTATTAAAAGTAATTCATTGCTTTCCAAGATCTTGTAAACACCAACTAATTCTGCAAATCACAAAATAAGTTGGTATTAAAAGGAAAGAGGAGACCTTTTCTTTCAAGATCTATTAAAAGCAATTAATTATTTTCCACTCCACCTCTGATTGTCAGTGAAGGGATGTCAAGAAAGAGAATATTTCCGTGACTTAGGAACTTGGAAAACACAAAATGGTACAAACAATCTTTTCTGAAGTCTGAAAGGTGGATGTTATTTCACAAAATCCAACAGCCAACTCGTGACAGAGGAATGTTGGCGGCACCACCGTGACACTTCCACATTCCTTCTTCCCTCAGCCAAGGATCACCAGGTGATTACCAGGCCTGCTCTACCCAACTTGTACTTCTGGCAGCCAGAGCACTTTCATTCAGCTCTAATGCCTCTGCAGAGCAGGTGAAATCATTTATATATTCAGAAAAGCCGAGGCTGATCTAATAAAAAAACGTAGGAAGGCCTCTCTGTCCTCTGCTTTACTCCCCAAAGTTCTGTGCAGAAAGCAGCACAGTAAAACAAAAAAAAAAAAGAAAATAGAGGGGAAAGGTGTTTACCCCTTCTGTCAGCTTTCTAAGGATGTAGAGAAGCAGTATTTCCTATAGGCAAATATCTAGTGCAGTGTAACACTAGAAATCCATTCTATCTCACAGAAGGATCAGCCTTCTGCCTCCTAATGAATCAGATCAGATGAAATAATTTCATATATTCAGAAAAGCCGAGGCTGATCTAATAAAAAAATATAGGAAGGCCTCTCTGTCCTTTACTCCCCAAAGTTCTGTGCAGAAAGCAGCACAGTAAAACAAAAAAAAAAAAAAATAGAGGGGAAAAGTGTTTACCCCTTCTTTCAGCTTTCTAAGGATGTAGAGAAGCAGTATTTCCTACAGGTAAATATCAGTGCACTAGAAATACATTCTATCTCACAGAAGGATCAGCCTTCTGCCTCCTAATGAATTAGATCAGGTGAAATCATTTATATATTCAGAAAAGACGAGGCTGATCTAATAAAAGAATTTAGGAAGGCCTCTCTGTCCTCTGCTTTTCTCCCCAAAGTTCTGTGCAGAAAGCAGCACAGTAAAAAAAAAATAGAGGGGAAAGGTGTTTACCCCTTCTGTCAGCTTTCTAAGGATGTAGAGAAGCAGTATTTCCTACAGGTAAATATCTAGTGCAGTGTAACACCAGAAATCCATTCTCTCTCACAGAAGGATCAGCCTTCTGCCTCCTAATGAATCAGATCAGATGAAATAATTTCATATATTCAGAAAAGCCGAGGCTGATCTAATAAAAATATATAGGAAGGCCTCTCTGTTCTCTGCTTTTCTCCCCAAAGTTCTGTGCAGAAAGCAGCACTGTGTGCAGGAACTGCTCTGTAAGTGCCACGACACCCCACACTGCAACAGCGAAATTTAGCTCCACTAAAAGCAGTTTCTCCTCCTGTATTTAACATTCCTCCAAAATACATGTCCAGCCTCAAATGACAGTGCTATTCCCGTGCCCAACGCTGCTTTTCTCCCCCCTCACACACAAGAAAGGCAACCACAAAATTCCCGTTCCAAAAGGCACCGCTTTGTCAAAAGGGCCTTTGTTGCCGTGATCAGCACGCTGGCAAAAGGGAAAACACAAGAAAGAGATCCTATAGAGAGGTAAAGAGAAAACTGCTCTGAAAACAGGAAGCGTGCAGTCCCTTCAGAGAGGGGTACACACACCCAAACACGTGAGCTTGGGGAAACACAGCCTGACATTCCTACACCTCTGCACTGGGCTTTCCACAGGAATTCAGTCCAGTTAATTCTGTTCCACCCAGGGGCTGGCGAGCTGACCAACCCTCTGCCTCTGAAAGTGCTGCTCAGCCTCCCATCCCCTTCCACAGATGCCATCAAACCCCACAGATGCTTTTGGGGAAAAAAAAAAAAAATCACCGAATTGTTTTGAAGCAACTGCTGCAAACTGGAGGACTCGAGGAGAAAAGCAGCGCACGCAAATAAATTCTGGTGGTTTTTTATCAGTTAGTTCTGAAAGATGAGTTGCAAGCTCAGCCTCCCTCCCCACACCCTGCCTTTGTCTCTGCTATCTTGTTATGCAGGAGCCTGTCTCGTTTCCCTGTTTCCATAGGTAGTTGTTTGAAAGAGACGAGGGAGGAAACACGCAAAAACACACACACAAAAAAAAAAAAAAAAAAAAAAAAAAACCGAAACAAAGAAAAATTCACAAGCGCCGCAGAGACCCCAGGGCAGGGGCAGCTTCCCGAGCAATTTTTCAATGAAACTTTATTCCAGCTCATGGAACCCATCCAATTCCACACCGCCCCCAAGCCCGGAGAGCCACGCACCACCACCACCACCGCAGTGGGAACTGGAACACCCGGCCAAATTTATCTATTAAAAAAAAAATTTGATAAATTAATTTCCAAGCACGAGCGGTGCCACACCCTAGAAGAGAAGCCCCCAGGAAGAAGCGGAGGCAGCGAAAAGTCCGAGGGCTCCCAGCATGTGCTACCATAAAAGGTCCGCAGATAAAGCCGCCCCACGGCTCCAGCGGGATCGGTTTTCCCCCGGTAAGCCCGCGTTAACACTTCGCTCTATTTATTTGCCATCTCACCACGCCGCTTCGTAATACAGTATTGACCTATTTTCCAGGTGCTTAATTAATCTCTCCGCTGGCTCCCACGCTTGTTAGGCAGCTACTGCGTGTATTTTAAACTTTAGTTTATAGAAAGCTCCAGCAAATTAAGTCTGTTACGGAATTATTATGTCAGTCCTCAGAGTTCATCCCAGCTTTCCTACTTAGTGCGACATCAATCAGAGCCTAAACTTTTCGCAAACGATGTTATGGGGAGGTAATACCGGGCACAAAATGAATAATCACAGAAACATGCATTGTTATCGACAACTACAGCTTCAACTAATGTAATCGTCGCTCATAGTAACATACTTTCCCACAATTTCAAAACGCTGAAATAAACAAGGCAATACGCAAGTAGGGAGATGTGAAACGCACAAGCAGGAAGATGCAAAAACATCAGAGCGCCACATAATTTCTGGCAAGTCAAGCCCCGGAGTGCCAAAAACTAAGTTAACAAAGAAACAAACAGTCGCAGTTTCTGACATTTTAAGTCAGATGCAACAGTTAGTAACAAAAGTATAACCTCAAAAGAAAGCTCTTTATTATATACGTGTAAGCACATAGCATTGACGATCGAGGGCTCGATCTAAACAAAAATAATTTTTACACACTCATCACAATTTCCTACAGCGTTAAACACATGCAAACGCACCTGCCAGCTTTACAACTGATACCACGACGAATCCAGAACAAACCCCGCACAATCCCTGCCGCAACCATTACGGCAAAGCCTCCGGCACACAAACCCCTCCGCTTTCACAGAGCCCGTTCTTGGGAACTGACCAAATTTTAAAGCGTCCACTTCCTTTCCAGTTGCTGTTAGCGATGCCGGCCCCGGGCACCATTTGCCGCCCCAGCCTCCCCCCAGCGCGGCTCTCTGCTCGGGGCTCAGGGCCGAGGGTCGCGTCCCGCCGGGACTGCCAGGAGCGGCCGCGCCGGCGGCCGAGCAGCTCCGGGGCGGGAGGAGCCGCGGCCGCGCCCCGGGACCCCCCGCAGCCCGCCCGGCCCCGGCGCTCCATACAAGGCACGGCAGGAGGCGGCGCGCCCGGAGCGGAGCGGGGCAGCGCCGGCAGCGGGCGAGGGGCGGCCACACCGCCCCCGCCGGGCGGCGCCGGCCTCGCCCGGCACCCGGGGCGGCTCCGGGAGGGCGCCGGGCCGCGCCGCGGAACGGGAAACTTCGGGGACGCGGCGGGGCGGGCGCCGCCGAGGGCAGCGGGAAGGGGAAGCGGCGCTGCCCGCTCGCCACCGCCGCCCTCGGCCAGGCCGGCGGCGCTGCCCCGGGCAGGGGGGTCGGGTGTGCCGCGGAGCCCCCCGCGGGCAGGGCGCGATCGCCGCCGGCGGAGGCAGAGGCAGCGCCGCGCTCCGCCCGCGGGGCCGGCCCCGCTCGCCGCCGGCCGCTCACCTTCACGGGTCGGGCCGCGCTGGCGTCCGCGCTGGAGCTGCCGCCGCCGCCCTGGGCATGTCCGGGAGCGCTCCGGGAAGCGCCGCTCCGGCCGGGCTCAGCCGCTCAGCCCCGCCGCTGCTGCTGGCGCCGCCGCCTCGGCCGCTGCCATCTTGTCCTGGCGGCTGCGAGGGAAGAGCCCCGGCTCAGCCCGCTCGACAGACCGGGCCTCCGCCTCATCTTCCCGGGGAGGGACCCAACCCGCCCCCGGCCGCCGCCTCCTCCGCCTCCGCCTCCTCCCGCCTCCGCCCTGCCCGCGGCGGCCTAGCGGCGCCCGCCGCCGCCCATCGCCCCGGAGCGGCGGCCGCGGCCCCGCCGAGCGCTGCGGAGGGGGCGCCGGCCGAGCCCCGCTCCGGCGCGCCCCGGCCCCCGCCCAGCCCGCGGGGCGCAGCCTGCGGGGCGCTCCCGCCGCCTCCCGCTCCGCTCCGCCCGGCCCGGCCCGGCCCGCCGGCAGCGCCCCCGCCCGGCCCCGCCGCGCAACGCAGCCGCCGCCGCCGCCCCGCGCCCGCCCGGAGCGCCGTCCCCGCCCCGCCGCCGCTTCTCTCCTGCCCTCCCGCACCGACCGGCCGGGGCTGCTGGGCCATCACCGCCCATGGCAGCAGCTCGGCGGCGGAGCCCCCTCAGCGCCAGCTGATGGTCCTCCCGGGAAGTCACCCCTGGGAGGACAACTCGGGATGCTCCTACCCCGAACTCCCGTGACGATCCCCCCTGGAAGTCCTGGGAGGACGAGTTGAGATGCTCCTACCGCGAACTCGCCTCCCTGCCCGCCCCGGTCTGTCACTCCCTGGAGGAAGGCGACCTGGTGCTTTGTGGGGGCTCTGCCAGAGGCACCTGTAAAACTCCCAAATCCTCCGGTGCTGGCCATCCCGATCACCGCACCCCGAATCGGTGAGCTCTCCCTGCCAGCTCCCAGTTAGCTGCCAACTCCCGTAACACTCATTCACACACACTCAACGTGTATAACGATGAGCAAACTGGTGCCAGGACAAAGGCCTGGCTCTCAGGACCTGGAGCTCAGAAGATGACAAGGTGAGAATGTACTTGCCAACTCCTAACTCATTTAAATGAGTGGTAAGACAAAGAGGCTTCCCCAGCCAGCCCTGGAAACAAGTGTGAAGCACCAACCTTCCAGATCTGGTCTGGCATCCTTCCCTGGCTCGCAGTCCTTGCCACGCTAGCCCGAGCCCATCAGACACACCACTAGCTTGAGAGCAAGCAGGGCAGAGCAAATGTATTGACCAGTTTGCATCCTGCATTACAGTTCAGCATTTTGCCTTGCTCAACTCTTCACAAAATAACAGGATACACCCCCAGTAACAACATGCCCCTAATATTATACATCACTTAAATATTAGTTGTTTGTAGGACTGGTCAGCTTCGCTGCAAACAGCATTCTTGACCCGAAATAGTGTTCAGCTGATGTGGGGCAAAAAAGGAATTACTGTTTGCCTATAAAGTATTTAGCCCCAAGATAAATCCTTGGCAACAGCTCCAACTGGACATCACATGCTTCTCCACCTCTTGCCAAAAATAACAAAGAATTTCTTTATTTACTTGCACAACTACACATACTCTGCTATTTTTTCTCACTACTTGTTCCAATATTTTCAACACGTGTCTGCTTGATTTTAACCTTTATTTAGGACCAATCCTTGTAATAAAGATTGTTAGGATGTGAAGTCAGGATTTGAATTAATTAATTGGAGAAGCCAGACTTATTGTACGGAAGTGCTAAAACCTAACATTGGTTTTACTACCACAACACCACCAATTTTCAGTCTTGTAAGTAATGAGCCATATAATTTAGGGCTGGGGAAGAAATAGGTGGGTGTCAATGGTAGTAAATTATAGCACTCAAGAGCTGATCATAACATCTATTGCTTACTAATTTTAGAAATATTAATCAAGCTCCTAAAAAATAACATCCTACAGAGTTATTTCTACACGTTTTATTAACATATAAATAGATAGTAAATGTTGATAAACATTCTTGTTGATTACTTAACCATACACACTCTAAAATGGCTTAACAAAAAAAAAAAAAAGCATTAAATATGTGCTGAGTCAATCCATACTTGATCTGCAAACTTAAATTGGTGTATATCACCCCAAATTGTGATCCACTGACAAGTGTCAACATGTTTTTTATGATCTATTTCTCGCAAATTTCTCGTGTTTCACCATGCACCTTCTTACAATTTGAGAACCAAAACAATCCAAATACAGTTGTAAATTTGAGTGTTACCAATCCTCTACTAACAGGCAAAATGATGAATCCAGTGCTCCATGGATACAAATGCATAATTTTTACCAACTTTCAGAAACAGATTTGAATTTAGATGTAGAAAAGAAGGGGTGACTTTGGGCTCATTAACCTCTCATGCTGTTCTCTCACTGGAGTTTTGGGTGGGTCACGTTTGCCACAGCACCTCCTGAAACATCCCAGCACTGTCAGTTCTCTCCTCGTGTTCCAGTTTTTGCTAATTAGATCAAGCTAGACTCCCACTCACCTTGCAACAGGAGTATCACCAGCTTGTAATCAAACTCTCAAATCTCGCTGGAACTCCTTCAGCTGCTTCTGTGGAGCGCAGCACCGCTCTGCAGATCCATTGTTCGTCCTTTTTTCCTTTCAAGCTCCCTCAAGGAGCTCCCTTCTTTGGCAGCTGTTTCAATTGAAGCTTACCTCAGCCTTGGGGCTGAGGGCTGGCCAGAGCCAGTGTGAGCTGGAGGGATGAACCTCCTCTGTCAGTGACTCCTAGGGATGGCTTTGGCCACAAAATAGTTTTGGAGTGCCCACAAAGCCCAATAAAACAACATTAGATGTATCAGCAAGCTTTAAACACTCTGATGACGGTTTCTATCAGAGGTTAAATCTGTGACCGTGTCTGAAAAGCCCTCACATGACTTTTTTTTTTTGTCACCTGGAAAGCAGCAAACACTTCCCTGTCCTAATTTTCTCTCGGCAGGTCCATTTGTGCTGGTAGGCAACAGAGGGGTTAATGTGGAAACTCCTGTTACACCTGTAAGTGCTCTGGGCTCCTGATACCTTTTGGAGGGGAGGGTTTTGTTTCAAAGTGCTTAAGTAACTCGGTGGAAGGAGGCTCTGTGTCATTTAGATTCATTGATGAAGTTCAGCACTGAAACACACACCCCCCTGGGCTCCAGTTCCTCCTTGTCTGCAAGCCCTTGCAGAGGATAAGCACTAGTTAGGTGTGAGTGCTCTGAGTGCAAAATAAAACCCAGAAGTTAGAAGAAGAAGACATTTCCAACAGATGTGATCTATTATACAGCAAAAAGAAACAATCTGAGGACAAACACAGGCTAGAAGCTTTTGGCAGAACACCTCCCAATGACATTTTGTGCTATTTTTGTTACCAAAATCCCAAGTGTAGATGGAGGCTGAAAATGCTTTGGCTAGAACAATTTGTTTTACTCCTCAAACTGCTATAAGCTCTATCATCAAAACACTTTTTACAGCCGGGATGAGTTGTTCATATCAGCTTATGGGTCGCTTGCATCAGCTTGACTCTTAATTTTTGACCAAGCTTGCAGTCCTGAACGAGGCTCTGCCATCACAGGAGAAGGCAAGACCACAGGGCTGTAATTCCATCCAGAAGGCTCAGAATGACACCAAGAACAAAGGTGCAGTTGCAAGGAGCAGCAAGGCTCAGCCCCAGTGCAGAGGGACAGAAGTGGCCTCTCACAATTCTCCTGAGCAGTGAAATCTCCCCAGTGCTGGCTCTCCCCTGAGCATCCCATTCAGCTCACCCAGCAGAAAAGCTTTCCTTGGGTCAGGAGAACACTCAGTGGCTGTCAGAGCTGACACAAAGAGGAAGGCAGGGGTTTTCTTTGGGAGAGCTGAGTTTCCTGAGCAGAAATTATGAAATCCAAACAACCCAGAAGCTGCTTGGCAATGTGATGCTGTGACCCCTGCAGGTGTCCAGGCCTGCCTTCACAGGTGCAAAAAGAAAAGGTCCCTCTTAAATTTTTCTTTTTTTTTTTAAACTTGCAGGCCGCAGTCTTTAGTCTTTCCCACAGTATTTAATAATTTGTTAAGCGGAGAATGAATTCATGGATTCAAATTATAGGATTTGAAATCAGTATTTACTGTGTAGTATGTACTATGTACTGCGTAGTATTTCACATTGGCCGCAATATTTTATGCTTACAGTATTTATCCTTCCCAATCAGACATTAAGACTGGGCAAAATTAAGTAATTTTTTTCCCCTCACAATTCCTTACCTAAAGCATTTTTTAACTGATGTTATCGTCACTTAAGTATGACTTGTATTATGAAAAACAAGCATTCGATATTCTGCATTTGGATCAAAATTTTTCAAGATCCAAATTCCTGTGGAAACATGTAAAGCGGTTAAACTGATAAAGCAACTGAGAGTTAAACTGATAAAAAGTGCTCTTTTAAAATATAAAAATTTAAATGTACACTTCCCACTGATTACCATCAGATTCAGACAAGCACAGTTCAAAGTTCCCCATCTCCCCTCCCCATAGATATGTTTACTAGATATACCCAAAATCCAGCCTTCTGTTGCTGGGTGTAAATGGAAAACTACTTTCAAATTTAAAGCAAACATACACTTTGCTCCTTTTGCAACAACTGGAAGGTCAGTTGAGAAGCACTGTGTTTCCTCAATTAAAAAACACACAGTTTTCTCTATGCATTTTCCACGGAGACATTTGCAAAAATAAGTACAAATTTCACCCTTTATTTCCACTTTATTTTTTGCAGATTTAATGCAGGACTGAGAAAAAAAAAAATCCAGACAAGTTGGTGAATTGTTTGTTTGTTTGTTGTTTGCTGTTTGCCTTACAAATTCAACAGCCTGGCTCCTCTGGAAAGATTTAAAAGCTGCTAGGGACAGAAAATGCTTTCCATGGGCTCATGGTGGTTTCTGGGCCTTTGTTTATTCTACAAAGACACCACAGGTCCATGTGCTTCTCCATCCACTGGATGGCTCTTCCAAAGAAGAAAATCAGATTAAAGCATTCTTCAGAGCGCCTCTCTTTCTACTTGTTCCTTCCTCAGCCTTTAAAGCCCAGCTCCAAGAAACCTCCTGCACCATCCTGACATTGCTGTTTCAAATTCTGCCAGGCAATGGACTTTTCTCTAAGGGAATAATTTTGTCTGGTATCTAAAGGTAAGGATAGGATGACTGAAATGGTAATTCTTAGAAAATGTAGAAGGCAGGGTGACTAAAATGGTAATTCTTAGAAAATGTGAGAAGGAATCTAAAATCTTTTTGGTTATCATGTGGATAAAAGCTGGCTGACTTGAGATGAAATGCACTCCTCACCCAAACCAAAACACTAATCCCCTAACTTTTCACAGCAGAGAAAGGCAGAATAACAACACTGTAGAATCATTAAGGTTTGAAAAAACCTCCAAGATCATCGAGTCCAACTTTTAATAAAGAGTGATGTTAATGTGCAAGGAAAAGGGAAAAACATAAGTAGAAAAATACAACTAATTTATCTTGAAATTACACAAATACCTACTAGTTCAATTTAGGTTTTACAGAACTTTTCTCTCTCTCTATGTTTTTTTTTTTAATTGTTTCTTTTCAACCTTCTTGTCCTTTTCCGTGCCATAGTTGTTGAAACAGCTAACTGGGACAACTATAATTTAAAAATATGGCACCCTGCTAATTGTCACAGATGATTTTGCTCAGGGACACTGTGAGATATTTATTTCTCTGCTTGTGTTCATATTGCATTAATAGGTGAAGATTTGACAGATGCTTCATTGCTGTCTTTTAAACTATGCTAAGATCTTTTTCATATTAACGTATTTTCTTTAATAAAGAGTTAAAGAAATGCAATATTTTTGGGGGTAGTTGAAATATCTTTACTAGACCATGTAAATGCTAAGGTGTCATTGTATTGTATTTTTCAGGCTGTATTTTTATTTTTCAGGCCTGGTTTTCCACTTACTTTATTAGAGCCATAGAAGTAGATCATTCCTCACTCAAGTACCTTAGGAGATCCACAAGGAAAAGATTTGTCTTCAGGAAATGCATCAAAATATTGTGCATTTCTAGTCCAACGCTCTAAATTTTCTTGCATTTTCTTTACTATTTTCATGTAGTCATTAGCCTTTGTGGTGCCTGAGTACCTTTCACAGAAGTGTATTTAATAATTACATTTTAATGCTCACTCTCTCTTAGCAGGAAAAGAGCTGGAAGTGACTGTTAGGGTTAATGAATGTTAAATGTGGACAAAAATACAGTAGGTTTCTATTTTCGAGGTGTTTGGCAAGGACAAATATATTTTACAATATCTGACTATTACAACAGAAAATAGAGAGAATCTGATATAAATTGAGAATGATAATATTCAAGGCAATCAATAAAAAATTAGATAATCCACTCCCAATTTAATGATATCCAAACATTGGAAAAATGTTTACTTTACATAAAAGCTGAAAAAAACTCTGAAAAACTTTTTCTATGGAGGAGAAAAATTACCTTTTAAAATAAAAAGCACACTTAAAATTAAAATTCCAATGATATTGTGCTAATTTTAAAAAACTTTCATAGCAAATATTGCCATTTCTTCCTGTTGTTTTGAAATAAGCATCAATAAGGAGTCTACATTTAAGAACATCCATAGGGTACCACACACTAATACTACAATAATTCCATTTTTCTGCCCTCAGTGACTGATACATTGCAAGATCAAGGTGAAGAGCACAACCAATGTTCCAGCTGACCTCACTTTCCAAAACTCATCATTCCTTCAAATGAACATCATTGAACACAGGCAGGCAGTGGAGTGACAGAATTCAAACACAATCCTGCATTACTCCAGGGAGTTTGTGCTTATTAGCAGCAATGTCTACTGATTGCAGGGAAAATACTGACAGCACTAAAGGTTTCTGGGGCTGTGCTTTTGCAGCATGTGAAAAATGCCTATTTTATGATTGGATTTTCACAAATATTAAAATTAATATTATATGTGTTGTGTTAGAAAGCAATGCTGTATTAATTCTCTTAAGTAGTGTGTTAAATATAGTTTTAGGTTATAACATTATGTTAAAATAGAAACTATGCTGTGTGGGATACTTTAATTTTTAAAGAAAGAACTTGGAGTGAGACAGCAGCCACAGGACACCTAAATCTTTCAGAGAGAAAGAATTTATTGCTCCATTATCAGAAGAAATGAACTTCTTCCTGCTTTGCTCAGCCCTGAAGATGCTGTCAGGATTCAGAGGAAGAAGCTGACACTGCCCAGACAGAATCCTGTGTTTGAATGGAATTTATGCATCATGGATGAGGTGTATGAATATACAACAGGTTATTGTTTTTAAGGGTTAATCCTCTGTTAACATGGGTCCTTTTTCGGGCTCATTTTGCCCAGAAAAGGTACCTGGACTGTCCGTAACTCTTTGTTTTTATTGTCTCATATTGTCCTAATCCAAATTGTCCAAATTATTATTACTCTAATTATATTGCTATTTTTATAACCATTTTATTACTATTAAAATATCAACATTTTAAAAACAAGTGATTGGCGTTTTTCACACAGCGTATTCCAAAGTAAATCGTCTGATTAGCTGGCTGCTGGTCCAGGCTGATGTTTTCCCATGGCAAAGAGAAGTTTTATCCTCATGCAGGATTTGTCAGCCTCCCCCAGCAGCCCCACAGGAGTGGAGCCTGCTTTAAATTTAACTCTGCACTGAATCACAGCCAAGCCTATTTTAGAATTAAATGGAAGATGACCTCTTTACCTGCCTCTCTGCAAGCTCACTGTGAAAGCACTTGAGGGCTGAGCCAGGGCTTTGCTATCAGCAGCTAAAAACAAACCCAAAGTGCACAAAAAGCCCCTTTTGTGGCACTGGGGTAAGGCCCTGTCACTAATCTCTCTGAGGCACAAATTCCCCCTGAGAAGCAGTTTTACCCCAGTCCACGTCCACCTGCACCCTCCCTTATCAGTTTAATACATCAGCAACTTCTCCATGGGTTTTCCTACCTTTTAAAAGCAGATAGTCTTATTTCTCCCCATCCCCCATGAGACATCCTTAATGGAAAACCAGTTAAAAATATCTTCTAAAGGTGTAAATTACCACATTAAGGACTCTCCTCCTCGAATGAACAACAGAAAAGGCGTATTAATTACATGAGTTATGAAAACAGATCAAACCATTATAACGAATAAAACATTTCCTTCTTTAGTAAAGAACATATTTCTCTTTAAATGTGTTTTTAGGAGGATTCTTACAAAAGTCACAAAACTTGTGCTTATTTTTTATTTTCCTGTTCCAAACCAGTAACAGCCCAAACGCTTTCCAAAGGAAAAGGTGATGCTCGGCAGCAGTTTAATGAATTGTTTTGACCCAGTGGAACACACCGTGTCCCCTCCTGGTAATGAGACACTCGGCAGAAAGTGTCACATGGCAGGAACAATGGCAGCAGGCTGTCACTACGGCCACAAAGCCCCTTCACCTCGGAGCAATCTCTCCCCAGACAATGCAGGGGAAGATCAGGTAACACTTCTGAGCTAACTGCATCTGCACTTGGTGCTGCTGGTGGTGCTTTGACCTGTAGCATTTTCATTTAATGAGAATTATTATTATTATTATTATTATTATTGTTATTATTATTATTATTATTATCATCATCATCATCATCATCATCATCATTACCATCATTATCATTTTATGTTAGAAATATTTTCTATTTATAATTTATGTACAAATATTTATATTTATTATATATAAATATATATTTGTGTATATATTTTATATATACACATATATTTGTATGTATGTGTATATATATTATATATATTATATATTATACATGATATATGATATATGATATATGATATATATTATATATTATATATTAATATAATATAATATAATATAATATAATGTAATATAATATACATTTTATATATTATATATATTATATAATATTATATATATAATATATTATATATATTATATATATTATATATTATATATAATTATATATTATATATTATATGTGTATATATATTATATATATTATATATTTATATAATATAGAAATAATTTCTTATTTATATATTTGTATATTACATATTTATATATTTGTATATTTGCATATTTACATATTTACATATTATATATTTATATATTTATATATATGGTTTCTATTGAATTTTTACTTTTATAAATATTTTTATTTACTTTTTTAAACACCTCTTGGCTAGTTAGACGTAAAGCTCATGTTGTTTTCTGACTCACGGGCTCTCACGATTAAACAAATTGAATTTTAAAGTGTTTCAGTGTGAAATACACAAAAATATCATCTGTACCCACGTGCCATTTTAATTAGATTTTGTGCAAAGTGGGGTTTTATAGCTTTCTCATATTTTGATATAATTACCACTCTCTGCTACTGAAACAGGGAGTGCAGCCTTACACACTTATGGCCTGATGTTGAAAAGAATGGGAGAAATAATTAAATAAATAATATTTATTATAAATATGTATAATAAATATATATTTTTATATAAAATAAAATGCATAGTCATAAATAAAAACATGGTCATAAACGTCACATCACGCTCAACACCCAAATGAGCAGCAGCGAGATTCAACAGGTGAGAAAATGAAAGGGCAGGAACTGCAGAGCACAGGACACTGCCAATAGCCCAGGGGGACTGAGCCTGGGGAGATCCTGGTGAGATTTGACCCAAAATCATGTACATGCAAAGGTTCTCATGGCACCCTCAGAGAGCAGCACCCCTGATTTTGCTGGATTTTGCTGGATTTTCCCTTGGAGGGGTGTCACTGTCACATTTTCTGGAAAAATCCCTTCGCCAGGATTTCTTCTCCTGGGAAGCTGAGCAGCCTCAGAGAAAAAGGCAAACAATAATTATCTCATTTGCTTCTCCTGTGTTTTGCTGCTTTGGAATGTGGCTGGAGATTGTTTATCCAACATTTGAATTGTTTTAACTTAATGGCCAATCACGGTCAGGCTGTGTTGGACTCTGGAGAGGGTCACGAGTTTTTAATTCGTATCTTGTTAAGCCTTCTGTCTGTATCCTTTCTCTATTCTTTAGTATAGTTTTAGTATAGCATAATATGTAATGTAATGTAATATGTAATGTAATAGGTAATGTAATATGTAATGTAATGTGTAATAGAAAGTAATGTAATATAATATATAAAATACAAAATAATATAAAAAATAATATATAATGTTAATATATAATATATAATGTATAATATATAATATATAATAAAATATAAAATATAAAATATAAAATACAACATAACAATATAATATAATATAATATAATATAATATAATATAATTAATTAATATAATACTTAGCCTTCTAAGAACATGGAGTCAGATTCAGCTTTCTTTCCAATGATGGGGACCCCAGAAAATACCACAGAGGGGAGCACAAGGAAGGCAGAATTGCCATCAGGACACAGAGGGGAGCACAAGGAAAGGCCCACAGCTCCAGGCTCAGATGCTCCTTCAATGGAGGTCTCAAGAAAACTGGAGATCCCTCTATAGCGAAGTTAATTTTGTCAATATATACTTGTGACTTAAAAAACAGAGTTTCCACAGTTCTAATATATGCACTAAATCTGCAGATCATTTTCAGGTTTATTTTTCTTTTTTGAATACAAACTGCATACCTCAGAATAAGATAATGAAGGGGTACATGTTACATAAATAGTACATGTGTCAGGGATTGGAGCACTTCCATTCATACCTCTTGTGCCATATCTTACAAAGGAAATTTGTACAGCTATTCCTGACAACAACAATTTAAGATGTCCAAATTACATTATCCTTTTTCTACCTCACTGAAAAAATGCATCTGTATAGACTTCGTTATTTTTCTATGGGCAGGTAATGAAATAATTTAGAAACAAAAAAAATACAAATCTGACAGTAAAGATATTTTCATTTAAAATACGCTTTATTAATCAATTTAATTTATTGTTTAATTACATAAATGTGGGAGACTGTCATCAATAGTTCTTATTCAAAATCTCACAATGCTTATATTAAACTACTAATGAACATTTAGGGGAACTACCCAGAATATCAGTACTAATTTTAATGGATACAGAAACAGCAGTATTAACAAAGTAGCCTCAATTATGGACCAGAAATTCCTGGTCAGGAGTAAAAAATATAAAAATATTAAAAATATTTAAATATAATAAATATTTATATTATTTAAAATATATTTAAATACAATAAATATTTATATTTGTTTATATAATAAATATATTATATTTATTATTTATATTATAATAGATATAATAAGTAAAGATGGCTTCCAAATGAAACCTTCCAGAGCTTGCCATCCAAGTATCAGACAAGAGATGACAGATGGATTCATGGAGAAAAAGAGGAGTGTAGAAGGAATGAGGAGACAACCTTGGCCAGCACTGTAGGGAACATCATTTCAGTGCACCAGCTGCCCACCTGCCTCAGGAGTCCTTATTTCCTGAAGGAAGAAATTCTGCCAGTGCCAGTTTTTATTCATTATTGTAGGACTGCCAACACTTCTTCTGAAAGACAAAAACCTGTGTGTCTTTGTGTAAAGCCCAATAAATATCATGCAAGTCGCGCTGAAATCTTCAAAAAGTACATCAGTAGCGTGGGTGGGATCAAGATTTTACTCACATATTTTCAATTTCTTCAGGTACTGTTTAGACATGTATTCATCCCCCCTCAAAAGCCAGCCCTTGGAGATGACAATTGAATGAGAAAAGTATTTAAAAAACCCCCCAAACAAACCTGGATTGTTAGTGTGGTTCCACTAATCATTACATTCCATCATAAAGACATGGAAATCAGCTTTTTATAGTCTGGCATGATGACAGTTCTTTGACTCCTGAACTCAAAAGCAGTATAAATGTTTTTGGTTTAACACATGAAATGTAATAATCAGACATCAACTGTTCTTCACCATTTAAATGCATTTCTTCAGGAGAAGCAAATTCATGTATTATAGCAGAAACTAATAACTATTTCACAGCAGGGTATGAGTAGCTTCTCATTCATTTTTTATTAAATAGTTGTATCTGTTACATGTGTGAAAGATTACTTTAGCTGCTTATATGAGGCTTTTAAAGCAGAATATCATTCCACTCAGCAGACAATACTGAAAAGCTCCAGTTTAATTCAATAATTAACTTCCTTGTGTTTCATTTCCAAGCACAAAATATTACCTTTAATTAAAAACACTATAGGAAATTGCCTAGTTATCCAGTTCTTTAACAATGTACTTCTTAGTGGAAGGCACTTAAAACTAATTTAATCACTGTCTGTAGCTTTTGCACTAAGTCATACTTTAAAATGAGCTGGTTAACTCATGTCCCTTAAGTTAAGCTTTATACCAAAGCAAAAAGATGCTTTATACCAGAAGCTGGCTTTATTTCTGACCAGTGGTGGAGTGTCTTGATGGCAACAACCTGGCCATTTATCCTTTGCCCTTTTCATTTCACTGAGTGTATCTCACATTTTCCACAGCAGCCTCAAAAATGCTTCTGCTCCAGCAGACTCAATTCTGTCGTTTCTAACATCATTTGCATTTATGTTATTTACAACTTTACATTGCCTTTTGTACCTTATTAAACTAAGTGACTGTGGAATCAAACTTCCTCATTAAAACATCTCTAGCAAAGCTCCTTTCTGAATCATAATTTTCATTTAGTTTCTATTCAGAGTATAATTTGAAAAGCTTGATGTTTATTAGACAAACAATAATGGAGTTGTGGGGCCTCCAAAGTGATTTATTTTTGAGACCTCTTTCTAACCTTTTAATTTAAATCTTAATTTGGAATTAGTTTAACATGAAAAAGTGAGATCTATTTTTCACTCTAATCCTAAATCAATATTAGCTCAGAAAATTATTCTGTCTGAGCCAGAGAGCATATATTATACCATTAAAAGTAACCTTTTGCAGGGAATATCACTAATGCTGCCTAAAAAGAATTCATTTCCACAAATCAGAATGATAAATCCATGGGGGTTTTTTTTGCCCAGACACCTTAAAATAATTTTGCCTCTCTATAATCCTTCTCTGTATACTATTCCTGCTTAATTGCTGCTAATGAGTATGTAAAATAAGGGATAACACATCCCCTAGAATGTTTGCCTTGACAAAAGTAAAAAGGTTCTTCTACCTCAGACACTCCAAGACAGCCCACAGAAGGAATTGAGCTGAAGGACATTGGAAGAAAATCATGATTTAAATTCAACAGTTTGATTACATTGCAACATGTTGGCATTATTTACTGCAGGTATCTATAAAATCATTACACTTCCATGAATTCTTCCAGTTGAGTCAAATCAGTCTTTCTTAGTAGAGATCCAGGTTTAATTAGTATTTCCCAGAAATGAATGGTTAACACTGCAAAATTGCTGAACTTGATTTAGGTATTAATTCAAATGAAACTCACAGAATATTTTTTTCCAAGAAAACCTTACCAGTATAACCCCATCCCTGCAGAATTTCCTCTCCCTGATGCACCCATGGATGTGTCCACAGCAGCTGTGGCGTCACTGCATGCCCCGATGGTCCCAGGGACAGGGGGCATGACTGAAACCCAGCCAAAGAATCAAAGAAAAACAGTGCTTAAACCAGATTATTCTTCTTGCCATCACAAAGCTTTCCAGGAAATTCGCTTTCCAGCTGAGGGAAGTGGTAGTGCTCTGTAGTGCTCTGTGAGGAAGTACAAAACCAGCTGCAATATCAGCAAGGTTTTCTTTTTCTTCAAATGAGACGTTATTAAACATTAGAAACATTACATGTTGGGATCTTTAGCTTGTCACAGTGACCCCGAGGAAAGTTCCACAGTCTCTTTTCCCAGCCCAGTGCTCCAAGAAGGAGTCAGAGCTCTTCATTTCTCACTCTCAAGGTTGTTTATTGTATCTTATCTATAAAAAATTTTCTCCTGCCCTGCCGAGGTCCATCCTACAGGACAGTTCAGGCACTCTGCCTGCCCCCAGGGCAGCGTTATGTCTTTATACTAAAAACTACGTGTACAATGTTTACAATCACTTTCCAACACCTATCACCTATGTTAGACAGTGAGCTTCTACTCTAAACCTACCTAAAAGTGCCAACATCACAGCAGAAGATGGAGGCCAAGAAGAAGGAGAAAGGCTGGACACACCCAAATTCCTCCATCTTGCCCCCTGAACCCCCATTCTGAAAACCCCAAAATCTACTTTTTCACCTTGTGATAAATTCACTATCATTCTACTTAATTTGTCATGGCTTTCAGATCTTCGTCTAAGGTTGGAAATTGGCTCCAGGGGTCATAATCAGAACCACAGGGGCATCTTGAGCTCTGTTCCAGGGTCTCCGAGATCCCTGGCAGGGGTCTTGGCTGCTCAGGACAGTCAGAGGGATGTCCTGGGTTCCGACAATTATATACATTTAACATTATTAAATTCAGCCACGGCACACACAGGATTCCATCCCCTGCTGCAATGGCCTTGGGGAGCTTGTCAGCCAGGAGCAAACTCATCTTTCACAGACTAAAACCCAAAGGTATCACTCAGTCCTGTGCATTCCCCACTTTTGTCTTCCAGCCAACGTTCTGGTTTGTCTTTTCCTGGTTTGTCCTTTATGCTCTACAAGCAGCTGTGATATTCAATTGATTTTCTATTAAAGGCTATTGCTTTCTCACAGTTACATTTCTACTGTAATTCAGATTTATTTTGGTTTGGTCTGGGACCATGACAGAGGTTAACCCAATTCACAGATCAGATCAGATGAATCATATATGAAAAGTTTCCCAGGTCATTCAAGGTGGAACAGAATTTCAGATGCAATACCCTCTTACAGAAAAAAAAAACAATATTCAGGTGATTGCTGAATAAAGATTTGCAATAAAATTCTGACTAACAAGGAGAGCTGGAAACAGTGTTCTCCCACATTTTGTGCTCCCTGCACACAGCAGCCACGAGCCCTGACACGTACAAAGCATTGTCTAACAAAATGAAATCCCAGTGCTGATGAAACCCTGATTACCACCCACTGAAATGCCCAATTCTCCCCGTCCCTTTTTGCATATTTCCCCCCCACCCAGCTGGCTGAGCCATCCTGCTGCAGTCCTGAGGTGTCTGCTTGTTGTCTCTGTCTCTCAGAATATATTTTTATTATTATTAAGATTTTTTATTTCCAGTAAGGATTTTTATTTCGCCTCTGTTTTTTCTTATTTCTGAAAAACGGCACATTGTCCAGTTTGGAAAAAAAAAAGGTTGAGACAGAGTGTGAACACTAATTAGTAAAATGACTTCAAAGTATGTACTTTATATTTTTCAAGTATATTCTACACATTATCAAAAAAAAAACCAACCCCAACCTAGTGGAGCTCAAGCAGTGAAGTTATTCTGCACTGATGCTACTAGGAAAACCTCTTTTACAGATATAAAATTATGGGTTTGCGATGTCATAAAGAAGAAAAAAAGTTAAAGGTTGCCCAGAAATATCAAAAACATATGCTTTTTATGAAGAGCATACTGCAGAAACCATCTCATCTCCATGAATTAGCATTTGCTCATCCTCATTAACAGACTCATATGCCTGCTTGTCCTGTAACTTAACATTGAAGGCCAAATTTAAAAGATGTCATACACCAGTTGCTGAACAGAAATTATCCACATAAAAAGTTCATTATTTAAAAGACTCTTAAGAGGATGCCAGCATTGATTTGAATTGACTCCAGGCATTTCTCTGCTGATTATTTGGAAGGTTGTAAGTTGCACTTACAAGGTTGGAAGTGACATTTCACTTTGACACAAAAAGGTACGATGCAAAACTGAAATCAGGGTAATGAACTCTGACAGAAGGACATTAATAGGAGCAACCAATGACAAAATAAACTGTAGATCTAAGCAATGGCTTATCAAACCTAAGAGGATTTGCCTAATTAATCCTGTGTTGCACAGCTATCCAAATGGCTTTTCTGTCCAATCCATATTGTTGCTATTCATTACTTACTCTTGGCTTTCTAGAAACAAGAGACATATCACATAACAAGCTAAACACTATCACCTATTTTTGAACTGCTTTACTGTACTATCCTGTGAGCAGTCAACTAATGCACTGCACAAAATGGTTCCAGAGCTCCAAACTGTTTGCTTCTTTTTTAAATGACAACCCAAAAGGTAACAGCAAGCATTAGTTGTTTGGAGAGCAGCATTTGCCTTTAGGAGGGAACACCTCTTTTTAGAATAAGTTGTGGAAAAAGGACTTTGTGTCTGCAAACTTCATGTTTGGGTTTGAGCTCACCAGAGAAAATGTGCAGGCTAACAAGAAGGGTATTGTCAGTGAAACCCGAATGGCCACAGCTTCAAGGCTGCTCTAATTGATAAATGTAAAATGTCTGACAAAGACTCTTCAGAGTGTGGCAGGTGTGTGTCATGTATAGTTTTACTGTCTAAGTAAAGCAAACATATGAAGAGATTAAAAAAATAGATTAAGTGTTTTATAAGCTACTGCTAGCCTACACTAGCCAGCTGAAGGCTTTAAATAATTTAATCCCTTCAGCAACTGCCAGTCCCAACTGCAATACTGAAACAAGGTCTGAATTCAGTTTGAAACCCAACAGGTGCAGTCTAATACTGCCTCCTTAATTCAGCTACTGATCTATGTTTATGCTTGTAGAGAACAGCATATTCTTAAATCCACCATGGCATTAATTAAATTAGTCTAAGTGCCTCTTGTTTTATCCCATCTTCTACTATCAAATTTACCTCAGACAGTTCTCTGTTTCTTTCCCCTCCCCTCCAGAAATGCTCCTCATGCCAGATGAAAGACAAAGACTTCTCAAAAAGCTTTTAAAATAGATTTTTCTTTATATATAAACTTGCAGAAAAAACACAAAATGAACCAGGGCAACTAAACAAAAGGAAATATTTAATATTGGTTTTCTTAGCCTGAGTTTTAATATTTGAAAGTGGAAGGAGATACTTAAAGTTATCAGCAAGCCAAGTCTCTGATGCCATATCACCACTTGTACTCACTCCTTTCTTTGAATAATCCAGGCAATTTAAGTTGTACCTGATACCTTGTGCATAAGCTATTTATCATTCTTATATGCTAAATATTTTTATCAATGTTTGGTAATAGCATGAAATAATGCATATTGACCAAAGCAATAATTCATTAGGGGGAAAAAAAATAAGAAAATGTCTGAGTAAAAAATAAGCAGCATCACTACAAAGTTCCCAGCAATGGTAACAGGGAGGGTCCCCAGCACCTTTCTTCTCTTTCCAATCATGGACTCCTTAACAAACCACAGGGAAATGCTGCTTAGTACCCTACCCAAAGGTTATTTAGGAAAATAACCTTTTTAGGTTAAATTTTAGGTTAAATTCCCTTTAAAGGAAATTTAAACATCAAGCTGCATTTTTCTCCAATCACAGGACAAGAGAAGAGGAAAATTCCCACCATTTTCCTGCTCTCACTTTGCCAGGGGAGCTGGAAGATGGGACAATCCAAGGCACAACTTCCTTTCCCTTCCTTGCACTCACTCTTGGGATGCACATGGAGAGATTTTAATTTTAAGTAATTAAGCAGCAGCTTTGGCACATGCAAATGAGAGGACAGCATTACCTTTTAATGCAATCTTCACTCCAAATTTCTGGATGCTTAAGCGAGCAGCCATTGGAATAGGAAGGCCAGCTCAGACAGCAGATGACAATTCAATGCCATTCAATCAACCAAGAATATAATAAGCCATGCAAGGGACAAGCAGCCTTCTGAAAATGAGAACAGATTCAATGTACATTAAACAATATGTTTTCTTAAATCCTAAGCTGCTCAAAACAGTAATACCTAGCTAAAAACCAAAAAAAAAAAAAGGCAAAGATCGTCATCCATAACAAATGTCTTGTGATTATAACAAAAAGTGAACTCTAGTATGCCAGAGTTGAACTCCCAAAAACTTCACAGATTTGAATTCCCAAAAATTCTACCAGCACATTGACAAACAGTACCCCTCAGTATATTAAAAGCATCTTGGAAATCTTTGAAATTTCCATTGTTTTGCATGTATGGAATGGAAAGTTTAATTACTAATCAACAACTATTCTTTTGATTATGTGAAGTAAGACAGGCCCCATCCCTCCTCTATTTCAAAACTGGATGGATAATGTTGAGGTCTCTCGATTTTATTAACATTGACAATGTGTTCTCTGATCCCAGTTGTACTTCAAAGCACCAAATGAATCAAAATTTGGAGCACAGAATAACCCAAAGTGAATTCAAAGCTTCTGAAATGGCTCTACCACTTAGTTTATGCAAGCCTGAAATTTAAAATTCAGTTTCTAAACCATCTATTCCAGGACTTTGGCTTTTGAAAGAAGGAAAAGACAGGAGGGTGGAAATTTACAAAAGACATTGTAGGAAGGCTCAGCTGTGATTATAACTGTATTCTACCAACAAAGCCCAGTTTTAATTCAGAACTCCCTCTACGTCAAATAACTTACAATATCTAGATGATTTTATTCCTGTAAAAATGTTTTTACATGAGCAACTTTTAGTCATGTGAATAATCACAGCTTAGTAATTCCCCACATAATCATCTGGGATCAAGTTTGTAGCATCAGACCTTTTCTAAGTATTTAATGAATTTTATACTCAGGAAAATGCCAACTCCCTTGCCATTGCAGTGGTAAAATTCTATAGTACCCCATGGAGTTTTGGGGCAAAAGTTGTGCTTCTACAAAGAGCTGCACTCCCAGACACAGTTGGAACAATAATGTGTGTGAAAGCATGATACAGACCTATAAACCAGAGTCAGGCATCTTAAAGACTTCAAAATAATAATAAATACTGGGTTAGTTTAAATTCCAGTCTTTGTCTTTTTAAAGCTCACTGCTTTGTTTTTGTTCTCTAAAACAGTTGCTCAAGAAAATCTATATTAACTGGACTTATTTTTCAAGACCAGCAGG
Organism: Melozone crissalis; assembly: GCF_028551555.1. NCBI lineage: Eukaryota > Metazoa > Chordata > Aves > Passeriformes > Passerellidae > Melozone > Melozone crissalis. The sequence continues at coordinate 6,721,438 of NW_026535816.1, forward strand.
ATTTTAAACAAAAACCCAAACCAAAACCAAACCAGCTGCATTGAAATGAGGAGAGACTCCTAAAAGCTGCCACTTGAACAGAAGGCATGGCAGCTCCTCCTTTCTGTGTCCTGTAGAGATTTAATGGGGAATGAAACCATCGTGGTCCTCTTGGCCATTCCTTTCCTGGCAACATTTGTCCCCAGGTGGACACACCTAGCTGGAGAAATGACTTTTGGACTGTAACCATTTCTGAGCAGAAGTTTTTGAATGGAGCAGGCCAGGCCCCTCTAGAGATTCCCGATTTCATGACAGATGCTTGCCACAAACCAAAGGGAGCCCCAAATTAGCAAAAAATGTTTGCCTTTGAACATCTTTTCTTCCAAAGCTGGAAAAGGACGTTTCAAACACACACTCATGTATTTTAATAGGCAGAATTTGGCAGAGAAGCACGCTGGAGAGAAATCCAGCCCTGCCCTGCTTGTGCCAATAAGAACTTGATCACTCGTTCTTTAGAGTGAATAGTCAAGTCTCAAGTATCCACTCTGTAAAAACAGCACTTATTAAACAGGTTAATTAATAGCCTTGTTTTATGGAAATAAGATTAGTAATCCCTTATTCCATTTGGGTTCCATCCCATGCCCAGTCACCTCAGCATGACTGTCTCTATCTAGTCAAGTAAATGGCAGATTTGTGACTGCAGGGTTTTTTCCACCTCTTCCAGAGGAGGAAAAGTTAATGTTAAATTAATACCTCTTGCACATGAGAGAAAAAGTGGTCCAGTTTGTGTCAATTCTCCATTCCTGTGAGAATTAATTCCAAAAGCACACAGCAGCCCCCCTGTTGTCAAGTGGCTGTAAGTGATATGTGGTAAGTGATACACGGAACAGGAGCACTGGGCTACACCCACAGTGGTGTTGGTGCAAGGAAATGTGTCACACCAAGCTTAACCTAAACTGTGCACACCAAAGCTTCACCTGAACCTGCCACTCTGCATGTTCCCCCTGCACCTCTGGGGCTCCAGCTCCTGTTCCCACACACAGAGGCACGAGGAGTCCAGCCAGGGTGGGCCCTTCCTTGCTGGGCTTTCTTTGGGAAGGACATACCAGTGGTGAGATGACCTAACCCTCCACACAAAACCCTTGCAGCTTCCTCTCACCGTGCCCAGCTCACCAGAGATCCCTGCACATGCAATTTTCAGCAGCTGAGTGCTGCAACATTGCCTTAGGCTGGGGGTGTGTGTTCTGTCCCACCTGTCCGAGGTGGGGCAGTTCTCTGCTGTCCATGGGGCAGTTTTTTCTTTATCTCTCCCACAGCCAACCCTCCCTCCAGGAGATCTCTGCTGTCCATGGCCACTGAGTGTCCCTGCAGGGCTGATCCAATCCCAGCATCCCATGGGGAGCTGCTCCACCCAGGGGAGGAGCCAAGCATTCCTACCTGGATCCAATCTGAGGTTTGGGACACCCCAGCAGCCTTTGCCCCCTGCATTGCCAGAGGAGCAGCTTTCTGCTGCCCTGCATTGCCAGAGGGAGCCCAGGCCCATCTCCAGCAGCCCTGGAGCTGCAGAGGAAAACTCCCCCCTTGTGCAGGATCCCTGCTGCAGCAGAGCCACAGCTGGCACTGCAGGAGGGCTGAGCCCCCATGGGATGGGGCTGGGACACCGCCCTGACACACAGGGGGCAGGGACTGCTCTGACTCTGGCAGGGTTTTTTTATTTTATTTTTGTATTATTGCATTAGTATTTTTAATTTTCCTTGTATAGAACTGTTATTCCTACTCCCACATCTTTGCCTGAGAGCCCCTTAATTTCAAAATTACAATAATTCAGAGAGAGGGGGTTCACATTTTCCATTTCAAGGGAGGCTCCTGCCTTCCTTAGCAGACACCTGTCCTTCCAAACCCAGACAAACACCCATTCCTGTGAACGTGTGTGACCTCTGAGTCCCTGCTGAGCCCCATGGTACCCAGCCTTGGTGAGAGCAAAGTGTGGCACAGCAAGGAAAACTCCAAGTACTAAATGTGTCAATTCATAACTATCCTGATTATTCTTAGTACTTAGGACTCTTATCCCCACCACCACCATCCTTTTCCCTCAAGCTCATTTTCTAATTTCTCTTCACCATTTGTACTCATTTCTATTTCAAGTTGTGTGTGTAGGGTTTTAATTATCTTCTATTTTGGGGCATTAAAAGATTCTGAATCATCCCACCTTCTGGGAGATTAGTAAATCCAGTGATTATCAACAAAAACGCTGTTGAATGCCTATTACCCATGCTAATTATTCAATTAAAAAATATGCTGGAGCCATCAGCAGGACACTTCCATTTCATGGTTGAATAAAAGCAAAAACATCTTTCAAAATTGCTCTAAAGCAATTATTTTAAAACTTGCTTTTCAGAGCTAATCTTTCCCCAGTACCTCCATGCTGGTACAACAAAACCTGTGCATAGAGATCAATGGATGTGGCAACCCATGCAGAAAAATTCAGGAGATGCAGAGACTTGTCTTGGACACCCCACTAAGACAAGGCCCTAATTTGTACTCCTTTTCTCCTGAGTAGAGTACATTTTGTTTCTGCATAACCTTTCCAAACACATGGGTGCTGCCAACACGTGTCAGTATCCTGACACTCTTCTGGTCTCAGTATCTTCAGTAGACATTTAGGAGCATGAAAGTAATTTTCAGCCTAATTAGTCTTAAGACCATCAGTAGCTCAGTCTTTAGAGGGATTTCTCCACTTTCTAGCACTTCACCCCCTTAAAAAAATAAAAAATTAACAATGATTTTGCAATCACAGTGCTTACATGCCATCTTATCATTTGGCTACAGTCTGAAATTAATTCCCTGACTAAACCGGGAAGGAAACCCAGCAGCAGGTGGAAAAGTAGCCTGGGATGGGCCTTTCCCAGCAGGTATTTACACCAGTCAAAGCACTCACCAAGACGTGCTTCCTCCCAGGTCTGTCAAGCCAGTCTTAAATTCAGAGATGCCCTTATAATTCATCGCCACAAACTGAGCTACTCCCAAACTCCTCTAAAGCCTCCTGACAAAACCCTGGGTGGATTTCAAAGGAATCTTTCATTTCTGGGATCTGTTTGTGGCACCTGTGGAACAGGAGTTAGGCAACACGGAGCAGCTTGCCAAAACAAGCAATTTTGAAATTAGCTAATCCAACAAGCACCACCACATGAAGATCTCACACCACCTGTCTGAGACTCCCCTTATCAGGACGTTTAGCTATTACAAAAAAAGGTGCCCTAGAATGCAGGATTTGAGCAGAAAACCCATCTGGAGGTACACCTGTATTAGGCAACTCCTTGCAAGGCTTGCTGCGTTTTATACTTCAACAAAGATTTTCAAGAGGACTTTCAAAGGGCCACCACAGAACAGTATCTACACATGTTCTGCTTTGGGGCAGGATGGGAATAAACAGGAGTTTTATTTCAAGGGATGGCATGTGCACGAAGCCTGCCAGTGCCTTGTAATTGCAGAAACGGTCTGTGCCCAGCCTAGCAGCAAAAGCAGCATGGATGTTCCCTGTGCTGGATGGGCTCTGGAGATCCCTGGGAGCCAGCCATGCAAGATGCAAATGAGCAGGGCAGGGAGCACCATGAAAGGCTCCCAAGGGACATATTTGTACACATATTTTTATGTATAAATATACACACAAGCTTTAAAATACGAAACAAGGGTGAATAAATAAGTTTCAGACTTGCTATTTTCAGGTGCATTAGCATCTGCTCTACAGACACAAAAGGCCAAAAAGGTTAGGCAAATTACTATATGCAGCTGGTGACTTAATGTGAGAGAACTGTGTCTGCTGCCTGCCTCTAGGGTCTGTTCTTCCTTTTGGGGGCTAAGTGGGCAGGTTCCTGCTCCCCTTCTATTCCCAGCCAAATGGCAAAGCTGTGGCTGCAGCACAGCACTCCAACCACCACCGCCACACTTGTTTAGAACAACACAGTCACATCCTTCACTGGGTCACACCTTGGTGTGGCCACGAGGGACAAAACACCCCATGGAGAATGTTCTCCAAATCTAACGGAGAAAATACTCTTCCCAGCCCAACCTGGAGTGATTCTGCTCAACCTTCAGGGTCAGACTTGACAGAGAAGACAACTGCCATTTGGTAAAGCCACCCACCCATCTGTCTCATGAAGATTGAGGTCAGCCAACAAGCAGCGCTTCTGTTCTCTCCTACCCGAAGCCGAACATGGAAAAGTAACGTAAAATCGAGATATTGAAAAATCCTTCAAGTATTCTGATTAAATTACAATTTCCGTCCCCATTTGCTTTTCTTGGTTGCTTAACTTGGAAGAACAAAGGAGGCAAATGTTAATGCAGAGCCCTGTGTGTGTACACGTAGACTCCTGACACGCCCCAGTGACTTGTTTTCACAGGAGTTGCACAGCAGTCCCTGTGTTTTCTCAGTAACAACTCCTACACTGGGACACTTGAGGAAACCAGGGCACAACTGAATGAGCACCATGGCACGTACCCTGAAGTCCTAAATCTACTCCAGCAGTGCCTGGGTGGAGCCAGTTACTCCTTACCTTAACATTTTCCAAGAGAATATGAAGCAGACTGTGTCACCCATGACACATGTACAAACCCCAGGGCTGTGCAGAGGAATTATTCCAGAGAAATGACCAAAATATTTGGTTTGGAGTCTTCTCTTAAATGTCTTCATGTCTTCTACCTTTTTTTTAAACCCTGTCTGAATGCAATTTATTAATTTAAATATTCGGTAAGAATGGAGAAACAAAAAATTAAATTAAAGGAAAAAACAAAACAAAACAAAACAACAACAACAACAACAAAAACCCCAAACAAACAAAAAAAACCATCCAACCAAAAAAAAAAAAAAAAAAAAAACAAAAAACCCCAAAAAAACTCAACAGTGTTAGCTTTGAGATGGAATAGGGAAGATCCTGGAAAGTAAAGGAGAGCTGATGAGCTGCAAGCACACCATTGGTAGCAGGAACAGCAATGAAAAAAGCAGGACAGATTTTCAAAGAGAATATAAAGCAGACTGTGTCACCCATGACACATGTACAAATCCCAGGGCTCAGCAGAGTGATGTGACACAGTTGTTGGCACAAATTATGCCAGAGAAATGACCAAAATATTTGGTTTGGAGTCTTCTCTTAAATGTCTTCATGTCTTCTACCTTTCTTTTAAAGCCTGTCTGAATGCAATTTATTAAATCAAATATTCAGTAAGAATGGAGAAACAGAGAATTAAATGAAAGGGAAAAAACCCCAAAAAACCAGTGTTAGCCTTGAGATGGAACAGGGAAGATCCTGGATCCTGTAAGGAAAACATCCCAGCTCAGCACCCACTAGATTGGAGATGTTTTCCAGCACCCAACTCCTGTTCTGGATTTCAAATGCTGCCTTTGGAGGGGAGCTAGCCTGTAGTAAAGGGGAGCTGATGAGCTGCAAGCACACCATTGGTAGCAGAAAGAGCAATGAAAAAAGCAACACAGATGCTTTATGAATAGCAGAGCTGGATGTGACAGGGTTCTCAAAAGCTGGTAGGCAAAGTTTAAGAGGTGAGCAAACAAACAAGCTAATATGTCTTCTTCTGGGTTTATCCTTTTACTCTTTGCAATTGTAATCTTTCTTACAAAAGCTGTTTACTTTTCCCCTACTCAAACAGCCTGGAGCTGCCAGACCAGTCCGGACTGAACTTCCCTCTTTTTAAAGGCTTTTTTAAAATACCTTTTTGTTTTTCTGGCCAGGAAACAAGCAGAGAGGAAAGATAGAGGCCAGAGAGCAAATTCAGTAAGGATTTTACTTTTTTTTCCCAAAGATAGCCAGTTCCTAAAAGGATTTGAAGGGTCAATAGGTGTCAAGGAACAGATTTGCTCTGGAACTACAGCATCTCTTCACATTTTTATAGTAATTGCTAGGGACAAGACATTATTCTTGCAATGAGGGGACAAATGCAACAGCCGGCAGGACCTGACACAGCTGATGTGCAGAAAACAGCATTGCACTTGGAAACGAGATGGCCACCTCAAACATGTACCCCATTTTGAGCTGTAACCCCATTTTGAGCTGAAGCTTTGCAAATTCCAGCAAGTGATGATTCTCTAGAGGGAGGTAACAAGGTCTTTGTGAGCTTTACAACCACCTTCTCTAGGATCAGAATTTAATCCAAAGACAAGGGCAATCTAAAGAGAAGAAATGAAGGTCCAAGATAGCCATGTGGGAAGTACAAACTCTTCAGATGGCATGTTTGGACTTGGTCTTCCTTTAGTAATGGTGAAGCCAGGTCTGTTTTTTGTTTATTTTTATACTTTCTTTCAAAATGCCCTCCAATGTTCAGCGTTCATTACTCCCTGGAGATGAACTTGACAGTAAATTTCAGTGCTGATTCAAGGGTGCCTAGGGTTTGAAGGAGATAAATTATACAGGCTTTGGCACACTGAAGATTTTAGCTCTGTATCTTACAATTTTTTATTTACAAAATTGGCTGAAGAGAAAGCAAAGGGCTACTACACTTCTCTTACTCTATCCCACTCAAGTTCTGTCTATGGCAGGTTTAATTCTTACACATTTTAATACTGCATTCTAAATCTTGTTTCAAACCTGACCACAAAATAGTAACACAAATGTTTCTCTGAATTTTGTCATTTTACAAGCGCCTAAAGTATTTGCTTACCCTTTTATTCTCAGCCTACAAGGGAAACTGGATTTATTCAAAATATTTCTAAAATACAAAACAAATTAATTGAATTGAATCTTATATATTCAGATAATCATTAGAAATAATATTTTTTTCTGAATTCACAAAAATACAAGATAGTTGCTTGTTTTTCATTCCTCGTTCTTACGTTGCTGGAATTCCTCAGTCACTTGTTGTTCTGTGTCACTGGGATGTTTTACTGAAATAGATGGCAATGCCACCAGAAAGCTCTGTCAGATGGCTGTCAGGCAACACACTCTACCACCCTAAATGTAGTTTTTGGCCTACATTTGGTAACAATTTCAGTTCATGTTCTAGAACCCTATGTCAAGTGCACAAGGGATGAGAAAAATGTATAAGCAATGCCCTGAGTATACAATGCAAGAGCACAAAAAAATTACTCCTAAGGGAATTCTTAGCTAAAATGTATTTTAATAATATGAAATGTGTTAAATCGATTTAGAAAAAACAATCAGAACTTCCAGATGCAGGACTGAAATTGCCTTTCAACACAGACACCTTGTGTCTGGGGTTTATTTATAAACCTTTATATACCTTTATTTATAAATCTTCTTATACCTTTGTCCGTGCTGTTGTCGTGTGCTGGGTGTCCTCCTTGTCAAGTGTTAAAGGCAAAACTCAGAACAAATGAAATTCAGCTGGGAAAGAGAAACTGTTTACTCAATTTAATATATGCACATAGACATGGGAGTTTTAAAAAGCTGTAGAGACACTTTAAATGTATTTAATGTAAGCAGTTAATTCTTTCAGATAGCAGTGGTTCTGTGTAACAGCTGCTCCTGCTTTTAAGTACAAAAGAGAGGGATAAAGCAATCATTAACAGTTTTTAATCCCCAGCATTCTTCTGAAGCCTTTGAAAATGTGAGCAGATATGGGTTTGAAATTTATCATAGTTGTAAGGGTCATTTACCACTGTATTTTAAACAGTGGCGTTCTTCCTCATTATTGCTTGGTATTAACATTCCTCACAGTGTTCTCCCTTTTCTGGTGGATACAGCAGTGCTTTTCCTTACAGACTTGAATTCGGTCTGAAAATAAACGATATGTCATGATTTAGCACATAGTTTAGGCGTGGTTCTTTCACGCTGGTAACTGGCACCTCCTGAGAGAAAAATGAAGAAAAAAAATCAAGAAACCTCATGAATTTATAAGCATGACTTCTGAAAGCAAGCCTGAAAAGAAGAGAGGCAAAAGGAGGGAGTGGGACTCATTGCGAAACCCAGCAGATAATTGTAGCAAATGCGTCTTATGAAGATGAGTCACACTGCCAAGGCTGAAACAAAAGGCAGCGAGAGCACCGAGATAGGGCTGGGGAAAAGCACATCGAGTAGATAACACACACAATGCGCTCAGCGCTGCAAGCACCGCACACACCCAGCACAACCTGCTGGCTCTCCCTTCTAAACACAATTACCTCCTTTGATGAGCAAATAACTCACCAGAGCTATCGCAGTGCCATCCTTCAGTCACACACAGCTCACTTATCACGCTGCCTTGGCATTGTCTTCATTACCTGAACCAAGCACTAACTTGAAGTAGATGAGGTATAAACATTATTATAATTATGTTTTACTTTTTAAAGTTTTTTAATAATAGTGTAGCATTTCGTTAACAGATTATTTATTTTTTTTTAAGTTTGGTCATTTTTTTTGTAATTGTTGTATGTTTTCATGTGTAGATATTGAATGGTTGGAAAGGTGCCACACTTCAGTCCATCACATGCCCACGGTGATCAGCTCACTTATCACACTGCCTTAGCATTGTCTTCATTTCTGAACCAAGCAGTAACTTGAAGTAGATGAGGTATAAATATCATGATAATTACGGTTTATTTTTTAAAGTTTTTTTTTCTATTTAATGGTGTAAGGCTTAGTTAACTAAACAATTATTTAATTATGATTTTTTTAATTTTGAGTTTGGTCATATTTTTTGGTAATTGTTATATATTTTCATGTGTAGATATTGAAAGGTTGGAAAGGTGCCACGCTTCAGTCCATCACATGCCCACAGTGATCAGCTCACTTATCACACTGCCTTAACATTGTCTTCATTACCTGAACCAAGCAGTAACTTGAAGTAGATGAGGTATAAATATCATGATAATTACGGTTTATTTTTAAGGTTTTTTTATAATGGTGTATGGTTTAGTTAACTAAACAAATAATTTAATTTTTTTTTTTTTGAGTTTGGTAATTGTTGTGTGTTTTGGTAATTGTTGTGTGTTTTGGTTTGTTGTGTTTTCATGTGTAGATATTGAATGGTTGGAAAGGTGCCATGCTTTGGTAAGGCCCAAAAAGGAGACAGAGGAGTCTTTTTACTTTATTGGAATAAAGGGAGAGGCCATGGGGCATTCCTCTGGGATCTCTCAGATTTTTGGAGGATGCAGCCTCCTTTTTATCCCCATTTCTCATATTTCCCTTCTCTCTTTCCCCATTGGCTGAGGTACTTGAGAGGTTCAGACCCCCTGATACCGAAGATTTCCCACAAATGTATAACTCTCCCTTTTAATTTTTAATTCTTACAGAATTTAGGGTTTTTTCTTCCCTATTGTTTCTTTCATCTCTCAATGTTTAATTTCGTTTATCAGCAAACCTGAAGTTTATTTGTAAAAGCAAATACAATCTTTTTCCATTCATCAATCAGTGGAACCCTTCCCATTGTTCCTTCTATCTCCCAGTGATAGTTTTACCTGCAGCTTGTGGGAGAAAGTGCCCTGGTCCTTGCAGCATCCCAACTACATCCTCCCAGAGCCCTGCTTCTCCCATTCTGTGAGAACAATTGCTGCTTAATTGCTCCAAATCTCCCGGCAATATGTTTGTAACTGGGAAAGCTGCAGTTCTTGCAATGGGCGCCTGGATTTACAAGGTAATTAGTGTTGACAGTGTTCCCAAACCTGCTGTCCTGTCTGGGTGGATGGCACCTCCAAACTGTGCTGGGATACACACGTCCTTCTGTGCTCATGGTTTCCAACGAATTACAACAGGGGGAAAAAAGGGGGAAACATAAAAAAAAAAAAAAGGAAAGTTGTGGGATTCATTCATTTTCGACCAAACTTACATTGAAAATCTGTTTTTTCATATAATGGATGCATACTTCTGATATACAGCAGGTCCAGTTCTTTGCTCCCAAGACAAACAACTGCAACGAAAGCCTGAATGATGAGAAATAAAGACACATCATTTCTGGTCAAGGAGCAAACAAATATAATAAAAATCCAAGGCACCTCATTTTTTCATGTTAAATCACTGCAGAATCATTACATTTTGAGTCATTTCCCCAGGAATTGTCCCCAGTCTTTGGAAAGATGCTACGTGGAATAAGTACTAACTAATATATAAGCATTACATTTCCTTTTCTGCCTCATTGCCCTCTGTATGCTAATAAACTGAAATGGCTGTTCCAGAGTAAACACTCACCCATGTATTATTATTTAAAAACTGTCAAAACAACACAAGGAAAAAAATAACAAATGCACGCATGTAACATGAAATGAACTGTAATGCAAGATTTAAGTACAATCAATACATAATTAGAGCAGCCTGGAAGAGGCAATACTTTTCAGACTGTTGACCTGAAGGGTGCTTTTTCTTATGAGACATTTCTCTTAAATGAGATTTCAAAGTGCAGTGTTATACTATTTCAGAAATGCAACAACAAAGCAAATTCTACTGTAGCATGTGGTGATTGGGCTGGGGTGTCATTACAGGTTCAAATGCAGTGTAAGCTTAGCCAGAAAAGAGAACATAAAAGCACCTCCTTAGCTTTGTGTCCTTATTAATTTACTAAAAAATGGCACACAAGGAAACTTGGAATCCCTGGTTTAACTACAAAAGACAGCTCTGTTAACATGAATCCCAGTTTCCTACAGGAAAGAACCCCAGCATTGCAGTTATCATTAAGCACAAGTGGATCTGTCTGCTTGGCTGGTGTGATCACCATGGCACCCAGCTGCTTTAGAGATAAATATGAAAACACAGTCCTTAATTCAAAGTGCATGCAATCTGTCAAGGTAAATTCACACAAACTCATAGGGAGCTGGGATTTCACGAGCAGGTCTGGACGAGGCGACATCAGCAGCGCAGGAGATTCACACAGACGTCAGGAACATCAGTCATTTCTTCAAAATTAGCTTTGGGAACAGTAATGGCATTAGAGACATAAATGTGGCTTAAGATGGGACACACAGCACAGTCACCATGGGTTTTGAAGGTGAGCTGAAGCAAGGGCTATCTTGTGGATCAGGAGGTGGGGGTGGTTACTATTCCATTACACAAGCATTTCCAGGATTTGTAGATCAAGTTTGCCTAAAATTAAGGAGATTGAAACAATCCCAAACTTTGGTTTCTTCCACATTGCTTCTAGGTTTCTGGGAGCTTGAGATGCACTTGAATCACGCAAACAAGCTTTGTTTCATAATAGAAGGAAACAAACTTAGAGGAAAGAAAGATTGATTCTTATGTAAACCCTTGTTTCCTGGAGCTGAGCTTTCAAGCAAAACATCAAACACCAAAGTTGCATAGCAACCTCCCCACCCCCATGGCAGGTGGACCGGGTGGCCAGTTCCACCTTTCCTGTTTCTCCAGGCTGCACAAACACGGTGCTTGCACAGGTAGGATCTGTGTGGGCAGGGTGAGCTTCTTGCCTGTGGACAACTTGTGTGTTTAGGAAAACAAGAGCTCTGCCCAAAACACCCCGAGGTGGAAACCTGTGATGTTCTGTGCTCATGTTCTCCAGTACATTATGAAAATGAACAGCATGTAATGTCTTATAAACTGACTCTTGCACATCATCTTATGATGATTGGATTATTCAGCTAAGTAGAAGGCATTTGAGTGCAAGCAACATTATGCTTAGATAGTCAATTATTTATTGTTAATCACTAGCATTTTTTGAAAGTACTATATCCATTAATCACAATGAGCACTAAATTTTGTATCACTGGCTTTAAGTGAGAAATATCTGCAATCACCACTATGTTTTTTACAGGGCTTTGTCTGTGTATTTGCAACCAGAGTAAGCAAGCATACACTAGAAAACACCTGAGGCTAAATACTTGTATGCAAAAGCATAAAGCCAATTACAAGTAAGTATGTTCTGCCCCACCTCATTTTGTTCTCCCTTTTATTTGTTGCATGATCTCTATGCTGCCTACTGGCAAGTTCCCTCTTTGATTTCCAATCATCCCTTGATGACTCTGTGAAAGTAGGATTTTCTTCCTACTTTCTGCCCTTCTTATTAACTGTTAAAACCCTTACACCCAAAACGTGGGTGACTTTTTCCTAAAATAAAGCTAAAATACTATAACTTTGCAAGCTGTGACTCGACAGCAACATTCACAGAAAGACACTCGGGATGTCCAACAGCAAAGTGGCAGGAAAAAAATCCCGTAATGCAGATATGAACCCCCCGAGTTGGCGCCGTGCCGTTCTCCCTGCTGGGCAGGTGCCAGGTACGTGCAGCTCGTCCCCTCTCTGCGCTGGCCGAGCGGTGTTCGCCTGCCACCTCCCGGGTGAGTCACACAGGGACACGGGGGAACGTGCCAGTGCTCGCTAGGAGCATCTGAAGGACTTCCAAAATACTCAGGTTACAGACACTCCGAAGTTTGGGAACGTTGCAATCAGTGAACTGCGCTGCTGTTTGTGTACAGTACCTCATCTTTCTCCCTTCATTTGGGCTCCACTTTCATCCAGAATAGCGTTTTTCAGCTGGTTTTCTTTTGTTGTTGTTGTTGTTGCTGTTGGCTGGGTGGTTTTTGTTGTTTTGGTTCGGGATGTTCTGTGTGTTGGCTTTTTAAACCGTTGTGTTATTTGAGGTTTTCTAGATTTTTACTCTTTTTCTGCCGATGAATTTGGCCCGGGCAGAGCTGGTGGGTATCAGCATCTCTGATTTTCAGAGCCTTGGACACTGTTGCAGGAATGCCAGAGGAATGGCTGCTGGGCATGGGGCGCTGACTGTGCCCATCCTGGGGAGCTGATATGCTCACAAAGCATTTAGGACATGTTAGACCCACTGTATGTACACTATAAAGGGTACATACATAAACATCTGACTACAAATCTCAAAGGAAAAAAAACAATGTAACCCTGCCCATGAGGATACCCAGTTGTTGGCTTAAATAATTTACTGCACTATGTTCACTGCTTAGTGTTTCCTGCTTAAAGTACAGCTGTAACCAGAGAGAGAGAGATGCACACAAATCCAGCTTCAGATTTCATTTCATTATGGTAAATTTTCCCAAGAATCCACAAGGCAATATAAATAAACATTGATGAATACTAATAATGCTCCACAACAGCAAGAAGTGTTATCGCAAGGTAACAATTACTTGCACTGGGAAATAATTCTGCATTGAAAACAGAACAGGATTTAATTGACATGATGATTATTTATAGTTTCCTTAGAAAAACTGAAAAAGCTGCTTACAAAAAATAAGTGAGGCAACAATGTAATAAATAGCACTAAGTAATAGGCAATTTAAGCAAAGGAATTGATGGTGAGGAGGTTAGAATTCAACCCCAAATTTTAACATCTTATTACACTATTAAAATATATTACTGCAACTATGTGATCTGCTGTAATTATTTTTTACTCATCACCCTAGCTGCTCACTGGTCCATTCAGCTCTGTTTTCTTGCTCATACACTGAATTTCCAAACTCTTTTCAGTCCTGTTGCTGCCTTCTCCTCCTCACCACCCAAATCCCTCCCAGATGCTTCCTTCCTTCTTGACTACAAAGCCCAGCAGTGCCAGTGCAGAGCCCAAGAAAACAAACTCAGCAAAGCCTGTTTGGGTTTTGCCTCCTTCCTCATTTATACACTTGATTAGTAAGACACAGCTCGCTGGAGGTCAAATGGGGAGCAACACCAGTCTGGATTGATCCATCTGAAGGATTAATTTATTCATTCTTAATCATGACCTATGAGAATGTAAATTTAGGCTGCTTTCTCCTCTTTGGTTCACAGAATCCCCAGGGTGTTGTCACTTTAGAAGCACCAAAGGGGTGATTGTGGGTTCTGTAGGGCAGAAGTCTCAGCTGAGCAAACACCAGGCCCCAGCACGCTCGTGGCCAAGAGCAAGGTGGGATCTCTCAGTTTCCAGGTCCTCACCTTCACCCCGTGTCTGAAATGCATCTCAGAGGAGGGGAGACAGCCCACAGCCTCCAGCAAGCGTGGTGACACTGGTGACAACCTTCAGCACCCTCTGCCCTCTGGTGGGATTCAGCACTGGCACACAGAAATTACCAGGGCAGCTCAAATCCGAGGGGCTAAAACTGTCCTTCCAGCACTGAGCAGACACAACCAACACAATTACATCTGTGATTGAATCCTTCTGAGAACTAGGTTGCAAACAATGTTTTTGGTGGTTTTAGTTGCACAGAACCCGTGATTTCATAACTAGCTGCTAGAATGCCTTGGGAGGCAGGTATGTCAGGCCTGTTTGATAACCCCAACTCTCTGCAAGCAGCTTCCTTTCAAATTTGCTTTGCTTACAGCTCACCAAGATCCTGGCCTGGCAGCCTCTAAGGTTCAACATCTATCTAGGTTCTCATTTTCTTCCATTTCCAAGTCCCCGCAGGTACAGCAGCCTTTAATTCCTGAGCAGCTCTGGATTTTTGATTTCTGCCTCATTCCCTCCCAGAACAGCATAACCCAGAGTTTCCTTGTTGATTCATGAAGTTCCACATCGGTGACTGAGCTGAGCATGAATCACAGCAGGCACCAACAACATCCTCCTGTCTGATATCACCAAGCTGAAGGGCAGCCCTGCCAAGCAGCCAGGCCTGTCATCATGTCCTGGCTGCCCCAGCTTCCTCAGGCTGGGAGCCCTGGCATTCACAACAAAATGGGAACCTGAAGAACCAGAAAAAAAAAGAGATTCAGCCAGGCCAGGGAGGCAGCCGACACTCTGCAGCCCTGCAATGACACAAGTGTTCTCTAATTAGAAGTTTTCCCAGCATTGCTTCAAGCAATTGCTTTGAAGGAATTAGTTCCTGTGTAGGAAGTGGAAAAACATTACAAGAATGACTTGGAAAATTGCAGGGTTTTTGTAGTCCCTGTTCTCCAAGGACAGCACAGCTTATCAGCCAAGACACGTTGGTGTTTCACTTTTGAAGAATCAAAGTTCTGAGAAATGTTAGTGCACAATTAGTCAACTGACTCTCCACTCTCTGCTCCCTTTACTTTTTCCAGGTGAAGCTTCAGAAGGTTGCACATTACGTGTTCCTTATGTCCCATTGCCACACATTTCTGTGGTTTAAGATAGTGACTTCTGCAAGATGAGGCAGAAAAGAAATCCCTGCACTAACACCAAGTTTCTTCATGTATTATTTTAGCATCACACTGCTGTTGTGAAGGCAGCTAAATCACCTTGGTATGTGCCAAGCCTCCTCCCAGATTTTTTTTTTTTTAATATAGCAGAGTTTCCCTGCATTGGCTGCCTCAAGGCTCTTTTCTCTGGCTGCTGGGTATTTTGTAAACAAAACTGTGAAAAATGTGTATTTTATGATTGGCTTTTGGCAAATATTAAAATGAATATTATATGTGTTGTGTTAGAAAGTGATGCTGTATTAATTCTCTTAAGTAGTGTGTTAAATATAGTTTTAGGTTATAACAAAATGTTAAAATAGAAACGATGCTATGTAGGATACTTTATTTAAAGAAAGGGCTTGCAGCGAGATAGCAGCCACAGGACACCTGAAACTTTCAGAGAAAAAGAATTTATTGCCCCATTATCAAGAGAAATGAACTTCTTCCCGCCTTAAAGGCACTATTAGGATTCAGAGGAAGAAGCTGACAGAATCCTGTGTTTGAATGGAATTTATGCACCATGTATGAGGTGTATGAACGTGCAACAGGCTGTTGCTTTTAAAGGTTAATCCTCTGTTAACATGGGTCCTTTTTCAGGCCTGCGCTGCCCAAAAAAAGGTACCTGGACATCCGTAACTCTTTGTCTCTATTGTCTCATATTGTCCTAATTCAAATTGTCCAAATCATTATTACTCTAATTGTAGTACTATTTTTATAGCCATTTGATTACTATTAAACTTTTAAAAACAAGTGATTGGCATTTTCCACAAAAAACTAAGTAGCTTTAGAGGAAGCTCCCTCCTGCGCCCTTGACATCTTTAGTGACGCCGATCTCAGCCTGTGTTTTGAACTTGTCTCAATCAGCAAAAGCGCTTGTGGGGTGCAAGGGACGGCCCTGCGGCTGGCATCCGCCTCTGGCGCTGCCTCAGCGAAGGCAAAGCGCCGGCCAGGAGCTGCTGGAAGTCTCCGAGCTCCCGCAGCTCCCTCCATCCCTCTGAGGGGTGCCATGAGCGCGGCTACAGCGGCTCCCGGGGCCACCCTCATGGCCGGGCCGGGCATCGCGGCTCCATCCTGCCCGTGTGGGGCAGCAGCGGCTCCGGGGAGCCAGGTCTGTCCCTACAACGTGGAAAGAGAAGGAAGGGGCAGGAAAAAGGAGAGGAAGAGGAGCGGGGAGACGAAGAGGAGCGGGAAGGGGAAGCGCCGCCTCAGCGCGCCTTCCCGGGGCCACCCTCATGGCCGGGCCGGGCATCGCCGCTCCATCCTGCCCGTATGGGGCAGCAGCGGCTCCGGGGAGCCAGCTCTGTCCCCACGACGTGGAAAGGGAAGGAAAGGGCAGGAAAAAGGGGAGGAAGAGGAGCGGGGAGAGGAAGGGCCGCCTCAGCGCAGCCTCCCGCCCTCCCGGGGCCACCCTCAGGGCTGGGCCGGGCATCGCGGCTCCATCCAGCCCATGTGGGGCAACAGCGGCTCTGGGGAGCCAGCTCTGCCCCCACGACGTGGAAAGGGAAGGAAGGGCAGGAAAAAGGAGAGGAAGAGGAGCAGGAGAGGAAGAGGAGCGCGAAGAGGAAGCACCGCCTCAGCTCAGCCTCCCGCCCTCAGCGCGGCCCCGCCCCTTCCGGCCGCCCCCGCGCGCCGCGATGACGCCTTTCCTCCCGCCAGCCCCGCTCCCCCGCCCCCGGGCCGGAGGTGCCGCCGCCATTTTGCCGCTCTCTCGCTGCTGCTCTCCGGGCGCGGCGGCTGCGGCCGGACGAGCGATTTTTAAGGAGCTTTAACCTGCTCGGGGCCCCGCGCCCCAGCCCGCTTTGAACGCGCCATGTCCGGAGAGGGAACCGCCGGCGACCAGGTGAGGCGGGGCCGGGTGAGCGCAGGCCGCGCCCTGAGGGAGCGGGGCGGTGGGGGCTCGGTGAGGGCGGGCGTGCGGCGGGGCCCAGCGGAGCGCGGCCCTGAGCCCGGCCGGTCTCCCCTGCCCCGCTGGCCGTCGGAGGAGCTCCGTGTGCCCCGTAGGCAGGCGGGGAGCGGAGCTGGCCCGGCCCGGGCGGTGACGGGCCCGGAGCCCCGGCTCTCAGGCCCAGCCGGACAATGGGCGGCCCGGTCACGGTCACGGTCCCGCTCGGTCGTGGCCGCTGAAGGCAGCGCACTCCGGGAAGGAATCGCAGCACGGTCAGGCTGTTTACAGAGGCAGCTTGCGGTGTTATGTAAAGCGAGCGTTGGCCGAACTCAGGCGTTTCATGGAGAAGGCCTCCAACGACACCTCCAGAATAAAGCATTGCTAAAACACGCTTAATCCTTAAACTAGAAACGATAAACACGCGTTTGCTTGATAAAGGGTTTTCTTACAGTACAGCGCTCCTTTCGTTTAGTAGGGAGCTAAATGAAAGGCCCAGAAGTGCCAGCTCAGCATGAGGAAGAACTGCTTTAGGTTCAGCGTTGGATCGGCTGCCCAGGGAGGGCGCGGAATTTCCCTCTCTGGACGCATCCAAATCCCACCTGGACCCATTCCTGTGTCACCTGCTCCAGCAGGTGACCTTGCCTGGGCAGCAGGGTTGCACTAGGGGATCTCCAGAGGTCCCTTCCAAACCTCATCCTTCTGGGATTCTGTGAAGTAGCTGCAGTTTCAGCGGAGTTTGTTTGGTTTTCGTTGGTTTTTTTTTTTTGGTTTTTTTTGGTTTTTTTTTTTTTTTTAATAGGCTAAAGTCTGTATTTACTCTAATCTCTTAATTTATAGAGAGCTACCACAGTGTTGTATGTCACCTTTTTAAATCTAGTGTTACTATGAACGATTTCTGACTTACTGGCAGAGTTTCTCTACTAAAAAAAAGTGGCTTTTTTTAGTAGTTGGGGTTATGTTTGAAATCTGTATCAATTGGAGGGGTGGGGATGAAAATTCCTGACTGAGGGAAGAATTATTGATAACAGCCACATGGGAAGAGTTATTGATAACAGCCACGTGTCTTAGCCTTTAGAAATTCTTAAAATCAAGCTGGTGCCTCAGTTGCTTCTTGAAGTGGTTTTTTCTTTGTAGAATGTTAGTTTCTTCCCAAACTGCTGAATTTCTGTATGCCTGTGCCTATACCCCTAGAGGATGGAGTGTCAATTTTATTTATAAGCTCACTATTTTGGTGGATGGGGTGGGTATAGGAAATGTAATGCTCAGAGTGTGAAATACTCAGGATATGCCTGGTTAGGGTAATGCCCCAACATTCCCTGTGTGCTCTGAGTTGCTCAGTGTGCTTGGGCATTTTTCAGAATGGTTCCCTTCATCAGATGCTTGGCTCAGAGTGTAAAATACTCAGGATATGCCTGGTTAGGGTCATGTCCCAAAATTCCCTGTGTGCTCTGAGTTGCTCAGGTTGCTCAGTGTGCTTGGAGTGTGTATGGGCATCCTGCAGGATGGTTGCCTTCATCATGAGATGCATGAATCAGGGTGTAAAATACTCAGGATATGCCTGGTTAGGGTCATGTCCCAATATTCCCTGTGTGCTTGGGCATCCTTCAGAAGGGTTCCCTTCATCAGATGCATGGATCAGGGTGTAAAATACTCAGGATATGCCTGGTTAGGGTCATGTCCCAACATTCCCTGTGTGCTCTGAGTTGCTCAGACTGCTCAGTGTGCTTGGAGTGTGTTTGGGCATTCCTCACAATGGTTCCCTTCATCAGATGTGTGGCTCAGAGTGTAAAATACTCAGGTTCTGCCTGGTTAGGGTCATGCCCCAACATTCCCTGTGTGCTCTGAGTTGCTCAATGTGCTTGGGCATTTTTCAGAATGGTTCCCTTCATCAGATGCTTGGCTCAGAGTGTAAAATACTTAGGTTCTGCCTGGTTAGGGTAATGCCCCAACATTCCCTGTGTGCTTCAGGCTGCTCAGTGTGTTTGGGCATCCTTCAGGATGGTTCCCTTCATCCTGAGATGCATGGCTGCAGAGAAGTAAGAATGTGCCACAGCAAGATGTTGTTAGTGCTGGTGTGTGGCATGTTCCAGGTTTCATTTCCCCACTCCAGAATGTTTTCAGGAATGCTTTGATGTTTCATGGCTCAGTTAAGCTGTTTGTCAAAAGGGCACGTGTGTTTCTACAGCCTGTAAAGTGTTACTATTTAACTGCAGCCCTGCTGACTTTAGACTTTCTGTTCTTTTGCAAGGGAGGATTTGATAAGCAAAAGGTTGAGTTACTTGGTCTGTGGACCATAATAAAGTTCCTTTTTTTTGCCCATTATTATTTCTGTGTTCATGTTGGGTGCACTTAGATTAAAAAATGCTCATTCATATAGGTTGGGTTCATTTTTATTTTTTTATTTCTACTGCTCCATCCTCCTGATGAAGGCTTGTGGATTGTGATTTGCTGGAGGGAGGAGCAGCAGAGCCTGGGGCACCCTCACTGCAGCTGCTCTGGTGCTGGATGGAAGGCCTGGAGTTCCCTCACAGGGTTCTGGGTGTGCCTGCCTGGAGAAACTGAGGCTGGCATTCCAACCTGGGGCCAGGCTCAGCTGCAGGAGTTGTTACTGTGTGACCAGGACCTGACCTGTGTTATGTAGCTTGTCTCCTCATCATGTTACTGTAGAGCAATGAACAGTATTGACAGAGAAATGCAATGCAGCCACAACTCTTGGAGTGCATTTAAATTCTTGCTCTGTGTTAACTGTGCTGGGCCCAGATTAGTCCTGGAGAACCAGCTGGATCGTGTGAGGACTTCAATCCATCAGGCCTCTGCCAGATTTCTGCCGGGGCCTCCTGGTGTTGAACGAAGCAGAATTGCCAGGGTCAGTTTCTGGAATAGCAAGCACTCAGCCTGTCTGTGTCACAGAAATGCTCTTTTGTAGACTGAAGGGCTGCTGCATCTGCCACTGTTTGCCAGAAAATTCCATGGCAGGCTCTGGCCAGGGTTACAAAGAGCCCGTGCTTGCACCCACGCATGTCTGGACATGTTTGTGCTCCTCTGTGTGCACATCCAGTTCCATGTCAGTCATGGTGCTTCTTTCATGGCCTTGGTGACAAAACCTCCATTCCCCATTATAAATGCTTGCCAGGCATCACCTCCATCTGATGATCACATAACATTTGCTTTGCCCCTTCCTTGTTGCCTTCCAGCCTTTTGAGGTTACAACATGCATTTCACACTCCCAGTTAGAGTTTCTAAGATGCTGCCCCAGTCTGAGATGCATTTTTATGTTCCATGAATATGGATCTGTGGAAAACAAGATGTCTGTATTGTCTCTGTGACTATAAAAATACCTCAAAACCAGTTTGTTCTGGTTTCTTCAGGTACTTTTGTCCCTTTTGATTCCTTCCTCTCTTTGTCATGTGTCTGTTTGATGTGGTACATCATGAAAGTTTCTGCATGCTAAAGACAGTAGTAAATGTTGTGAAGTTGTAGTTAACTTCAGTTTAATATTTTAAAAATAGATGTCACTGAGTGCAGTGCTGAAAGAAGACTTTCCTTGCAGGATTGTGTGGGTTTAACATCACAGGAGGAGCCATTTAAGAGTAGACACAATAAGTGCAAGTGTTGCTGAAGGAAAGCTGCTGGGTTTGTAATGCAGTGCTTTAATGACAATTTTTACACAGTTGTAAATAAATTATCATTTAGGTGTATTTCCAGAGTCAGGAAGTTCCAGCTATGCAAATAAGAAGTTAAGTGAAAAATGTGTCAGTGCAACATTTGGGAAATAGTCCTGTGAGGAAAGGATGGTAATCATTGCTAATGTAAAATTTCAATTTCTCTGGAGTTTTGAGCCCAGATGATGTTGGGATGGGGCAGTACTTACAGAAGTTCCTTTCTTGGTCAAGATGAATATCCTGGGCTGTGTCTGCTCCAGCCTTAAAGGACACATTTTTTTCCAAGTGGTTTAGTGTAGAATAGAAGAAATCAAGGCATTAAAAACATTTAAGAAAATGCAAGTTTTGCTAAGCTGACACTACAGTTCCCCCAGTGAAGGGATTTGTTACTGAGGAAAGGGTTTTAAAACTTGTTCTTCTCTGCACATGCAGCTTTAAATAAACTTAAAGGGAAAAAAGCCTTAGACTAAACCAACCTGTAAATTTAGCAAACTGAACAACTACCAATGCTTGTCAAGTTAATGTAATGGATGTTAATACATTTGAAATTCCATTCACAGTTCAGGCTGTGCTGAAGTTGCAAAAGCAGCAAACTGGCTGTGTCTGAATGGCCAGAAAGCTCCTTCTGGCTATTACAGCAATTTGACTGAAGTAGCCACTACAATTCCTGCCTTTTTGTGTACAACAGCTCCTCCTGTGATGTTAAACCCACACAATCCTGCCAGAAAAACCTTCTTTGGTTTGTAGAAGTTCTTATTTCATCATTAGTGGTAGTTCTTAGAGCATCTTGAGCTGGCCACTCCCTGGATGTAGCAGGTGTTGTAAACACATTTATTTACTTTCCACTGCAGAGGATCCTTTTGTGGAAACAGGAGGATGCCTTAAACTACTGGATGTATTTAGCTTTGCAAACAATTTGAAGGTATTTAGGTGTTTTCTTAGACACTTTGCTTGGAATCATGAAGATTTATTTGAGAGGCTTGAGGAAACTGTTGATTTTAGGAATATAATATAAACCAAGAATATTCCCTTGGAGATGATTGATAAATAAGCAAATAGTAAAAGTGAACTTTATTTCCTCTGGTTTTGTTCCCTCAGACATCCTTTATGACTTCAGAATTGGGTTTTGTGGAGTTGATGGATTTTGTGGGAAGGAGCTCCTTGATCCCTTCCTAGGAATGTGGGTTTAGGTCTCTTGAGATTTTGGAAAGATCTTTTTATACTTCTGATATCTGTGAGACTTCAGTTCTATTGCTGTTTGGCAGTGTATAAATAATAAAAGGGTGGTTGTGAGCTGGACTAGGTGGTGGTAATCTATAGAAAACCCTGAGAGCTAAAATAATTCCATGACCTTCAGAGAGTTGCTCATGGGATAGGATCCTGATGATGTAGAGCTCTACTGCACAGAGTTAACAAAAGCAGAGGGAAAAGGGTTTTTACAGTCTGTGTAAAAGAAAAGTTAAAGCCAAGACAAGTTAAAAGCCAGTATCTGGTTAGGTTCAGCTGGATGGTATTTCAGCTGGTCTGAGTTGAGGCTGCTGGAGTCCTGAATGGTTTTGTGTCCTTTTTGCTGCATCTGATCCTGAAACCAGGAGATTGAACCATTAGAAAGTGAATCCCTTTTCCAACAGGATTATTTTTCTGCTGATTTAACTCCCTGAAGTGGCTTGCAACAGGATGAGCTTCCCTGGAAATGCTTATCTAGGGGCAGGATAATGGCAGTGAACACCCAGCAATTCCATGTTCCCAGTTTGGATATTGGCTGTTGTGCAAGCACTACAATGAGAAATAGATAATTTCTGTGTGCCCTTGAACTGTGATAGCAGCAGCTGCCAGCACAAATTGCAGTTCACATAAACTCTAGAAGCTGGGATCACATTTTTCCTGCCTGTGCTTGAGTTAGGTTGAGAGTCAGGCTCGTGGTTCCGTTTTGCTGTGTGTTGCTGTAGGTGTTGGTCCTCACAAGGGGTGTTTGTTCACACCCCCAGCTCTGGCAAAATGTCCAGAAAATGCTGAGTGTTGATTCCTGCAGGGAGTTAGGAGTGGTTATTTGGGAAGATGCAGAGATGGAGCCAGGCCATGGCTGTGCCTGCAGTGCAGTGTCCTGAGGTGTCTGGAGGTGCACAGGGACCTAAGGCACAGCAGTGCAGGCAGTCCAGTTCACAACTGATCACAGAGTTATTTTCCATTCTGTACAGTGCCTGTCTTTTGTCTTGTACAACTGAATGGGGAACTTCATCTGTTGCTGCTGAACAATTATTTACCAACTTAAAAAATCAGTCCTTTTGATTTTCCAGTAAAATAATTGTGCTTCTCGCACAGTTTGATTCGTGTATCAAATACACAAAATTAATGTAGTATTGCTGTGGTTGTGCATCTTATCCCCATCTATTTTTTCCAGAGCTCTTTCTGAGTTTGAGTTTATGACCCTGTATCTGCATAGGTGAATGAAATTCCTGGAAGTCTTAACATGAGATGGATGTTTTTGTGTCACCTGGAAAGATTTGAGGAAACACAACTTAGCTACTGATGTAATAGCTGAAAGGTGCCTCAGTGGCCCATTCTGTTTAATATTGTTTAAAAGTCAGTACTTAGAGGGCAGGACCTTGTGCTTTTGTGGGTGGGGTCCTTTTGTAGTAGCAGACATTAATGCTGCATCAGCCAGACCCTTCTCCCTCATGTACCCACAATAATTTATGTGAGACAAGGAAATTTCCCTCTGATGTTGGTGTATTTGAATTAATGCTTCATTGAATAAGCAACATTTCGGTTTTGGGTCACCTGGAGGGGTAGCTTACAGATATAGTTTTAAAATGCAGAAATTTCAGCTTCTGGAAGCTGAATAATGTTTATGCATGTCAATTGGGAAGAAATAAAACCACTACATATTTTATACTGTTTTACATCTTAAGCTTGTGTCAGTTGAACCACTACAGAATCCAAATTTTGATGGACTTAGGAGTGTAAAACTATTCATATGGCAGTTTATAAATTTACTGTTTCAGAGTTGACAGCTTAGTGCTACTTTGATTTTTTAAATCAAATTAATTTTAGAAGAGTTTAATGTGGGATTTGATGTTTGCCTTCCAAGCTACCCTGCTTTGCATTAGTGTTAAGAATTGCTTGAAAAGTGAATCAAAAGAAGTACTGGTGTTTAGCCTCCTATAAAATTAGCCTACTGATTTTTTTTCTTTTTCCTTTATTGTATATCTGCAGTATCAGATATGTCCATTTAACAGTTCTGCAATATTTTTGAACCTTTTCCCATTTTATAACTAGTTTTATTAAGTGATCTATTTAAAGGGATATGCTTTGAATTATATCCTGCTAGTGGGACTGACACAAAAACTGGTGATGCTAAAAAATATTCAGAACTAGTGTAGCAAACTCCTTGAAATAATCTTCTAGCAAATGACAGAATTTGGTTGTTTGGTTTTTTCTTTAGAACTTTCTGCAAGTTTTATAATTTATTTTTTATAAATCAGTCACACTGCACGGTACATTAAAGATGAATATTTTGAATTATGTACTGAAATTATAAAATTTCACCAGCAAGGTCTTACAGTAATGATTTAAGGTTACTATTGTTACATCTCCCAGAGGCAAGGATTTAGTTGATGTGGGTTTTGTATTGCTCTTGCCTGCCTAAAAATGAGCCAGGTTTTCAAAGTTAGTGACTGCTTTGGAGGTCAGAACAATATTTCAGGCTTAACTAATAAGCTTCAGTTCATTTAGGCTTGTAACAAGCATATATTTTAAGGTGTCTGTATGTGATCTTCACACTGTAATTTTTTTATTCTACTTGTGCTAACAGTGTTAGGTCTAGGAAAAAAAACCCTGAAAATCATAAAGCAAGTTATTTCCAAAAGTGTTTGAAAGTAATGGCATTAAAAAGTTTGCAGTCAGTTTGGTACAGCTTTTAGCCTGAAAAAAACCTTTTAAACTT
Source organism: Melozone crissalis (assembly GCF_028551555.1). Lineage (NCBI taxonomy): Eukaryota > Metazoa > Chordata > Aves > Passeriformes > Passerellidae > Melozone > Melozone crissalis. The sequence continues at coordinate 6,745,930 of NW_026535816.1, forward strand.
CAATCAGAAATGTCTGAGTGTTTTTAAAAAAAAGGTGATGTTAGGGCCAAAACTACAGGAGAGCATCTGTAGGGTTGAGAGATCAGAAAGTGAACAAAGGAATCGTGCTTGGATGGTGTGTGTGTGTTTCTGCTGAACATCATCTCCTGCTTTGCTTGTTAAACCTGTGCTACCCAATACCTTCTGTTCTCCAAGTCCACAGTGACTCCTGGATAAACTGGATTTGTTTGCCTGAGCTCTGTGATAGAAATACTGGCCTGAATTTACTTTTTACACCTTAAAGTTGCAGGTTGGTAAAAATGTTTAAAATTCATAGTGCGGTAAATATTCCAGCAAACTCAAATTTGTTTTTGTGTTTTAGAGACATTGAGTTGGTTCAGTCTGACATCTTGGTCGATGTCCAGAACTTGTAGAACTTGTGCTGAGTGTGCTTTATCTTCCTGGGACAACTTCTTCTCCAGTTTAGAAACTGCATTTTAAAATATTCTGCTGTTGAAATGTTTTCTTTTGCTTGGCTGTGTAGGTGGGACAGAACTTTTTAAACGCTGCCTGTGATCTCTTATGTCTTCTTTTTAATTTTTCTAGACTGCTGAATATGTCCCAGAAAAAGTGAAGAAAGCTGAAAAGAAACTAGAAGAAAATCCATATGACCTTGACGCTTGGAGCATTCTCATTCGAGAGGCACAGGTTTAGTGATATAGGATTACATTTCCTTATCTATGGTCCACTCACACTATTTGGTTCTGGAGTAAAATCAGCATATTCATTGACATGAATCATAATTCTGTAAATGCTATTTTGATTTTCAATTTTTAGAATCAGCCTATAGACAAAGCACGGAAGACCTATGAACGCCTTGTTGCCCAGTTCCCCAGTTCTGGCAGATTCTGGAAACTGTACATTGAAGCAGAGGTTAATATTTTTACATTTTTTTTCTTACATAACATTTCATAGGATTTTAAGTTTCTATTTTTATAAGCATGAATAAGATAGGCACATAATATCTAGGGGAAAGGGGATTTTAAATATGCCTTGCCTTTATTTTGTAAAATAGGTACAAAGGAATGATTAAAATGAATTCTAAAGTATTGGGTCTTTCATGAGTTGATGATTGTTGCATAATGGAATTGCAACAACATTAAAACTGTTTCAATGGTATTGGAGTGCTTTAGCCTTTTATTTGCTTGTCGTGTCAATTTATTGCCTCCCGTGTCATTTACTTAGAGAATTTTTTTTTTATTTACACATACAAACTTATTTGAGTGACTTTCTCTGAATATTTGGTTCTTTTATTTATTTATTTTTTTTGCTTTCTTAGGGATTTGAATGTTTCTGTGAACAGTGTTTGCAGGGAGGGTGTGGGGATGGAAGCTAATTTCTGGAATGAAAATGCATTAGCCCAACTCATTAGCTTTTAAAAATCCCAACAAATTGTGATTGTTTCCATAACTGGGTAAGACTTATCACTAGGTGCATTGGTCAGTGAACTGTCTCTAATGACATGCCATGAAATTCCCTGTATAATCATGGAGGGGGTGGTGGTGGTGTTCATTTTGGTTTGATTCCTTTCTGTAGCTGGTATTTATTACTAATACACATGATTTCCGTGGGCATCCTCTGGCTGCACATCTTCCTTGAGACAGATTTTCTATATGCTGAACTTCAGGGGTGGGGACCTGTGTTCTGTAGATGAGAAATGAGCTTTTTCTTCCATTTGCTGTGAAATTTCATTGCATAGTTATCATATCTTATTTTACATTCAATTACTTATCCAGAAATGTCTGGCAGTACATTTTGAAGATACAGAAAATTGGGATCGTAGGAATCGAGCAGAATTTTTTATATTGCAGTTCATAGAAAGATGCTACAGTGCAAAATAGTGAGTGCCATCTAAATTGAATGCTACCAAATTAAATATCTGGAGTTTTCACTATCCTGTTTGTAGCAGTAGTTAGAATGTTGGTGTTTATTCATGTTTGGGAGATTGCAAATGGACTAACATACAAATACAAGTTTTTCCTTTTCGAACCCTGCAGCCAAATCCATTAGTACACGAGTACCCTGAAATTTTTGCTACAGGTTCTAGTTTTTAGAATCTAATCTTATTTCATAATTTCATTAAATTGCCTGAATTCTGCAGTTTTTAAAACCTTTACCTTTCTCATGCCTCAAATTAAGGGTTGAGTGAGGCCATTTCAGAAAGCCAGTACCACACTGTGCATCCTTCAGCAGACAGTCCTGCTGTTAGCGTAAAGCTCCCTGTCTTAAACCACGTTCAGAGATGAACTGACAGACAGCACCTCCCCTAATTTAGAATTAAGAGTATTTAGAAACCTTAACAGTGGCAAACTTGGATCAGTCTAGGGCAGAGTTTTTTACTTGTTCCATCAAGGAGAGCAGATCAGCACCTCAGCAGTTATGGGTACCAGGGAACACAAGGTAACTCTGAGAGGGAAAGAATTATCATAACCATCACCAGTTCTTGTGTGTCTGCTTATTAATACACTTCAGATATTAGAGAAATGGAATATAGAGTTCTGTTCTTCAAAACAAAAATAGGAACTGTGGATTTCTGGTAGAGGCTACACCTGAAGAGGGTTGTATTTGAAAGAAATGTAAGAAGGTAGTTTTCAGAAATTTATCTTTTATCTTAACAGCCAAATTTTTAAATCCCAGTTATGACTTAATTTTCAACTTCCCTGTTTACAGTGGCATGTTACAAGTGATAGTGGCCAATTTCCAAACAAAGCAATATGCTTTTCTCTGGTTTTTTAAAGCACATGTGAGCATACCTAGCTGTAAGTTGAAATAACTTATTTCCAAATTCCTCTCTAAAAACAGATATGCTCACACAATTGGGCACTGCTGTCATTGTTGTTTTCAGTTGCATATCATTTGTGCAGTCCATCTGGGTGAATTCAAATCAAAATGCTTTATCAAATGTTCTTTAGACCCTGTGGTTAAATTAAAGATTTCAGTTAATTTTTGAAGGCTGAGTGGAGGAATTCTGTCCAGGCTTCTTTTTATTGCAGCCTTAAGTCGTGCAAGGAATATGAGGAAAGTATTTTCCAAAAGTTCTTTTCCTTGGCAATTTTAGTAGTCTCCTCCTGCTAGAAAACTTTTCTTGGGCTGTTTAGAAGTATATAACTTTCTAGCCATGACTTAGTAAAATAAACCCATGGTAGATCTCCAGCACTGCTTTCAATTTACTTTTGCTGCCTCATTATTGAAATCTGAAACTTGTAAAATCTTCAGTCATCTGATGTCAAAAAAGGATTTTACTCTTTAACATGAAAACGTTTTCTCTTTGCATCCCAGAAAGACAGACAGGGGGAGGGAAGTGGGAGTTCTTTTCTGCCAGGTTGTCTTTCACTAGAGAATTTTGCCCTCTGCAAGACATAAATCAGAGCTGGAAAATGTTCCTTAGTTGTGGTATATTGCAAGATGAGCCAGGGTGAGGGTTATGAAAAGGGCCTTACAAAAAAGAAATTAGCCCTTAAACAGCTGGACTCTCAAAGTTGTTAGAAGGCTTTAAATTCCCCTTTGTCTGACTTAACAAATGTGTTCTCTTTAGTCACTTCCAGTCTTCAGTAGGAATTGTTGATAAACTATCTGCACAAAAAGTGCACGTGCCAGTTCTTTCTGTAATGTATAACTTGTAAGTGCAGGCCTTGCTGCTGTGATTGCCTCTGGGTTTTATGGCTGTGTTTGTTCAGCTTGCTGACTGTTGTGCTTTCTGTGTGTGACTGTGTTCCCTGGTGGGATAGAGTGGGGAGCAGTGCTCAGCACTCAGTGTTCATCCAGCTCGCCACACCTGGTACACAGAGCATGCTCAAGTAACCAAATACTTCACATTGAGCATTTTGTGTGCCAAGCACTGGTTTATGTGCTTTGCTCTCTGCATTGTGACTGGTTAGGCAGTCAGTAGAACAAGGACATGAGTTAGGAAGAGCATGCTTTGACAGTTTGTTAATGGGAATTACACCATTAAAGTTGAAATTGTTGAAACAAGTTTGGGTTCTTGCACTGATTCTTATTTCTTCTGACCTTCAAAGAAGAATTGCAGGAGTTAGAAATGATATAAGTGGATGAAACAACTCCCAGTTCACAGCTGGTTTTGGGTCGTAATATTTGAACATCTAAGTAGAGTTTTGGATTTGATAAGTGTTTAAGCAAGCAAAATAGTTAACTTGATATTCTGCATCTCTTAAAATTTAGGAAGTGGAACAGTAGTGCTATTCTTCCCAAAATCTTCTTTTCTGTAGTTACTTAAAGCACACTTTTCTTCTGATAACCTTTCTCATAAAAACCTCCTGTCAGAAACTTGGCTCTGTTGAATGGCAGTTGTATAAAGGAGTGCCTAAGTCAGCCCCACTGTGCCATAACATTAAATCCATAGATCACACGCTCTGGACTCTAGCCTGCTCTGCTGATGTGCTGTGTCTCCCTGGGTAAGTTATTTAACCTGTTCTTTAACAGATACCTACCTACCTCACAGGGTTGTTGTGAGGCTGCTCTAGTGATTAAAGTGCTTTTGGCACCTGCCTAAAAGGTGCTACAGAAATGTGCAAATAAATCCACTTTAATACCCTGTGATCCCATAGGCCCACCTGTCTGTTGCTGTTTCCTTTGTCACTTTGGTTGAACCACCTTTTAGATACAGAAAGACCTGATAATGCTTTTCATGCTCATGAAAGAACATTTACTTTACCAGTCTCCTAAATACTTCAGTAGTTCTGAAGCTTTTGAAGTTGCCTTTTTTTCCTCTGCTAGTTTCCTTTGAGAAATCACCAGGTTGAAAATCCTCTTAGGCACATTTATTAAACTGTATTCACATACTTTCAACTTTTTTTTTTTTTTTATGATTAAGGAATTTTTAGTTCCAGTTACTCTGAATGGAAACTTTCCTCTGTAATTGTCCTGAATGCTTCAGGCCAGTTCACGCCACAGCTTTTACCTTTATATCCTGGTCACTTTGAACATTGTTAATAGGGGTTGAAAGGTTGCCATAATTAAAGATATAAAAAATCAGATCCAGAAAACAGTTGTGACAAGTAGCCCAAGTCTAGAAACAATAAATACAAAGCTGGTAACATACATGTAAGAGGTTTGGCTGTTAATATGTATTTTTTGTCTTGAGAATTTTGCAAGACTCCTGTGTTATTGCTTGTCCTAAAGAAATGCAACCAGATACATTTGTTTAGATAACTTCTATTTCATATGGACATTTTGAATTTTAAATGTCTTGGTAACAAACAGATGCTGTTTGAGGCATCTCACATGCAGGGGGTGGGACCACAGCTTAGGGTTGATTGTTTTGCATTTCATCATATGCAATACATCAGTAGCTTTAATCCATGTAATTAATTCACACTGGTGTGGATACTAGTCAGAATGTATCATTTAACATACTTGTATATGAAAAATGTAAATAAAACCATTTAGAAAAATGATTGTTTTTGTTTAAAATGTCTGTGTTTCTTCAAAGCATTTTCTTCCCCTGTTTTACTTTAGTCTGCTTATGAAAGGAGAATATTGTACCTATCACCAAAATTACTCTGCTTGGGGAAAAATGGGAACTGCCTTCTGTCAGGATGAAGTTGGAGTGATCAGAAGTCAAAGTAGAATAGGTTTCTTGCCTGAGATTCTGTTTAGTGGTACTTTCAACTGAATATATTGTGTGTATCACCTGCTGATCTTAGTGAATTCCTTAATGGAAGGCATCCCCATGATAATCCAAGCCCACCCCACTAGCCAGCCACATTTCTCATGGTAATCTCCTGCTTTGAGAAACTGCTGTACAGGTGCTCTGTACAAATACCCACACTGCACAGTCTTGACTGCCTCAGTCTGAGATTTTCAATCTTTTTGACAACTGTATTATTTATGATCTTTTCTTATTCCTGTGTGGACTTGTTCCATTCCTGTTAATAAATGTTGTTCTGTCTGTGTGATTATTGTAGACTTGCACTAGAAGGTGAATGCACCTTTTTCCTGTCTCTTCTGCTCCAAGTGTCAATACAGGTGTGTCTACATCTTGCATAGTTCCCCTGCTCCTACAAGCTGTGTAATATCAGAAAATTGCCCACATACTGACATTTGTAGTTGGGGAAGGTGCATGCAGTACAACACTAGTGGGTTTTTTCATCATTCTATTTGCTGTATTTGATCATTAAAAATACTATGGGGAAGGTTTAGGACATTTTTGAAGTGGAAGTGCTGCCTAATGAAGAGATTACTCTGAACCCTCTTCTGTAGTGTGTTGCTATTTACACGTGAATAAACACAAACTGCTTCCTGTTCTGTTGTATTCTTTCCATGTGGGGCAACAGAAATATCTCCCTGTTAGCTGTGCTAGCTGTGTGCTCTTGTTCACAACACTTCTGAAGTCTCACTTCCAGGTGTAACGAGGACAGTGAAACTTTTGGTGTGCTTTCTTCTGTTGAAGTCATTTGTTGATTCTTTGATATTTTGAAGGGGGAATCTGAGTGTCAGGTCAGGCACGAACTTGGGCTTCTTATGTCAGAACCTGAAAGAACCAGAAGTAAAACCAGGTTTCTTGTGTATGCTGTATTTGCTATGGACTGGTTCTCCATCTGCCTGGGACAGGGAAACTGGAATTGTAATCTTTTGATTCTTTTCTGTATCTCTTCCAGCTGCCAGCCGGTTGAGTTTCCTGATCTTTATTCAGATTTTGAGAAACATGATGATTGAGAGAACACTTTCTGTTAAACCTTCTCTGCTAGTGCTACTACATAAAATATTGTGTGACTGTTTGCTGCAGAATGTCTTTACAGACTGTGGGAAGGCTTTGAGTCATAGCTGGGATGAAATCCAGTGGCTTTTCTTAGCTGGAAGCTCTGTGGAAGCAAGTCCTTCCTCATGGCATTCCTGCGTCCTCCTAGCACCACTGGTCTTCATTTACAGGAGTGCATTGGGTTTCCTCCTTGTTTTGTTCTTGATTTTTCTCACCAGTGGCCTCAGAATGATGGGTGCTCCATATCCAGTGACAGTTTTGGATTTCTGCAATGGCATGTGTACCTAACATCCTGTGATTTTTTTGTTTCTTACATAAAGCAACTCAAAAGGGAGAAGAAATATCCATTGGTCCGTAACTGTGTAACATTGCACAGGTAGCATTTGCTTTGTGCACGTTATGTACGTGTAGTTAACTACACATGAGGAAATCTTAATTTGTAATTAAATAATTAATTAGAAATTATTATTTCTATAGAATTTTTCTCATTCTGTTATTTCTAATAAGCTGAGTAATTTCAGTCTGATCTGTAGTGGGGTTTAGCTGGTTTGGTAATGAGAAATACAAAAGCATGGGAGCATTTCTGGGGTTCATTGGAACATCATGAATGTAGCATTTTGAGGATAGACAGATAAGTAGAAAGGTGTTCTTTTTTAATTGAGTTTGTGCACAGTTTTCAGTAATAACTTCTTTAGAGTGGGGTCCTGTTGCATCTTGAGACAAGACCTCACTGTTAATCTGCAGTGTGAACTCACTTCAGCTGGGCTGTCCCTGTTCCCTTAAGAGCAGATTGGACACGCCCGTGCCAGGGGCTGTGCATTAATCTTGAATTGCCCCATTTCATTGAGCACACAGGGCTGGGCTCAAGGCTTTCAGAGCTGTAACACCTCTGACATCCTCCAAAAGGAGAAGAGTTAGTGTGCTGAGGATGTGTGCTAATTTCACTTGTGCTTTCACCCAGCAAAGCAGCTCGTACATATGTTTAAATTACCTAGTTTTTTATCCTTAATTCAAACTATTCCTCTCAATCAGCTAATTTGGGAAGTTTAATATTGTGATGGAGGATCCAGTGTCTTATCTCCTTCGATTCCTATAATATATCTGGATGAAACTTTGAGATTCTAATGAGGACAAGATACTCAGTCCAGTTCTTTATGCTTTGCGTCAGTGCTTGAAATAGATAGTCAGAAATAACCAGTGTGTGAAACTAGAACAAGAGATGACTGTACATTCTTGCTATAAACAATTGATACTTCTGTACTGGTTTTTGTGAGAATGAATACATTGCTTAAAATACATTTCAGGTCTTGCATTGGACTAAAATAATGCCTAGTTGTTCAATTTATAGTATTTTCCATGTCCAGACTGTGACAAAGTCAACTTCCTTTAGCTGTTGTTCACCCTCGAAGTATGGGTTTTCAAACACAGTTTTTACTGTTTAAACAAAATAAAAATGAACTCTCAGTTTGAAATTTAGATTTGCAGAAATGGGTGGCAGATGTGTAGTTGTATATTTGCTGTCCTGCAGATAAAACAGATATGAAGTTAGCCTGTTAGCTAACTTCATTGTGTTCAGTGGAGCTGCATTTAAACATCAAACTCTTCATTTAGGATTTTGATTATTTTAACTTTTATGGTTAAATGCAGATTTACTATAGGTTCTATGCCTGTGGATTCCTGAGGAATCTCTCAGACTATGCATATGCATCTGTGTTTGTGTGTGTATATATGTTTAGATTATAAGGTCACACAGCATAATGTTCTTTTTAAATCATAGAGTAGGATAGGAGTGGGTGAGCTTATCAGTGCAAATTGTCTACAAGTAATTTACTCAGGCTACCTAAAAGTGTATAAGTACTTAGAAAAATAATGTATGTAGAATATATTTCGAATTTCAGTGAAAAGGATTTTATTATCTGCAGCTTCAGCCTGGGTGCAAACACATGCCTTGGTGCTGTGTGTGGAGGAGTGGGAAGATAGAGCTGGATTTCCTCTTCATTTTTGTTGTCTTGATCCCAATATTGGCCTGCCTTTTCTCCATTCCTACCTAGCCATCCCAGTCCTGTGTTTGTGTGTTTTTATGGGCAGATGCAGGAGTGTAAGAATTGTCACTCAGTGTAAGAATTGTCAATCTCAGCTCTTGCTGGATGCTGCATCTTGCAATGTGTGCTTGCAGTTCATCTTTCAGATGCTGAGGAGGCCCAGGAGGCCTTGGCAAGAAGCTGTCACTGCACAGCTCAGACGTGTTCTTGCAGTGCCACAGTTGTACTGACCATTTCAGATGGGGCAGCAAGGGCACTGGGGGGGAAATTCCCTGGTATTGAAATGGAACTGATTCGATCTAAAAAATAAATCTCAAATTAATCCCCTGACAGACTTTTTAACATTGCAGTTACTGCAGAAAAAATCTGGTATTCTTGCTATCTCTAAATTGTGTTTATGCAGTTACAGCTGCTGGTTAGTAATGGTATTGCATTTGTAAAGTGTGCAAGTACATTTAACAGCCTGTGATGAGCCTTATATTGTAGGAACAGTTCTGAATGAATTTCTTTTAAACTGCCTGAGACATGGTTTAGTTAGTCTCTGTAGGTTACTCTTTCATGTTGGATCACAGAAAATTGCATTACAGCATGCAGGAGCTTGAGGTCCAAGCAGCCTTGCTATTGATGTTAATGCAGCAGGGGCTGGAATGATGGGAATTTAATTTAAATATAGGCTTGCTGCTACTTAGAGGTGTTAAGCATTTCTAATATACAATTCCTACAAGCTGAAGATGAGTGACAGTGAATAAGTTCACAAAAAATTGCTTTTGTAACACATTTGCTTTTGGAAGCTTAGCTTGCAGTTTTCCTTCCACCAGCTTTGTCAATTGAGCCCTTCCCAAGATTTTCCCATGGCACTGCAGTAATGAACAGTTTCAGTTCCCAGCAGTGTGTTTGGGAAGTGTCCCTGCACAGCCTGCCAGTGCAGCCAGGTTCCTCCATGAGGAAATATTTCCTTCATACCACATCAGAGCAGGAGGCCCTACCCTGAGAGCTTTAGTCTGGCAGGGTTCCTTTCACTGGGGGAATTTTGTCATTCTGGTCCTGACTCACTGTGCCTTGGGGAATTTGAAGTTCTGTCTAGTTGAAGGATTGTGCTCAATATTCTTACTCCTTGTGATGATGGCCAATAGTTAGATAAAAAGTGACTAGGAGAAAGTGCAGACCATTTATAATGAAAAACATAAAGTTCAAATGGACTGGTTCTAAATAGACAGGGATAAATGTTTAAAAGCACACTTAGATGCCCTGGAAAACCCTACTAGCTATTTAAGGGTTTTTTTTTTTTGTAAAAATGCACTCTTAAAATAGTCTCAAATGCATGACTTGTTGGTCCAAGTCACCCAAAGAAGTGCACTGGGTGCAAGCTAAATGCAGAGCAGGGTCCCCAAAAGAAATTGCTGCCCTGGTGCCTTACTTGCCCATGATTGTATCCACCAGTTACCATTCCCCAGGGCAATATTATCAATAATTGTAGCTCAGGTGAAATTCTGCACAGAAATCTTTGAGCAGGATGGGCACGCACCTCAGAATATTCCACAGTATCTCCTACTGACAAAATATCAGTAAGCCTGAGCAGGAAACAGACTGTATGATTTATTGGTACCGGATAAAAATTTAAGTTCTCCCACACAAGGTGTGACTAAACTTAATTCAGTCCTCAATTTTTGGTGGGGGAGGGAATTCAATTTCAGATTGATACACAAAAGCACATGCTTTTTTGTATGTGTACAGGATGGGTGTTAGAAATACTGTAGAACTTTAAAATTAGCTGGCTTGAATTCAGGAATATTTTTTCTGGCACTAAGTAAATGGAGGTAAGTTTTGTGCTAGTGGGTCTTAGCTGTTAAAAATCACTGTTGCATTATCAGCTATTTACAAAAGAAAAAAGGCACAAAGTTAGAGATGACATACATTGTGCTGATGCTCCCAAAGTTTGGGTTTACCCCTAGAAAAGTTGTGAATAAGGTCAGCTGTGGTTTTTTTTTTAATTTGTCAGCGAGAAAAGGACTGGTGTTTTCAAATAATTAAGTTTGATAATTCTGGTTGATCTTCTCTCTGACTCAGTTGAAGACCCAGCACTGAGGAGGTGTCCTTAGACTTCCAGCAGTCTGTCATTTCTGCACAAGCTTCACAATCAAACATTTTTCACTGCTCCTGGAGTGTGCCTTTGTGCCTGCAATGCACACAAATGTTGAGCACCTGCTGAGTTGCTGCAGCTGCTTGAACCCTGTGCTGGTGGCTGTGTTTGCCTCCCAGGCTGGCAGAGTTGCTGTAACTGTCTAGAAAATGCAGGTTTTCACCTGTGAGCAGGGATTTCTGCTGCAGTCAGTACTGGAAGTCAGTTCTCAGGTGCTGCCTGACTCAGTCCATCCCAGAGCTTTTGTGTTGCTGAGCCTTCAGAATGGGTTTTTAAGGCTGCTGCATCACCATGATGACACGTGCCCAGAGTGCTGTGGTACTGATGTGTGCTTGGTGTTTTTATATCCAACCTGCTCTTGGCATCCTAGCTTAAAGCAGCAAAATAGAAAAGAAAAAGAAAAAAGAGCTGTCTTGGGATTTCTGAGATCCCTTATGTGCTTCCATGCAAATTAAATTAGCTAGGAGCCTACATACCATTTTTAACACTAGGCTTTCATTTTCTCTTTGCAGGCATTTGCAGCATTCTATAATGCAAGTGTTGTCTGGATGTATTCTGTATTTACATAAAAATGCACCTAACCTAGGAGTCAAAGTCAAGTCCTGAATCAAATCATTGCCTGCTGTTCACCTACCAAAGAGGCTCTTCTCTGTAGAAGGCTTTAGAACACTTTGCCATGGGCTTCTGAATGATCAGCAGAAAAGCCCCAGAATGCTTGGTTAGAGGGGTAGGGGAGAGGAGTATCATACTGAACAGATGTTCTGCTCTCTCAAAACAGCAGTTCCCTGCTATGTGTGTCATTCTGCATGGCCAGCACTTGGTGGTGATGGGGTGCAGAAGAAAATACACTTTTCTCTGTGAAAAGCAACAAAAATATTATTAGTACCAAACAGGGCTTCACTGCTAAGAAGCTGTAATTGTTCTGAGTGTTTTCTCCTAGGGGAGCAGAACTGCCAGCAGTATTTGTTGTGCACTGGTGTCTGTAAAAGTGGCACATTCTGGTCAGTAAGCTGGTGTTCTTTCTAGCATGTGGGTCAAGGATGACCTTTGGCAAGGCTGGGGGTTTACCTGTGCCAGTTTCTCTTCGTGACCCCAAAATCAGAAGCTTTAGCTTAAATAAATGACCCTAACTCCTGGTATTTCTTCTCAGTATAATGACAGGGGGATAGGTGGGAGGAAGGTGGGAGGTCAGTGGTGTTCCACCTCTCTTGTTTAGGCTACAAGTGAGTTTCTGTACTGCTTTTATGATGGGTTTCTGCATTTCATCTTCCTCCTAAGAGGTGAAATAAGCTGCAAACGCACCTACCTAAGCTGCATGGGAAATGAGTGTTAGCACCACTGTGATACTGAAATCTGCCATCAGAGCAGCTCTTCTCTCTGCTAACCCAACACCAGTGAGTTTCAGATAGCAACAACATAATCAATTGTCTTTGCAAGTCTTTTGTCTTCGAATGCAGCTGGCTTAAATGGGTTTGAATCCTATAATTCTGATAGCACAGAGTGTATAGGAAAAAGCCCATAAGCAGACAGGAACCTCACATAAAGTGTCAGTCATTTGGAGCTGACCTGTAAAATTAAAAGACTTCAGTGTAGAGCTATCCCCTCTCACATTTCAGTGCAATGTCACCTAAGCATGGGCATGTGTGATCTGTGGTTCTATTTTCCAACTTCAGTGCATCTCTGCATAGCCAGTTATTCAAGTGTGAAGTCACTTATAAAGTTATCTAAGCACTAACATCAACTCATAGATTTAAAATAGCTATACAAATATTTTTGTCTTGATCCTGGTTCTTGAATAAGTTCCCATGAGGGAAGTTGAGCAGGCTTAGCTTTAACCTTTGAGGGCATGAAGCTGAAATTTAGGGAAGGAGAAGAGAAACCCACTTCAAAAACTCAACTTGTACAGTGTTTAAGGGGAAAAGCAGTATAGCATTTAAATATTTTAGAAACTTGAGGGGTTTGTAATACAAGCTGTCTCATCAGCTAGGACAGTAATTATACTCAAATTCAACTATTCTGGAAAGAGGATCCAGAATAGTTGTGCAGAGAAAGTTTTGGATCAAGTTTTTACCAAAAAGATTTGCATTGTTCATGTGATTTTGGATGAGGTTGTTGGTGATCAGTCCAGATATGGTTGCTAGATATTGAGACCCTGCAGTAAAACTCCTGTCTTGAAGGAAACTGTTTTACCACTGAATGCTGTTTTTATAGTGAAGTCTGTTTTCTCTTCATGGCCAAAAGACAGAAAGCTGGCTGTTTATTCTGTGATTGACTCTTCAGATAGAGTCTTTCCTTTTCCAATATAAATTGTAGACAAGATTTCCCAGTAATTATGATTAAGAATGTGCATTTTCAAAAAAGACATGGGGGAATTTCCTTGATTTCTGACAGACATGTGAAAGATTTTTGACGAGGGCAGCTGCCTATATTAGAAAAATAACTTCCCTGAACTTCAGCAGGAGGAAATTCATTAATGGAATACTTCATTCATGTAAACCAAAGCAACTCAGTCATCATCTGAGGCAGGTTATTATCCTGCTTTAGTAAATGATTGACCTAATCCTGTTAATGATTTCATAGGAAATCCATGGCAAAGCCAGAACCACATCCCTTCCTTTAGAGATTCATTTCATGGCACTGCAGTTGAAGTGTGCTTGCTGTAGGATTGGGGGGGTTACCTTTGCTGGGCTTTATTTTGTAATGCAGTGTACAACATAAACATCTTGTCAGCTGCAAATCAATGCTGGGATGCAGTTGCAGAGAATTGCTTGTGCCTGAGCATTATTCTGCACTATTAATTGAACTTTTCTGATTGATGGTTTCCTGTGATGAGACAGTGGCTCCTGTGGTCATACATGAGAGCCCTGAGGCACTTTTGGAGGCTGAGGGTCAGTCTAATGGTTTTGAGAACCATTCTCTGGGCCATTTCTGCTACAAATTATTGGGAAATTGCTCTTTATGTTCTAAGAACAGAGGCAAAACATTAAGAACAATTTGTTCTCTGCTAACAGGCCAAGCTGGTCTTGTGCTAATATTATAAGAGTAAGATTATGCTGCATGACATAATTACATCATCTATTTTTTTACCTATTTTTAACTCCTTGAATAACCAGTATTCCTTTTCCTCAGGAGAATTGCTTGTTTGGCTGGATTTACTGGGGAGAGCCTTTCTGAGACCGGTTCCATGCTAGAAAATGTGAGCCATGAATGCATGGCCACTGAATGAATTTGACCACTCAAAAGGGCAGCAATTCTTTCTGGTCTTAAGATATCTTCATTTGGGTTAGCAGCCCTTTTTGCTAAGTCCCTGTGGAGGCTGCCTTACAGATGAGTACCTGTTAAAAAATTTTATATTCCAGGATCTCTTAAAGAAGTAAGATCTCTTTGAAATTTTAAATTGCTCAGGTGTACTTTTAACATATGATTGGTGAATGAACAGAGATTTCTTCCATTAAAATTATTATGATTTGATAGCCATATTTTACTAAAAAAAATTGTCTGAAATACTATAATTGACAGTTTGCTTATCAAACTTACTCTTTTCTGCCCTTTTATGCAAACCCTTTTCATCTGAAAAGAATGTGTCAAAACTGTAGGCACGTGATGAATATAGAGAAATTATAAAACTACAAACCTAATGGGGAACTCTGTGCCCCCTAAAACACCTCATTTTCCCCAGCTGTAACCTCAAATGACATAGTAAACTGCCACTTTCTTAAAGATTTTGAGGACAGCAAAATGAAAGCAGGAATGATTTTTTAAAATAGCTGTACATTACTGTAATGGACACTGATTTCTGATAGACATGAGAAAACACAATGATTTCATATTAAGAGTCTTAATAAATTACATTTTAGGTCACAGCCTTGTAAGGTGTGAGAGGAACAATTGGCCTTTTCCCCCTAGGTAGTGATGCCTCACATACCCTTTATTCCATGTAATCTGTTGCAGTGCTCTGAACCCTGCCTTGATTTTAGGTCTGAGTGTAGCAAGGAATTTCCAGCTTGGATTATATTACTATGAAAATTGACTTTTTGTTAAAATGAGATTGAGGATCTGGGTATGAAGTAGAATCTGGCTAGAACGTAGTGGGTGCTTATCATTATTATTATTCCAGCTCTATTGGGGTAGGGCCTGTGGTGGCACTGGCAGACTCAGTGGGTCTGTGCTCCTCAGATAATAGGCACTGGTGCCTATAATCTTATTAAATCAGCAGGAAAAAGCATTAGAGGAGTGCCTGTGTTCAATTGCAATGGGCCCTGCTGAGGGACTGTTCTCTTTTGAGAAGCAATTGAAGTAGACAAACGGCGCAATTTTCTGATTTTACAAATTAGGGATCTCTAGCCCTATGAGAAGGGCCAAATACCTTGGCTTTAGTCTTCCCTCTTAATGAAACTTTAAAACTTCAGTGATCTGGCCAACAGCTAAGACTGCAAATCTTTAATTTATCTCATTGAATTTTGTCATGTTAGATAGAGATTATCATGCAATCCATGGGTGCTAGATGTGCTTTTGATCCTATAATTTGAGAGTTAAATGATAAAAAGTAAATTCTAGGAGGAAAATCACTGCTGCTTTGCATACTTCCTAAGAGCTGCAAAGGATCCCAGTAGATCTGGGGGTATTAGCTATCCAAAAACACATCCTAGAACATCCCACTGCTTCTCTAAGGTACAAGGGACATTGAGAAAGGGATGAGCAGCAGAAGTGAACTAAAGCACACAGGAGAAACCGAAATGCCTGAGTTGGGAAGGAAGCAAGTTTGCAGGGCTGTGAATGTGGGGTGGTGTTTTCTGCTGTGCCTTAAAGGGAGTGTGAAATTGAAGAGGAAATTACAAGCCAGGGGGCATGTCGAAAATTGACTTTTCATTAAAATAAGATTGAGAATCTGGGTATGAAGTAGAATCTGGCTAGAACATAGTGGATGCTTAGCATTTGTAAATTACTTCATACAGCTAATATTACATTCCATTTCATAATGGGCAGATTGCCCAAATAAAAAAAGATAATGGTTTTCCTAAGTTGGAGAATATATTAAAGAGTGGGTTAGAAACAGAGCGAGGGAAAAAAGCTGGCAGTGCTGATGTGATCTGTGTATCTGGGAGCTTCATCAAAGAACAGCCAGTGCAGCAGACTCCCAGGAAAAGAAAACTTAGACATGGAGCTTTTCTCTTCTTCACCCCCAATTTCTGGGCAGAAATGCCAGAGCTGTCGGGTGCTAAAGTAACAGAGAAGTGACACTGTGTTTGTTTTGAAGAACACAGAGTGTGCTTTTCATCATGATTTAACAGGGCTGGTTTTGCAGCTTCACTTCACTCCTGATCTGTGAGAGATGTTTACAGTACTGGGGCCCAGTTAGTCAGGAAGAACAGCAATGCAAGCAATAACATAACTCCCAGTTGGGGTGGGGGGTGTGTTGGGTTTTTTTAAATGAAAATGTGTTCTGGAAACAAAGTAAAACTCCAAAATGAGAAGAGAGAACAGTAGGATGCTGTAGATAGGAAGAAAGAGAAATTACACATGAGAAATTTCTTATTTTTTATAATCAGATGAAAAACAAAAGAGATGTATTTGATGTCTGAAAGAAATGAAGTAGGGAGTGAATCAGTGATTGCAATTCAGAATCATTCTCCAACCAGAAAAAAATCACTGAAGAGTTTTGTCACTGCAGGTTTGGGGTTTTTTTAAGGGAGCCTGTAAATAAATATTTCTCTGTACACCCTTTATCTAGTCTCTTGAGAGAGGTGCCTGAAAATTGTGCATTCTTTTCAAAATACTAACATGAAGGAAAGCCTTCCCTGCAGGACCAAGGGCCAGCAGTTTTTGTAAGGGGGTAGGGGCAGATGCTGCTCCTGCAGATTTCTCTATTTCATAGAAGTAAGCAAATTTCTATTTCTAATGTTCTGTTTAATAGGAAATTAATCAAATTGCACTAAGGTGTAAACCAAAGAACAATTGCTAGTTTTAGTAGCTCTGTCTCTGAGCTCTTACTTGTTAGCAAAGCATTTGCCCTTGACACTAGAGTAGGTATTTAGGAATTAGATAGATAGGTAGTTATTTTATATTCCAAACTACATGATTAGTAGCAAAGTTTATTTACTGTGGTGCATTAATCCTTCATCACTTCTAGATCAATGTTTGCTGTAAGTAACAAATAGGCTGTCAATAAATATCCTCAGGCCTTGTATTCCTGCACTTCTGCAATGCAGTTTGCTCATACCTCAGCACTCTCTATTCAAGTATTTGTGTGGATTGATTCCTTTCCTGATACCTCTGAAAATGAAAGGTACTGGGTCTTTCAGTCTAATAGATTAAACTAAAAGACATCTTCCACTTGCAGTTTTTTCAATTGGTAATTATTTGCTTACATAGGTTTTCTAATTAAGAATGACTCTTAACACTTTAACTGGGGAATGTTACTCTGTCTGCAGAGGGGCATTTCACAAATTCTTCTTTTGCACCCTTTTCCAAAGCCTTCTGCTCTGAGCTGCTCCCTCCTCACTCTCAGGCCCCCTGGGTTCCTTTCTTTCCCAGACTTCCAGATAAATCTAGTTTTATGTTTGCAGTTTCAGAAATAGCCTTTTCAAGTCCTCAGTGTAATTTCTGCAGTTAGTCAGTGAGGGAGATGCTCAGGCAGAGATTCTCCAGGCTGCTGCCCCTCAGAGGAGAGATGTTGGTAGAGTGTGTTACCTTGATATGCTGTGGTTAATTGTTTCTCAAGGCTGTTGCAGGTGTTATTAAAGGCTTGGGGTGATGAAGCTGTAATGAGAAGTTTCAAGAAGTTAAGAGAATGAGGAGCAGTTTTGCATATTGCTGCCCATTCATGCAGTGGCTCTGTCTCTGCCACTGCCTTGTCCCCATTTCCTGCTGCCACATGGCTCCCCATGAAAATTGCTGCCCTTCATTTCCTAATCATCATTTTTCCTGTAGACATGACCACTTTTTTTTCTGTTGAAAATGGTAATGTGGCTCAGAATTTTGCTATTAAAAGTCAGCCTTCTCACTATCTGTTCAGTAAGTGCCTGTTCAACTATTTTTGGGTGCAGGATATGAACTGGTAATTGGATTTACAGAACTGCAGCTTTGCTTCATTAACAGAGCAAATATTCTCAGTTAGTGTAAAGCTTTTTATTCTTAAATACTGTGAGCAAATAGAAAGTGTACCTAGCTATAAATACAGTGTATGTGACACCTCAAGGATGATGGGGATCAGGAAGCAGGTGGAGCACTGGGACAGGCTTCCCAGAGAGGTGGCCCAGAGCCTGCTGGGCTTTAAGTGTCATTTGGACATGTAAATCACATTTAAGTGCCATTTAGCCCTTAAGAACATCCTTGAGCCTCTTGTCAGCCCTGAAGCTGGACTGGGTGACCAGCCTAGGTTCCTTCCCACTGAAATATTCTGTTCTTAGGTTTTCTCAGAAGCAGATTGCAAAATAGTGGGGATTTTCCCCCTCTGCATTACAGATGGGGTTTTTTGGCAGCTGTGTGTGAGTCCTTTTTTTAATGTGATATATCTAGTGGAAACAACATGACTTTTAAATTTTGATGCCATGGTTCTGGAAGCTCTAGAAATAGTCCTTCTAAATAGTAGTTGGAGGCATTTAATTTAGAATAATTTTAAGGAACTTTTATGGCAGACTTTGAAATTGAAACATATAACCAGGTGAATGTGAAAAATTACAGTTCTGAATGAAAATATGTAGAATCTCATCTTGCTGTCTTTTGAGAAAATGAGTTTTCCCATGGTCAGTGTACTCTATCTCTTCCTTGCAGGCTTTACTAATGGCAAGATAAAAGCTGTATTTTCACAGGGAATATTAAAACTCTGAATGAGGACAGCAGAAATACCTGATAATTCGAGCCTTATCTGGTACAAATTGTAGCAAAACAATACATTACAGAAATTGCATCTGCAATCACATACTAATGCTTTTGAAGAAAGGCTTTAGAATATCTGGCACAAATGAAATATATGCTTTGTTCAGCATACATAAAAGAAGTTTTGCATCCAGTTCTTTAGACAGTGATAGTCCAGCCTCCTTGGGTTAATGAGCACAGGAGAGTGCAGTGCTAGCCCTGCCTTTTTGCTGCATTTCATGTGTCTGGGCAGAGCTTGGGCTGCTGTTTGCAAAGGCCATTGCTGCTCCCTGAGCTGGAGCCAAAGGAGTTTGCCACATTTCATTGTCTGGGAGCCTCAGCAAGCAGCAAAGGGCTGAATGTGCTGAAGATAGAACAGAGAATTGGCATCTCCATCCTTTCCAATGCCACTCCTTTGAGGTGCTCTGAGCTGCTGTGGTCCCCAGCCTGTACTTTGGAAACAGAGAAATGGGAATGGATTTTGTTACCCACAGTTCTGGAGACCCAGACTGCACTGTGCTTGACAGTGGGGAGTTGATTATTCCACCCTAACAATCAAGATGTAAAAAAAAAAAAAAAAAAGGAAAAAAGCAAATAGTCAACACAAATGGATTCAGTGGTGATAAATTTTGTGTAGTCTGATACTATTTTTCAAATGTTAATTTTATTTATTTAATTATTTATTTAACACCCAGTCGTGTAACTGAATGAATTCAGTCAGTGAATATAGGTCTTTCACAATGAGTTCCCTTCAGTTAACAAACAAAAGCGATATTTATACTTATATTTAGACTCTAGTTGTAATTTTGCATATTGTGAAACAGATTTTGTGTATTTTTTTAAAAAACCCCAAACAATAAGGATGGTGCGTGCCTTTTAGTGTTTGTAACAAAGTCAGATTTTAGGAAAATCCTCAAAAAGGTAACACCTGTGTAGCTGTGGTGTTTCTTCTCTCCCAATTTGTCTCTCATCAGCTGCTGCAGTCTCAGGGGTGCAGAGTCCAAAAAAAACTCTAAAAAACCTTGGAGAGTAGTGCAGGGGCAGTGGGAGCAGTAAGGAAAGCAAGAGGATCTGCCTCACCAAGGAAGAGCTGCAGGGAGTGAATAAAGGAGCATCAAATTTTCTGCTGGAGAAAATATTTTTTTCCCCTGGAAAGTAACAATTGCTAGAAGGAAAATGGAGTTGGGATATAGAAATAAATGAAACCATGCTGGTCCTTAATTATCATATACTAACTGTGCTTCCTTGGGAGCTTGATGGAAAGCTGAAGAGGTTAAAATAAAACAGGGATGCTTTTTAGGCTGGTGATGCATGTTGCCAGACAACTAGAACTAGTATTAAGTCTCTAGATTAGTAAAATCACTTGCCTTGCATAATCAGAAATGATTCATGTGGCTTGTAAAAGTCTGTTTAAAAGGATGAAGTGCTGTGTAATTTATGGATTAAGATTTGCCCTTCAATGCTTGTGAAGCTCATTATAGGGAATTACATTGTGTATTCTGGGAAGAAATTTGACGTATATTACAAATTAATCTTGTGCAAACGTGATACAGTAGTGACTTAAATTTCTTATTGGAGCATCAAATCTAAAGTTACTCTTCTAGCAAAGCAGGTGGAATTTCTCCTTGTCATGGGCACAGGAGGGCAGGTTCAGGTGTTTTGCTACAGGAATGTCCAAGCAGAGCTGGTCAGACTGGGTGGTGTTGTGTAGTCCTCAAGGATGGAGGGGAGACATTCATTACATGGATTTTACCTTGGAATGAGGATATCCCTCATCTCATTGAGTAGGAGATGGATTTGTGGTGGAGCCACTCCTTGGTGTCAGCTTGTGAGGGTTAGACCTGCCCCTTGAATTAAAGCAGTCAGAATAGGACTCCTGGCAGCCTTAGAAACTGGAGGATAAGCTGCTGTAAACATCTTTACAGTTGACTTTATGTTTGTCTTTTAAGGACAAAATGACAGTATTAATGTCAGTTCTTTAATGCTTTCCCACATCTCATCAGTGCCTGTTGCAGTGTCTGTCGTAGGAAAAACAAGAAATGTGTGCTGGGTCCCTGCTGGGGGTGGTGCTGGGCTTTCCCTGAGCCAGGGCTGTTGGCATGGGAGTGGTGAGCCAAGAAATGCAGATTCCTGCAGGAGAGATGCTTTTCTCTCATAGTTGAGACAGTCACAGTACAAAGCAACACACTCCGTTTTCAGAAGGCTTCAAACCTGGTTTTATTGTAGCACGAATGCTTTTTGCACATTCTTACAGAACCCCTGAGTTTACACTTCACTCATAGGTCAGGAAAGACAAACAAAGTGCTCATTGGAATAGGCAGTTGTAGATTTCTCTTCTTTACCCTTCTTTCTTTCTTGGTCTTTATGTCAATGACCTTGGTAGGAAGTTCTTTCAGGGGTAAACATGGATCCTCTTATCAGACGTCTCTCTGGCTCACAGCAGTCACTGTAAAACCTCCTCCACACTTTTCCATTGAGAAATCCAGTAAGCTTTGGCCAATATTGCTTTGCTTTTCTTCTTAAATCCTGCTTGCCAGCCTCCTAACTTCACTGGTACCATGGTTTCTGAATTTTTAGATACCAAACCATTTGTGTGCATTTAACAAATATAGAACACTGACTTGAAGTCCAGATGTGGTCAGCAGCTTTTCATATATATGATAATCACATAGCAAATATCTTGCTTTGAGTCATAACCCATGCAAATGAAGAATATACCTCCTTTTCTTAGCAAAGTAGTTTTCTTTTCAAGGTCTTTGGTCCTGGGAAGTGCAGGCAGTCTAATTGATGTGTATTCCTTGTGCTCCGTCCTTTGATGCTGCCTGGTGACAGTGCTGCCAGGAGCTACTAAACTTGCTGACAATGTTTTCCTGGCTGCACCTGGCAGGCAAACTCATTTTTTTGCCCTGTCTGCTTACAGCTTTTCCTTCTGAGCTCTTAAAAATTATTTTTCATCTTGTTACTGAATAATCGGAGGGTGATGGCTTTTGTCAGTGGCAGAGCCATGAATTAATTATTTGATTTTCACAAAAGAATTCATACTATCTCCTATCTCACTCTCTTTAAAAAAGATAATTTATCCTGCATATCTTGTTGAATGTTTAACTTAAATACAACGGAAAGAAGGTGCAGGCAGCTGTGTGCTAAGGCATAGAACCCAAGATTCATTTGTTCTTTTTCACTCAGGAGATTTTAGGGAGTGGGAGAAGAAGGATGAAGTAAAAATGTCTTTTTTTTAAATTTTTTTTTGGACTTTTTGCAATACACAATGAGGTTTACCTTCCTGCCATCCTGGATTGTGTGGAATTCTTTCAGCCTGGGTGGGAGACTGCTCCAGTTCAAGTGTGGTACACACACAAGGGTCCAGTCTGCCTTGTGTGCCAATAAAGTTTTTTTTCAATATTTTTTCAGTTCTCTCATTTTTCATTGATCTTTTTTTGAGGGTGAAGGAGATGGGGATGGCTCTCTGAAGCCTCTCAGTGCTGGGGTGTTGCAGCAGTAGAGACACTCAGAGGAGAGGAGGCGTGGTGTTCTTATTTTAGATCTCCTGGTGCCTCCATTAGAAATGCTGCTGTGCTCTGGAGTGGGAATGCTCTAAACTGAAATCCTGAATAATCGCTGGTGCAGAGGGTGCTGCTGTTTGCTACACTGTGCCCCTCAGGGAGATGGAGAGGTGCTTGTGCTTCACACCACAGTAAAGCTCCAAGTGAAACAAAGAACAAATCCTCCAAGTGAACAAAGAGCAGTGAGATCCTAAAGGGGAGTTTGATGCTTTACAAAAATGTAACACAGCATAACAAATCCTTTTTTTTTTTTTTGTTTTTTTTTTTTTTTATTTCAAGGCCTCTTTTGAGGGTGTTGTTGATTTTCCTTGTGTCATCAGGGTGTGTCTGTAGAGGTTGCCTAGCCTGCTGCCATGGCTGGAGCTAACAAATCCATGCAGGATGCCAGAAAACCTCGTGCTTTCCTTTGTCCTGTCTGAAAGGCAAACTGTGAGCTGGGGTCTGAACTTCACCCCTGCCCTTGTGGTGTGTGTGTGGATGAATGAAAGTGCTGCTGCCATGTGAGAGTGCTTTGCTCCCTCCTCCCAGGGAGCACAGGGCTGGGACAAACAGGTTCTCCATGGGTGTTATTCCCTTATTCAGCATCAGCAGATTGGAGCAAAGTGCACCTTGAGACATGAATGTTCAAGGAGAATACATTTATTAGCCTAGTAGTTTTGTAAATAAGTGTTTTACCCTTTACTAAATCTTGGTCTAGAAGCTCTACATCTATATCTGCTCTGAATGCATCAGGTTCCTTGAAATAAAAGGCTTAAGTCTGGGGGTTCAAACCAGAAAGCAAATTTGCCTACTGGTACCTACATTTTGGAATTGAAGAATTAAAAATAAAAATAAAAAAATCTGCTAATTTTACATGGCTTCTGTATGTTTAATTATATTTTTGCAACGTTATGGGGTGTTTTGGTGTAATTGGTTTAGGCAGACAAAAGTACAAATTGGAATGCTATAGTACTGTATGAAGAATATATTCCTACTATTCTAAAATAGTTTCTTAAGTGATTTGTTTTTTTTTCTGCTTCCCTGTAGATTAAAGCAAAAAATTATGACAAGGTGGAAAAGGTGAGTCATATTAATATATGTAATATATCTCTGTAGCAAGAGCAAGTACCTTGTGATTGGGCTAAATCAGATTGAAAAAACTCTGTAGCTGTCATTGAATGTGAAACACAGATAAAAAGTGGCACTAAAGTTGACTTGTTGCTGCCAAGCTCTAATCAGTGAAATGTGCAGGGGGATTTCTCTGCTTAATTCTCTCCAGTTCCCTTCCATAGGAACAAAAGAATGAGTAGTTTAACTTCTTCTTCCTTATAAATCTGAATCATAATTAGAAGGGCTATTTAAATTCATTTTGTATAGCTTTAAAAGTAGAAACCTAATTTCTGTGTCTGGAATCCTGATCAGTCTTCTTGCTGTATTGCACAGTTATTTCAGCGCTGCCTTATGAAGGTTTTACACATTGATTTATGGAAATGTTACCTTTCCTATGTACGAGAAACCAAGGGGAAGCTACCTAGTTACAAGTAAGTTCCCAGAGTTGCTCTGAATTATTCTAGTTTTATGGTGGATCTCTTCTTGATTTTTGACCAGGGGATGGGGAAGAACCTGGGTGACAAATCTGCCTGGGCATTTGCTGGTGGGGGGGTTAATATATAATCTGCATTTAGAAAACATTCAAGTCTCTCTAATTGAGCTTGCTGGGTAAAATTGGTTCCTGAGTCTGCATTCCTCTAACAGGATGGGGTAAGAGCAGTGCAGGAGCTGGTGTAGCAATGCCAGGTCCCTGCAGATGGAATTGGTGATTAAGCCAAAAACCTGAAACTCCTGAAACACATTTCTTCTTCTTTGTCCTTGCCCTCCATGTCCTGTTTAGTCTCCACAAAAGTTAGCACTGGTTCCAGCCGAGACCAGTATCAGTAAAGAGTTCAGGAATTGGAGGAAATTTTGCATTAAAAAATCATAAAATTCAGAATTTTGGGGTATGTTAATCTTCATCCCTTTTCAGTTATTACATTTTGCTTGTTTATATTCCTGTGGGTTGAGTTTCAAAAATTACCAGTGACTTCCAGCATCTATAAACTGTTTCTTCCCCAGCCCACCATGATTTCTTTGCACTATAATTAGCAAAATGAGTAATGCATTAACAAAGAAAATAAGCAAGGGGTTTAAATTTATTTTTACATGACTGTTTTGAAACAGTTTTAGGAGATTCAGTTTGCCTTTCCTCTGTTTCTCCTGTGAATGTGATCAAGGAGGCAATCAGGTACTGAAATATGTTTGAGTAAAGGAAGCTAGGACAAAAGTTAGGGAGAGAAAAAAAGAGCTTTCACTGAAACTCAACCAAGGAAATTCTGTAAACATTTCAAATTTGAGGGAAAATACTTGGAATTTGGGGGAAATAAATAGTGTGAAGTATTCTGGGCAGTTTCCACACAAGGGAGCTACTCCTAATTGTCCCAGCCTTTTGGGGCTCCTGGAGAATTACAGAAAGGTTTGGGGAACTCTGAGGGGGAAAAAATAAGAAACCATGGGTGCTTCTGTCAGCTGAGAAGATGTGGAGAGCAGTTGGTTTCTTCTCAGCTTCATGTCATATTTGTGGATTTCCACTGACTTGGGGTGGGCCAGGAACTATTAAAATGCTGGATTGTCACCAATGAATTTATAATTCTTGAATAAAACAAACAACCAAAATCCCAACAGAATCTGAACAAGGAATTTAAAGCTATCTCAATACCAATTTTTTCTTTCACCTGTTGAATATTTCTGATTCCTTGATGTTTGGTTAGAACTTGCTGCACAAAAGAATACACTTAAATAAAGAATTTTTAAAATACTAAACAGTTGCTTTATGGTCTTTGTGGTTCTTTCCCTCAGAGAAAAAATGGCTCAGGCATATGATTTTGCTCTGGATAAGATTGGCATGGAAATCATGTCATACCAGGTATGTTTTCTTAATCAAAACCCATTTTATTTCTAACTTTGTGACAACTACAGCTAACCATTGGTTTCACCATATGTAATATTTTTTCTCACCTAGATCTGGGTGGATTACATCAATTTTTTGAAAGGCGTGTAAGTACCTGAAAATTCACTTTTTTTTTAAGCTCAGTTGATGCAATGCTGATGTTGCTGCCAGTTGTGACCTGTCATAGCTGACC
Organism: Melozone crissalis; assembly: GCF_028551555.1. Taxonomy (NCBI): domain Eukaryota; kingdom Metazoa; phylum Chordata; class Aves; order Passeriformes; family Passerellidae; genus Melozone; species Melozone crissalis. The sequence continues at coordinate 6,771,444 of NW_026535816.1, forward strand.
ATGCTCTCTCTCCCCACTGTTTAGAGAAGCAGTAGGATCTTATGCAGAAAACCAGAGGATCACAGCTGTCCGTAGGGTTTACCAGCGTGGTTGTGTCAACCCCATGATAAACATAGAGCAGCTCTGGAGAGATTATAACAAATATGAAGAGGTAACCAATAACTGATTCTTTGTGACATTCAGAAAGAAGTAATTATCCTGTAATGCAACATGGTGCCCCAAGCCATATCCTCTAAACACATATGTATAAAAGAGGTGACCAGCAGTATAAACACATTTTTGTGTGCAGTATGTACCAACTCCTGTGGCAAAAAATCACTCCTGAGTGATTTTTAAATTTCTTCCAAAGATTCATTTGACTGTCCCATTTCCCAGCTGGTAAATGCTGGTAAATGAGTGAGTGAGTGAGGCATCAGTGGAGCAGCTGAGCTGGCAGTGAGGACTTGTGTCCCCAAGGAGGCACTCCCCTCCTTGCACTCAGACTCAAATGGCATTCAGCTGGGATGGTTTGGGCTTCCTGCACAGCATCAAGTTACATGCTCTCAGTGCTTAAAAACGCTCCTCACCATCCTCCACCTGAAGCCATCCCAGCTCCCCTTCAGGTGAGTCTGCTCCCACACTGCCTCCAGCTCAGCTCTCTGCCCTTTCGGGCCAGTTTGGAGCTGCACCTTCACAGTGTGTTTTTAAACACATCTGCTGGTCCCAGCCAGCAGCAGTGTGAATGCAGAGCTGATGTGGGTGCCTTGGTGCTCAGCCCTGCCCAGCAGGGATGCTCACACAGCACTGCTCCTGCTGGTTGTGCACAGGCATGCTTGCTGTGGCTCCCTGTGCCCTGAGCAGCAGAGAAGGGCCAGTTCCTCTTTCCTTGTTGCTAATTAGGAAAGTTGTGAGCTTGGTGCCCTCTCATGTTGATAAGGCCGTGGTGCTTAGTGGGTGGGAGAAACTCTGGGTGGGAGAGCTCCAGGCATCCCCAGCCACCAGCGTGTACCATGACAGCTCATTGCCCCACAGGTGTCTGGGGACACCACTGCTGTCCCCAGAGAGGATGACCAGGACACACCTTCTCCAGTGTAGGAAAATCCCCACCACAACTTCCCCACAAAGCACCCCTTCCCCTCCCACACAGCCAGCAAAGGCTCTCGCTGCTGGTTCCTCCTGCTCTCAGTGAACATGGGGAGGCTGCCAGAGGCTCAGAGCTGTCCCTCCTGAGGCAGCTCAGCAGCCCCTCAGGCTGTTTGAGCAGCTGGGAGCTGAGGGCCAGAGCTCTGCTGGGCCACAGGGATCTGTCTGTCCTGTTGTGGCTACTCTGACCTCAGGGGCAGGGCTGCTGCTCACAGGTGTCCTGGCACAGGGAAAGCAATGCTCCTCACCACAAGGGCTCTTTGAGGGGGAGGTGATTGCCCAGCTGCCCAACAGCACAGAGACTTCATGCAGGTCTCAGCATGGAAAGGTGATGGCCATGTGCTGTAATCTGAGCTTTCCTTCAGCTCAGCTGTAGCCTCCAGGTAACAATACCAGCCTGTCAGTCACCAGTCTTTAATTAACTGAATGGTAAAACTTGTAGGGAGACGTGGCTCAGTGACAAAGTGACAGTCTGGCTCACAAACCTGCTGAGCTGGGGGTGCATCCTGGGAGAGTCCTGCTGGGGCATTGTTGGGTTTGTGTGCCACATGGCCCAGTTTGCCATCCCACACAGTGCCTTGGCTTCTGCAGTGAGGGCAAAGCTCCCTTTGCTTCCCAGCTCAGGGGCCTCTTTGCACTTGGGCTGAAAGCTGTGCACATCTTCTGCACAGTCCTGGCAGCCACAGCAGCAAAATCCTCCCAGACACAGGCATAGCCAGGGGGTGGCTGCTTTTCCTGCCCAAGGTTTTGTGCCCTGTGCCCGGGGCCTGGCTGCCCCCAGCCCCTGCTGCTCTTGCAGAGCAGCACAGCAGAGCCCTCTGCACGAGTGTGACGTGTGTGCAGGCCTGGAGGGAGTCAGGCAGTGCTGACACATCTCAGCCCCAGCTGACAGAGGCAGGAGCCTCTGCATGGAACCATGTTCTCTTCTAAGAGCTGTCAGTTCCTTCAGGAACAGAGGAGAAGGCAGAGCTCTGGGCCTGGAGGTCAATCCCTGGTACTCCTTGTACCAGAAAATCAAATTGCTCACGTGCTCTCAGTCAGGGAGCTGTCACTGACCATCATTTAAGAGCAAAATTGTAAATCACAAATTTTCCCACTTTCACCCACAACAGTTCATGTGGAGCTCATTTTATGTTTGAAAGGGATTAAACATAAGCTGAGGTGCTTCAGGGCACTTGAATTTTAGTAGTGAGTTCATCCTCTGATATAAGTTCTTGCCCATATATTTATTAGGTGAAATAAATATTTTGAGATGGGTATCTTAAAATAACCTTGTCTTTGGTCACTTTGGCATCCCCTTCCAAGCTCTTTCCTGCATAAATTAAGATTCAGTATGTCCAAAGGGAAATTGCACATTGCCAATTCCTTTTTTCACCCTTCTCCAGGGCATCAATATTCACTTAGCCAAGAAGATGATCGAGGACAGGAGTAGAGATTACATGAATGCGCGGCGAGTGGCAAAGGTACAACCTTCTGTTGACTTTTCTTTGTCCCATTTAACACCACAAACCAGCATTAAACTTGGTTCCTACATCAAATAAAAGTGTGCACAGACTAGTAAGGCTGGCATGCTAAAATATTTCCATTTGTTTTAGGAAGCACAACCTGAATGAAGTGTTCAATGTGTTTAAATTCAAAGCCTTGCTTGTGTTTCAGGAATATGAGACGGTGATGAAGGGCCTGGACCGCAACGCTCCCTCCGTGCCCCCACAAAACACCCCCCAGGAGGCTCAGCAGGTGGACATGTGGAAGAAGTACATCCAGTGGGAAAAGAGCAACCCTCTACGGACAGAAGATCAAACTCTGATAACAAAAAGAGGTAATGAGATGTCTCTAGGGTGTGGAGAATTGTATTTCTCAGCTCCAGCAGAAGCCACGACGTGATTCGGTGTTCAGGGATCGTGCTGGGGTAGGTGTTGGTGGAGTTTCTTGAATTGTGTGGGTGGCTTTTTTTATAAAAAACAATCTAGATTTTGCTAAAGGTAAGCTGGAAGTAAGAAATGCAATTTGGCAGACAGTTTTGTGCCACTGAACCTCTGGTGCAGGTCAGGGAACAGTAGATTGCAGCCTGATTTTATGGATGATTTTGAGTGAGCTGTGCTTGTTCCTCTGTGGACAAGGCAGGTTTTAGCTGCTGGTTGTGGTTCATGAAGTTCCTGGCAGTATAAAAGAACTGCAGCAGTGACCATTGTATTCAAAGCCAATTAGTGTTGATGTTGTCTGATTTATTTGATGCATTTTGCATTCCACGCTTGGGTTGTACAATGGTGGCACCATTTCCAAGGAGTGTTCCTCTCGTGTTTTGCCCACAGTGATGTTTGCCTATGAGCAGTGTCTCCTGGTGCTGGGCCATCACCCAGACATCTGGTATGAAGCAGCTCAGTACCTTGAGCAGTCCAGCAAGCTGCTGGCTGAGAAAGGGGTAAGCAGCTTGCCACTGGCTTTCTCCTGTTTCCTTGCTCTGACATGCTGTACTCTCACTTTTTCCTCAGAATCAGGGAGGGAGGGTGGGAAAACATAGTTGTGACATGTTCAGAATTTTCAAATGGGGAAACTAAAAATTTTAAGAAATAAAAATGTCTGCATTTTAGACAAGAATTGTGAAAAATTGTTTCAATCTTGGCCAGCTTTAGGCTTGGGGGATTTTTTGTGCCTGATTCTGTGATTCCTTAAGTACTGGGGAGATGATTTTCTCTTTGTTGGAGCACTGAATGGAAATTCACTGGGGCTTGTCACACACAGAAGATATTCCATAAATTGGCCTTCATTGTCACAGATGCTGAACAATTGTATTATTATACTTATTTTATAACAGGACATGAACAATGCTAAACTTTTCAGTGATGAGGCTGCTAATATTTATGAAAGAGCGATCAGCACTTTATTAAAGAAGAATATGCTTCTTTATTTTGCATATGCAGATTATGAAGAGGTGAGCAAAAATAGTGATGTACTGACATTAAAATCCAAATAACATCTCCCATTAATACTGTCATTTATTTGAAACATCCTGAGTGCACAAAATTCTGTAGAATTAATTTACTGATTCTTCTAGCCTTATTCTCGTTCAGTGTTTCTGAGAGGGAGCTGACAAAATGGAGAGGAGAAGCTATGAAAATCCACTCTCTTTCCATTCCAATATTGACTGTATTTCTTAAATTATCATAAGGGTGAAATGCTTACAAATTTCCCTTTCCCAGAGCATCAGCTTCTTCACTTTTAAAGTGGGCATCAAGGGCAGCTTTCCTGTCTGATTCTTGGGGAGGTGACGTTTTTGTTGGCACAGCTGTGACAGAAGATGGGGCCACGTTTGCTGCAGCTCCCTGGAGAAATCCCTTTCCCCAGACCACAGTGAGCCTCCACAAGGAGCAGTGCCCCAGTGGTGTTTATTCCACCAGGAATAAATGCCGTTTCCCACTGGGCACATGAGCACTGTGGAGTCTTCTGTGGGGCATAATTTGCCCGCTTATTTTATTGTGAAAGAATCTTTCCAGGGAGAACTTCAGGACAACAGAGCGGGGAAAAAAAGCCTTTGCCTTTAAAAGAAAAATCCTTCCTTGGTTTTCAGTGCTGTGTCCTGGTTTTTCAAGGCTGCGCAATACAGCCTGGAGGGCTGCAGCTGGCAGGGAACAGAATGGGCTATTGGAAATGTGTAGGTTGGAGAGTTAAGGAGATGGTGTTCCCACCTGTCTGCACATTGCTTTTAGACAGAGGTAAAAGGCCTTTAAGATAGTCTTTGTGTGCCAAACACCTCCAATGGCAGTTCTGCTGCAGCATTACTGCATTAGAAAGAGACTTCAAGGACTCCTGAAAAGCATGTAGTGGGAAATGAGCGTGGGAAGTAAAAAATGTCTGCACAAGACAGAATATGCATCTGGGTAAAGGGGCTGACATACACAGTGTTCAGCCAGGGAAAAATGGGAACAGGAGAATTCTAGTTTTGTCTTCAGCTTGAGTTTTGCCTTCTGGGGGGTGATCTGAAGGGGGTGAGTGAGCAGTGTGTGCTTGCCTTCCCCCAGAGCCGGATGAAGTACGAGAAGGTGCACAGCATCTACAACCGGCTCCTGGCCATCGAGGACATCGACCCCACGCTGGTAAGATCATCCTCAGTGCCTCCACATCCCCATGGATTGGCACCCAGTGCATGCACAGAGTGGGAAAGCTCTTCCAGGACTCCTTGGGTCACAGGCATGGAGTACTGAGGTGGCAGAATTACAATCTTTAATCCATTGAGATACGCTAAGACATGTGCACTTTCCTCCTGTGTCTCTTTTACAACAAGTAATGAAGATAAAAGATATAAAATATTTCACAATCCTCCTGTGGCCATGTAGTTTGCAAATAAATCTGCAATGCATCGTGTAGGTAGCAGAGTGTTGCTGTAGCTGTGCTGCAGTGACACAGTGAACACTGTCCATGTGCCAGCTGTTGTGGTGCTGAACAAGTGGTGTCAGCAGGAACCTGCCCTCAGAAGGTTGTTTAGTTTATTATAACACAACAACCTCAAAAGGTTGTTTAGTTTATTATAACACAACAACCTGAAATGGTTGTTTAGTTTATTATAACACAACAACCTCAAAAGGTTGTTTAGTTCATTATAACACAACAACCTCAAAAAGTTGGTTAGTTTATTATAAACAGACACAACAAAGCATGAGGGGGCAAAAGAAGGTGTGAAGCCTAACACTAAACATCAGGTCAGTGTCAGAGGAGAGGTATCCATTCACTGACACTTGCCATCCTTTTTGAGACACATCCTAATGCTTCCCAAAGGCACATTGTATGGGAAACCATGTGCCAGTTCCTCCTGCTAAGGAATGCTGCTATTCATGATCTAATTCAGAGTGAAGGAGAGTTGAATCCCAAAGAAATGCAAACCACAAATTGGCTGCTGAATTAAGTGGCACGTTCATTATTTCCTTGATGAGGTATAAATACTTGCAGGCAGGAGGATTTGTGTCTTGGATTGTATCATGTACAGTAAAATGCTTCATCAGGCCTTTTGGCTGTTCCTTGGCTTTATGGACATCTTAACTTTCCAGTAAAGTTATCATTTTTACAACAAGCCTTGAGTTCTCTGAAGGCACCAGCTAATGTCAATGACATTCATCTTCTTACCTCCCCTTCCTTGAAAAATCTCTGTATTCACTACTGTCTTTTCATGGGATCAGTCTTAGGTGTATTCAATTTTTTATTTTAAAAAAGATCTATAAAAAGGTTTGCCTCGGTATTATAAAGCAAAACAACACAGAGGCACAAGACAGCCTTGTTTCTATTAGGATTCATCTGCTGTATTTTGTGAATCATGATTACTTCAGACATAGTAAAAACCTTAATGATAGCCTGGTGTTCTTTGTTAGCACTGATGCTATTTAAATGTTAATGTGCACCTTAGGTTTATATCCAGTACATGAAATTTGCAAGGCGAGCAGAAGGCATTAAATCCGGAAGGACGATATTTAAGAAAGCGAGAGAGGATGCCCGGACCCGCCACCACGTCTATGTTACTGCAGCTTTAATGGAATATTATTGCAGTAAGGTAACCACAGGTGCTCCCCCTGATCCTAAACAAGTGCCAGGAGCCTGCACAGCTCACTGAAGCTAATAACTTTTTTTTTCCCCCCCCTCTAATGTTTGCAGGATAAGTCTGTGGCCTTTAAGATTTTTGAGCTAGGGCTGAAAAAATATGGGGACATTCCAGAATATGTACTGGCATATATCGACTACCTTTCCCACCTTAATGGTAAGCTTTGAGCTTTGAGAGGTCTAATGAAGCATTACTCAGACCAGGTTCTTGGTGTTTAAATTCTTCATGAAGCTCAGCAGTTCATCTGAACACAAAACCTGCTGCTGGTTTGTCTGAACCGAAGCTCCAGAAGTCTGGTGACATTAAATCTGGATTCTGCTGAAGAGAGTGAACTTTCCAAATTGTAACTCACTGGCAGTGCAGGAGTTTTACAGCATCTGCTGTGAACAGTGGGAAGTGCACTGAGGAATTCAAATCCTGAGGAAAAAGATTTAAAGGAGTTTACAGTCAGCATGAGAGGAGTGAGGGATTAGCTGGTCCTGATCAGGATGAATTTAAACTCATTCTCCCCAAGCAGATGAGATGAACAAGATGTAAAATCAGTACTGAGCATGTCAGTCATGCTTGGAAGGTGTTGGGGAGCTGCAATGGAAAGAGCAGGGACAGGGGCTGGAGGTGGAGGTGGTGGTGGAAGGGCTCTGGGTGGGATTCCCTGGGGCTGAATGGCCTCCTTAAAAAGGAAACCCAAGCTGCTGTGTGGCTTCTGCAGCACCAGGCACCATTCATTCATCTGTCAGGCTGCAGTTCCTGGGGTTTTCAGGCACTGGTAGTTTAAAGATTTTTGAGGGTTGTTTTTTTCTCCTGTGAGCTGTAAAATGAGAGATTTTATCTAAGAGAAAGTATATTTAATTTTGCTCTAAGTTATTGAGGGTCTACATAAATATTGACAATACCTTTCTGTAAGTTACCATGAGAAAAAATTCTCCTAGAACTCCCTAGTTTATTGGTCTATTTTAATAACCCAGCAGAACTCCTGAAAGCCAGGAGAACTGATCTCTGAGCTGGAAGTGCAGGAGGTGGTGCAGTGCACAGGGCAGGAGTTGGCAGCTTTAGGAACAAACCCACCAACCTCTCCATCCCCCCAGCTGGCAATGTGCAAAGACTGACTCCTTGCTGGGAGCCAGCTCTAATAATTTTGGGAGGATTCTGATAATACAAGCATATTAATATTGCCCTGATTTAAAAGGGAAATAATGAATTGAAAGGCCAAATTTACATTTGCCAACATATGCTACTGAGATAATTCAAGAAAATTGATAAAACCCCCAGAAATCCTGAAGAGATGCTAAGTAATAGCTGTGGTCTTATAAAAGAACCTGTAGTAGGATAAGTTTTGTCACTATCAATAAAAAAGACTCCCAAAGAACAAATTCACGTGGGAGTTTAACATCAGGGAAGTTTTATGTGGGCACTCAGATCTCTTTATACTTACTGAAATTCAAATCCATGAAAGTCAGCTTTATGCTTAATTCAATGTACACATCTCTTTGAATGGACATATTTTAACTTGTCTTTAATATATTTTACTCAGTGTGATTTTCTTTTTCTTTCTATTTTTAAAGAGGACAACAATACAAGAGTTTTGTTTGAACGTGTTTTAACTTCAGGGAGCCTTCCACCTGAGAAATCTGGGTATGTGTGCAAAAGCAGTTGCACTGCTCTGGAAAAGATACATAACCCCTTTCAACCATAAATATCCCAAAGAAATTAGAAACATGAACAGCAGGACAAAATTAGGTACAGATGTTCCTTCCCCTCTTCATGCTGTCCAAAATAGCAACAGCTGTGACAGATTTGGGAAAGTCCCTATCCCACCTCTAGTGAAAGTCATTAATTTGGGAAAGTCCCTATCCCACCTCTAGTGAAAGTCTCATTTATCAGTGAGACTTTAATTTATTAATAATAAATTAAAGTCTCACTGATGCAGGATTGTTGAGGATAGAGTGCAAAATCCTCCTGTACAGTAAGGATTCAGTGGTCTGAGCTGAGAAGGTGAGTCAGGAATTTGTTGAGGAGGGTGCTGAGCATCTCCCAGCCATGAAAATATTTTATTTTAGGAAAAGAACCAGAAAGGACTTGGATTAACCACTCACTGCCATATTTGCATTACTACTTTTTAAGTTTCCTTCTCAAAAAAAATGCTCACCAAAGCCTTGCAGTCGGAGGGTTCACTTCACCATTATTACAAAAGCATCAAAAGTAAGGAATCAAATATGGCACTGCTGTGCATATTTGTTCTGCACTTCAGTTCTGATCTTTTGTGAGAAATATTTTTATAACCAATTTAAAAGTGACAAAACACAAGAGCTTAAAAGCTGAACTTTCTTCAAAGGTGAACTCCAATGCTACAATATAAGTTGAATCAAGTCCAGAAATATGGTCAGATATTGCTTAAGTTATATATGAGATTTTCCATGGAGAAATCAGCAGTAACTCTATATATTTTGGGCTGTATAAAATTCTGAAGTGCTGCCTGTTGTGGTCTTGCCAGTTAGAATGTGCTGCTCTGTGATCACAATGCATGGTAAAAAGTCCTTCCCATGTCAGCATCAGAGTGAAGCTGTGTGTACAGGATGAGCAGAGTGTTTGATGAAAGCTCACCTCAAATGCTGGAGTTCCTTGACACCAGAATTCCTTTCCCTTCTGTAACAAATTCCTTTGCAGCCCACCAGGCTGGGGGCTCTTACAGAAATACAGCAGGCACTGGGAGGGCAGTGCCTATTTTAGATTTGCACCTAAAGCAAAGAACAGAAGTGGCCATGCCCTCCCAGATGGGCTCCTCTGGCTCTGTCCTCCTGTGGGTTTGTCACTGGGTTGTGCTCAGTGTTCCTTCCTCCTTCAGTAACCCTCAGTGTCCTGCTCTGTTCCAGGGAGATCTGGGCTCGCTTTTTAGCCTTTGAAAGTAACATTGGGGATCTGGCCAGCATCCTGAAGGTGGAGAAACGCAGGTTTACAGCCTTCAAGGAAGAGTATGAGGGCAAAGAAACAGCTCTGCTGGTGGACAGGTACAAGTTCATGGATCTGTACCCTTGCTCTGCCAGCGAGCTGAAGGCCCTTGGTTATAAGGTGAGTGGCTAAGAACACTTCAGTTCACTGGTGTTCTTCTCAATCCTAGGAATCTTGGGCAATTCCTTGTTTAGGACTTGCCTTATAGTCCTTCCCCTTGCTAGAAAAGCAGGTAAAATAGGCCTGTTCTTCCTGCTCCTCCTGGTCTCATTGGGCAGTAAAGGAGCCAGGACCATCAGTACCAGCTGCAGTTTTGGGTGTTCCTGGTTACCTCCCATCTTCCCATGGAGAGGTCAGTGTGTTAATGCCATCCCCTTGCAGCTACAGGCCTCCACTCCACATCTGGGCTCCTTCAAACACCAGAGTTCTGTGGGAAATTTGTAGGATCAGGTTACCTGGATGAAATATGGCTGGCTGTCCTTCTGCTCTGGGGTGGCAGAGCTCCCCTGACTTCAGTGGGAGCTGCCTCAAAGCCCACATGCTGCAGTGCCAGGGTTTGTTGGGAATGGCTGAGGGAGCACTGGTGCCTCTTTTTTCAGTTTTTGCTGCCATGTGGAGTTCAAAGTCCAGGCCAGACCCCTGTATCAGGTGGTCTCCTGTTTGGTTTCTAACCACATGTATTTTTACTGTTTCTGTCATTTAACGCTTTGGGGAATCATTAGAACAGAACAGGATGTTGGTTTACAATTTTTAAAGGCTGCCAGAGAAGCAGAAACAGCTGATTGCCATTTGCATGGACAGCAAGAAACCCTCAATCCATGGTTCTAAAGCAGTGCCTCAGCTTCCACTTACTTCTTACACAGAAAAATAATGTATGAAAAATACAGATGCCATCAAAGTTAACAAAGCAGCTGCATTGTTGACCATCACAGAGCTCTAAAATAATCTGATAGGTGGAAATCAGAGTCACATTGAGCCACTGAATACTTTTCTTTGAATGCAGTGGGGGCAAAGTTATTTTGAGGTTGGATGTGAGCTTACCAACAAGTACATTTTGCTAAGTGATTGCAGGGCAGTGTGCACCTAAGATGGTGCAGTCCTGCTGCTTGGAACATGCCAAAACATAATCCTGTTTGAACTGATGCTTTGCATGCCTGCTGACTGCCTTATGCTTTACTTCTTTTCCAGCTAAAGCAATCTAGGAATGAAATGAGGGAGAAATGATAGTTGTGAAGGCCTAGTGCTCTGCACCTGTTCACCTAAATCCTGTTAGCCTAAAAAAGGAGCCACTCCAAAATGACAAACGCACGTTCAGGAACAGAAACAAGTGTTTCCATTCCATCCCGTTGGGTCGCTGTAGGATTCAAATCTTTAATGAAACCATGCAAGTTTTGCCCAGATGGCCTTGTGAGAGGCTATCTGAGGTGATAATGAAGACAAAGTGAGAAAAAGCAACTGGTGCAGAGCGAGGTTTTGTTCTGTAATTGAAGCTAGCAGTGTGATCCTGCCAAGTTCACACTCTCTAATTGGCTTTCACAGGATGTCTCCCGTGCCAAGCTAGCAGCAATAATTCCAGACCCTGTGGTTGCACCTTCCATCGTGCCTGTTCTCAAGGATGAAGTAGACAGGAAACCTGAATATCCCAAACCAGACACGCAGCAGATGATTCCATTCCAGCCAAGACACTTAGCACGTAAGTCAGGCTTCGGGGAGTGGTTGTGTTTCACCTGTGGTGAGTTGGGAACCTGGCTGTTCAGCCTCATCAGAGGCTTTGCTGCTCCTCAGCCATCTAAACCTGTACTTAACTCTCAGGCTGTCATTTCACTGGCTTGCTAAAGGCACATGTGTTTTAATTAATGCCAAGGTCACATGGAAATAAGTACAAGGAGTTTGGGGTCTGGTAAATGGTAATAAGCTGTTACACACATCACAGAGCAGATGGCTGAGTGAACAGTGTGGAATTAGTAGAGGCAAAAGGGACAAGGTACTAATTATTTGTACCAAATAACAATGCAGTGCAAAAGCAGCTCTGGCCCAGCTGTCCTGCACTGGCTTCACCCAGCTTTTCTCCCCACAGCTCCAGGTTTACATCCTGTCCCAGGCGGGGTATTTCCTGTTCCACCAGCAGCTGTAGTTCTCATGAAGCTCCTGCCACCTCCTATTTGTTTTCAGGTTTGTTTTAAAGAGCTCTGAACATTTCAGAAAGCTGTGGAAGACATTCTGTCATGACAGAACCACAGTGTGTATCACTCTATTGAAAATAACCTTCTAAACTTTTTTTTTTTTCCTTTGGTAACAAATCAGGGTCCCTTTGTTCAAGTGGATGAGCTCATGGAGATATTCAGAAGATGCAAACTGCCAGACAGTAAGTTACTTGTCCTCTCTGGAGGCTGTGCTAGTGCTGCATGAGACTTGCTTTTACATATGGATATTTGTGTCTAAAACCCAGACCTCATTTGCAAATTGTAATTAGTGTTTGAGAGCAGAGGAGGTTGCACTGGAATCTGCATAGAGGTGTTTGCACTTTTACCTGCAGGGAGGCAACAAAAAGTCAAAAATCTGCACATCACCAGCTGCTCTTTAATATGTTGGTGGTATCAACTGAAAGAAAGAAATTAAGATTTTGAGAATACCCTTTAAAGGCAGCGTTTCCAGCAGCATTGCAGCTGCAACATGAAATTCCAAATCTGCAGCTTGGTGAGGGATAACTCTGAGTGCACGTTGTTGAGCCCCTGCAAAGAGGGGAAGGAGGGTTCTGGAACAGAGAGACAGCACAGATCCTACAGCAGATGATAATATGCCACTCCTCATGCTCCTTGTTTGAGGAAAAAAAAATATCACAGAGAAAGAACTGTAGGATTTAATTTCTTCGAGTGAAACTAAAATATCTATTTAAATTATACAGGGTATTTTTGAGGCTTCCTCTGTTGAGAAGCAGAAACTGACTTGCTGTGCAGCCTCTGGTGAATCATGAACTAGTTACCCTGATTCCCAAAAGGCCTTCCTGTTTTATTGCAGCTCTCAAATGACCTCAATTCCTGTGTAAAGGGAGGGGAGGGCTCCAGCTGGAGCAGCAGCATTTCCTCTCTAACCAGTGCTCAGAGTTTCACACAGCCAAGGCTTAATATTTGTACAAGAGGGCAGGAGAAGTGTCTGATGCTGCAGAAGTGTCCCCAGGGTGTGTGTGGGTGTCCCTGCTGGGTGCTGGGCAGGCTCTGGGCTCCCCCTGAGTGCTCTGTGTGTGTCTTTCCCTGAAGCTGTTGACGAAGCCGTGCGGATAATCACGGGCGGCCTGCCCGAGATAGCTGTGGAGGGCAATGGACCTGTGGAAAACAACACCATTCTCAACAAGGCTGTGAAGAGATCACATGAGGATTCTGATGATGATGAGGAGAAAGGATCTGTAGTTCCCCCTGTACATGACATTTACAGAGCGCGGCAGCAAAAGAGAATCCGGTGAAACGAGTTTGGAGTTCTGCTGTGACGGACAAAGACTTGCATTGAACCAGTCTCTTAAAAGTCAAGCATTTAAAAGGGACAGCTGCAAACAAAAAAATCCTTGAACATGGTTTTGTTACTGTGGTGCCTCTTCTCCCATATGGTTCTTGATCTGAAAACAGCCCGAACAACCTTAGAATGTGCTCTGAACAAAACTCGGTTTTCAAAACCAAAAGTGCAAAATGTCAAAACTGTATTTTGTTCTTCGAGGGTGTACACATCTACCACTTGAACTCTTGTGGGTTTTCAACAGTTTTATTTTAAAAACTGGATGGCTTATACTTGTGAAGCATTTTTAATTCACATTTTCTGGAAAACAGTTGTTCTCAGTTTGTTCATGTAGTGTCCTGCCTTATTGTTCGTTTTTATTTATGGCAGAATGTAAGGAATCTGTTTTGTAGTTGAAAATTTAAAAATAAAACGACAACAAAAGACCATTCCTTTAAAATAAAAGGATAGCCATAACATCATGCCTCATTCTGGTTTTATTCAAACACAACAAGGTACTTCTTAAATATTACTCAGCCACTTCAAAAGCAATGCTAATTATACCGTCACAGGAAATTGATCAGAGCATACATATTAGAATGGAGCTTGCTTTCCATTTTCTAGAGGATACAGCACACTTTGGCTTGTAATTCCAGGACTGTTTGAAGAAGACAGCATTGTAAGACTAACTCAGTTCAGTGCGGGTAATCCAGGAGCACTGGCTCACACAGCCTGGTCCTGGATACCTGCACTGCTCTTCCACATAATGCACAAAGCTAAATGTTAATAATCAGCTACATCCTTGCACTTATCTTCAAACAAGCTAAAGAAACACTATGTGAGCTTTCCAAGCAGCTTCTATGCCTACTTCAGCTTTTAACTTGGAATTGGCTGTGATAAGATTGACTCTGATTAGATCCTAAGAAGCCCTTGGACTAGAGGGCAGTCAGAGCCTGGGGCAGATGGAGCCATTCCCAGCACAGCACAGCTGCCCCAGGAGATGGGGCTGGCCTTGGCCATCCTGGAATGTCCTCCTTGCTTTGCCACTCAATTGCAGCTCCCTGTTTCTTTAGAGAGGGTGTAGAGATGTTTGTCACACACTCTCCTTAAATAGAACAACCTGGGAGAATCATTACCTTGCACTTGTGGGAAGTTAGTGCAGTTCCTTTAGGTCCTTCCTGGTGAAAGGCCCCCAGCACCTGTGCCAGGGGCATTTGTTCCTTTGTGTGGGCCCTGGAGGTGAGAGTGGAGCCAGGTGAGTGCTGCACTCTGTTCCCTCTTTCTAGGATCTTCCTGCTACACAAAGGCTTACGATCAAACCCATCCTGTGAGGAGAGCTGGCATTCCCTGTGTGGGCCTGACCCCTGAATCCCAGCCCTGGGAGCAGCCATCTCCTCAGTCAGGGTTTTATCCATTGCTAGAGCAGTGCCCTGCACCCTGCCATCAGCCACACACCTTTCAAGGGCTTCTCTTTGTCCCACCATGATGCTCCTCCCCACACCCTCGAGCTCACCCTGTGCCTCCAAAGGCAGCTCCTAGGCAGGACTAATGATAAAACAACAGCAGCAACTCCTAAGCTGTGCAGCTCTCATTCAGGAGAATGGAAACAGCTGTGCCTGGTTCTCTGTCCTGGTGCCATCAGCTCCAGCAGTGAGGGCTCTGGTAGCTCACTGAGGGAGGTGGTGCAGCTGCAGAGCTTCAGGCTGTGATGGGAGCAGAGCCTGCTCTAATAGCAAAGCCCAGCAAGCTGAGGCAGCAGCCTTGAAGGCCTCTGTAGAATCCTTTGCTGATCCAAACAGTGAAATAGATCCTACTCAGAACCCTTTTCTTCTGGCTAACCAACCTCATTTTTGAGTCCTCAAAGGAGGATTCAAAGACGGACGTTCATTTGGCCAAGAGAAAAATCCCTTGTCTGAGCTGATGAACTCTCACAGGGCTTTTCCCTTGGGGAAGGGGCTTTGTAATGCATGAGAAAAGATTTGGTTTAGAGTTGCATAGGCTAATATAGAAAAAAAAGGTCTTATTTCTCCCATCCCCCTCCAAACACAAAGTTGGTGCAGCTTTATCCACATTGATTCAAAGGAAACTGGAAAGGGAAGCATCAACAGTGGATCATAATCAAGTTCTGTTTGGCTGATTCCTAAATTAACCTGCCTGCTGGCAATACAAGGGCCCTTCATTCATTTATTTCACCTACCTTGTTGTTTTTTTTAAAGACAGCACGTTCTGGTTTGGACAACCTCATCCTTGGGCCACTTACTGTGAGTAACTACAAACTTGGCTCTCACAAAACCATCAAATATTGATTACTGAAATACACAGTTGTGCTCAACCAGAGGAAAATTTCACTTACCTCCCAGCTGAGCCTGAGATTGCAATGTAAGATCACTGGGCACTTCTCCTCTCTACAACATGTAGCTTATTAAATTCGAGACCTACAAATATTCTAAGTTTCAAGAACACATCTAGAAAGTGAAAAAATCTACTAAAATATTCCCTGTATATTCAAACTAATATCAAACCATTCACCCCTCACAGTACATTAAAATCACTGATACTGCCCACAGTGCCCTGCACATGACATTTTTGAAGACATGATTGAATATGCAACCATCCCCTGTTGTAGTTTTTAAAAAAGCCCAAAATTTTCAACCTAAAGTTTCACGCACTTTAAATCCACCTTCTGCAAATGAGAATTTACTTTAAAATTAGTATTTCACCTAAAAAGGAGTAAATTACTAGCAAAAGAAAAGAAGGTAAGAAATGCCACTTTTATCAAAATGTTTTAGCTCTGCCCTTTCTGAAATCTTTACAAGATATAAATACAGCTGCAATCTATAAGATTGCCACCTCTGGGAGTACTGTACATAGCAGAGGACAGTTACCCAATAACCAGAAAATTTGCTACAAAAATATATTATGTTTTGTAACATCTGCAGGTAAACAGCAAAAAAATGCTATTAAAAATGCAGTAAAATACAGAAAAAAACTACCATACTCACCATAATGTTACAGTAAAGTGCTGTTTGGCTTGGTGTTTTGTCTGGTAAAGTTCACCTTTAGAATTTTAACTTAATTAATTCTTTAAAGTAAGAATTTTTAAAAAAAAAAAAAAACCAAATCACCCCTTCTGGGAAGAACCATTGCTAATCAGCTCTGGATAAATTAAAGTAAGTTCACTGTAAATTAAGAGTTAAATGCCCTGAAATGAGCCACTTAAATACAAAGTTTGGTTCTTAAACTTGCCCTACCTATCACCAGCTCAAAAATCTAAAAATTGCAGCCAGAAAACTCCTATGATATCCCCTTCCCCAGGTTGCATAATTATATTAGAAATGCATCTCTCCTCTTTTAGCTCAGAACCCTTTTGGCATCTCCTCTGTTTCCCTCACCAGTCAGCACTCGTGGGTTAAAGGAACCAGTATTTACACGGAAAGCTCTTTTCCTAGACAAATATTGGTACAAGTTTTATTTAATAGCTGACAATACTGTAGTGATAGCACACAGACTGGTTTTATGATTCTTCTGACTTCCCTACAATTTGGGATTCTCCCTTAGTCAGTATTTTGCCAAGGACTGCATCATAGTAAGGGCTGAAGACCATTCTGTTGTAGTTGACAAGACGAATGTACTTGGCAGCAATCTCCTCCAGCTCCCTCTGAATGGGGCCTAATCCTCCAGGAATGGCAGGCAATGATTTCTGGTGACCGGATGCAAGATAATTCTCCAGAAACTTTTGAATTCGAGAATCTGGAAAAAAAAAAGGGGGTTGGTTTGTTTGCAGAAGAGATGGTGAATTAGAAACAGCATCACCTCATGTGAAATGCAGCAAGCCTGAAGGTGGCCAGCAATTGGAAAGACAAGATGGAAACAACGTGGAAACAGCAGGGAGAGAGGAGCCCTGCACATCCCCCAGCCCCAGCTCCACAGGCAGAGCAGAGCACTCTCCAGACCCACCTATGAGCTTGGAGATGGAGTTGTCTGGGCTGCCCACTGCCTGGATCTGCCCCTTCAGCACAGCCTCCCTCTCAGCTGAGAACGGGGTAAAGCCATGCTGGGAAAGGCAGCTGTTCACCTCAGCACACACCTTCTCACCCACGGTGGCCAGGGATTCCTTCAGGTTGAAGGAGCTACAAAACATGAGGTACAGCACAACTGTATTAGTTACTCACTGTTTTCCCACTTTTTAAAAATAAATCGTTCAATTAGAGTTGCCTTACTTAGCAAATGTAGCGGGAAAAGCACAATGCAGATAAAGGCAATTTTAAAGATTAATCCAATTATATACACATGAAAAATAAAGCTGAGATCTAAAGCAAGGAAGTAGGAGAACATTCAAGACTTAAAACCTGAACAATCCATACACATAAGAGCTGACTTTCTGCCTGAGGACAGCTCTGACTAGAGCAAAACCTGGAGGTGTAATCACTGACTCTGCAGGCAGCTCACTGTGCCTCTTCCAAGTGGGAAACAAATCTTGCTCCCCTGTAAAAAAGCTTCCATGGAATGAACTTCACTAGCTCCATATTTTTATCTCCCAGGTTTTTGGGGAGCCTGGCCCAAACTCTGAGCAGGGGCAGCTGCTGGCACTCTCCTGTGCCAGCCTGGCACCATGAAAAACACCAAGTTTGTACAAACCATGAAAGAGCAGATTAAGGAAAGACGGCTCTGTGTGAGTTAGCTGAAGAAAAGCTGGACTCATAGAAAGATTGCATTTCCTGCAGTCCCCAGCCAGAAAGTGGCTGAAGCTGATCATTTCCCAGGGTGCCAGGAGAGCTCCTGCAGCTGCCCTGAGAGCAGGAGTGCTGTACTCACGGGAGATGCATCCCTGTCAGCAGCACCTTGACGATGGTTTTGATCCTCTCTGCAAAGCCAGGCACGTCGATGAGAGCCGGGCCTGCTGCACTGAAGGTGACCAGCAGCACTGTCCCCACCAGCAGCAGCTGCTCCAGCTCCAGCTGCATCTCCAGGAAGCGTGTCTGGTCCATCAGCAGCGTCTGCAGGGAGCCAGCAGAGCAGGGAGTCAGAGAAGGGTCAGCAAAGGGCCAGGGAACAGCAGGCCAGCACCAGGAGCACAGTGAGAGCACTGGCTCCTCTGCCCCAGCTAAGCAGCTCTCAGCACTGAGACAAGTTAGAGCTGCCCCATCTCCCAGTCACACATCAATGGTTTAGCACTGTACGTGTTGCCAGGCTACAAACCCCAACAGCTTCTGCTGTGTGCTGGGAATGGAGGAGTGCAAGAAGCACAGAACCAATTTTCCTGTTAAATACCTACTTCTGGAAAAGGCCTGTTCACGTGATCCCACTTGAGAAGCTTCAGATAGGCCTGATTTTGTACAGCAGTGAAGCACAAGGCAGAAGCTCCACCAGTGGCACCATCATTACAGTGGGGAGGCAACGTTTCATGTCCCAGCTTTGCAAGATCATCTGCTGCTTCTTGCAACCACTTTGTGACAAGGTCTAAAGAATCTGGAAGAGCAGGGAAAAAGACTCTTGTTGAGAAAATTCCTTTTCACAGTTAGGTTCTTCCAGCAATAATTTCCAAACAATCCCATTAGTTACTATGACTAATGCCCATGATTTCAGGTATGACATGCATTTCATTTATTGCATCAAGCAGAACGTCTAAAACAAAACCACACAGCTACAGGAAATCAGAGGTGAGATGATGCTGGGTAATCATGCCCTACACTGTACTGAAATTAAACTGAATGTAGCAAGGGCACAGCTATTGCTCTGGCAGACTTTTTCCAACCAGTTTTGGGGCACAAGCCCCAAAATGTCATTTACCATACGAATTCTAGAACTTATGAAAATATCTGAGTTCTTTTCATGATCTACAAGCAAAGACACGCAGTTTACTGGGAGGTCAGGGGGGAAGAAAGAAAGGAACAAAGTCATACTTGGCTGTTTCTCAAGAAACTCCTGAAACTTCTTTCTTTCATATTCAGCAGACTGCTGCATTAATTTTGGCCTAATACTACTGACAGCGAAGTTTGCCATATCCATTTTCATTAGGTCTAATACAGAGAAAATTGCTCTAAACAAACAAACAGAAAAAGTTATTCAAGGCTGCAGATGTTTCAGAGGTGCTGTTTACAAGATTTATTACAGGCTGTCTAAAGAAAGAGCAAAAACATGCATGGGAAACAGTAACAGCTTAACAACTTCAGAGCATGAGACAGAAAAAGCTGGAGCAAGCATGTACATGCATGCATGTGCCTCTTCCAAGTGGGAAACAAATCTTGCTCTCCTGTAAAAAAGCTTCCATGGAATGAAGTTCACTAGCTCCACAGATTTTATCTCCCAGGAGGTGCAGTATTGTATATGAAAAGATATCTGGGTTTCCTTGCATGCCATGGCTGTTGGCAGCCTGGAAAGCCAAACTCAGTGGGAAGTGAATAATCAGACCCAAGGGGCAAAAAAGAAAAAACAAACAAACAAACAAACACCAAAGAAAAACACCTTCATTTCAAAGCAACCTAATTCCTGCTGGCAATATTTCTGCCAAGTCAATCTTGAACTCCTGGAAGCTTTTCAAATTAGAAAACAGCAAGGTTAATGAAGCCTCTCCCAACTACTGAGACCTTGAGCTGCTCCATGAGAACGTGGTGGCAAAGCAGAAGCCTGGATGCTCCAGATGAGGAACACACACTGCCTTTGGAACTGACAGGGAATTCCACAGGGACTGGGGTAGAGAGAGCTCCAACTGGGAGGAAAGGACAAACTGGCTGGAAACCAGTAATGCTTTTCCCCTAAGCCCCTGTGTGCTTTTTTCACCTACTGCTGTTGACATTCAATTCTGATACAAACTGATTATTCATCTGCTACCTTACAGCTTATTTGCATTTGACATTTAAGCAAATGTCCTTCAGTGCCATGCAGGAGCCAGACAAATCCTCCAAGTCACCAGATCAGAGATGGCCCTTGTTAATGACCCCTGGAGCATCCCTCCCCTTCACACCCACAGCTGTATCTTTTTTCCTATTACTCTTTTCTTTCTAGGAGTTTCAAGTTGCCCCCTCCACTTCTAAAATTATTTAAGGGACTCAGAACATGACTAATAAATACATTTCAGTACCTGAAAAGAGGAACTATTTCATTAATATCTTTCAGTTTCTTAATGTCTTCATCTCGAGCTGGAGCACAAAGAGTCCCCATCATGCCAATAACAAATTTGACCAACTTAGAAATGTCAAGGGCCCCATTCTCTGCCTCCTGTTTTATCAAATCCAGGTCAAGAACTTCTGTAATCTGGCTTCTCAGTCTAGTGTGACCAGGCAACAAGAATGACAGAAGACTCTGAAATGCAAAGTTAACAGTGCATTAGTCAAAGACTACAAGGATCCAAACAGTTACTGAACCACCTCTCACAGAATTACAGAATCATAAAATGGTTTGGGTCAGGAGAGACCTTAAAGACCACCTAGTTCCAAAAGCCTGCCAGGGGCAGGGTCACTCCCCACCAAACCAGTTTGCTTAATGCCCCATCCAACCTGGGGGCATTCTCATCTAAACAATAAATAATTGATTTTTTTATTTTTACACCAACCACTCCCCAAGTCCAAGTGTTTCACCTGACACTGTGTGATGCTGAAGTTACTGAGTGGCAAACCCTCTGTGGCACAGAATGAACTTCAGACTGTTGTGCTTGGTTTTATCAGCCCAGGGTTGGAGCATCTCACTGATTCCATGACTAATACCAGTGCCATTACATGAAGGAAGCTTGTAATTATGGAACTGGTATTGTTTACCTGTTAATCACCTTACATGGTTTTTACATTTGGTTTTATATTCAAATTTCTCCTCTAGGATTATACAGCTTGTATATGTTCACAGTGATACAGTAATGAAAAAGAACAAGAGCATTGTTTATGAAAAGCCAAACTCCAGCCACTTTTGCTCATTCATATCAGTGCAGCTACTCAGATTCAATCATTTCCCTTCATATCACACCATCTTACCTCTTTAATTTCTCCCAATAACTTAATTGCATGATCATATGTTGGGGGATCTTCCTTCAGCTGAGCTTCCAGACAATCCCAGAAAGCTTTATGCACAATATCTCTGACTTTCTTCTCTAAGCTGTGAATAAACATGTTCAAAAGAATGATATTGGTCTCTTCACCACCTTACAAAGATAACCTGCAGCTCCTGAAGCCCAGCATGTCATAAAATCAATATAATGTGGTAGTAATGATGTGATGATTAACAGAGATCCATCATTTAAAGTTACTCAGAAAAGCAGGAAAAACTGGACACAGGATTTGGAATGGTTTATGTTTAATACAAGGTTAAACACCAGCAAAGGTGGCCACAAAGTAAAACCTTTCAAAGTATTTATCACATGCTGCATCTAGAAAACTGGACCAAAACAAAAAGAGCAAAAATTGCATTTTGTCTTCAAAAGACCAGTATTCATGTTCCTTTTAAAGGCCCCACTAAGTAAAATCAATTCAGTAGTAAACCTAACAGAAATGAAGTGACTTCCCTGACACAAAATCTTGGGTTTCACTATGTAAGTACTGCACCTACTCTGAGATAAGGGCCCAGATCAGTCTGTATTCAAAAAATAAATGAATTCCACTGCTTCAGTACCAATTCCTAATTCAAAATAGTGACAGTTCCTGCTCACACCAGGTGTAACTTCATCACTGGCCCCAGTGGAGAGCAAGTTCCCCCCATGAAATAAGCACTCCCTGTCCCAAATCAAGGCAGGAGGCTGTCAGCCACACCTCACTGTGTGTGTGAGAGGGAAAAACAGAAGATGAAGCTTCCTCTGCTCTCCCTCTCCCCTCTCAGCAGGGCACACAATTACTGCAGACTCACACAGACAAGGAAAGGCTTCCAACTTGAAAGTAGCAACCTAATAAAACACAGGAATCTCTGTCTAAAATATGCCTGAAGAAACAGACAGGAAAAGCTAAAATTACCAGTTTCCTCTTACTCCCACAGGCAATGAAAGCTCAAAAATTGCTAAAAGCACCACCTACATCTGCAGCCAGCCTGGGCTTCTGGGGAGGCTGCAGCCTCTGGGTCCTGGGACAAGGGGACACAACAGAAACCACAGCACTCTGGGGTTTGCACCACACATCTCCAATCGATCCAGGAGGTTCTCCTTTCACACACACACATCTGGGGAAGCAGAACTGCACACTTACCACCTTCTTCTATTCTTTCCTACTTCCTCCACCAGCCAGAGCCTTTACCTGAACCCCCAGAGCTGCTCTGCAGTTTCTACAAACACAGTTTTATTAGTATTTGGTACCAACCTTACCTGTGTTCTGGCAGTTCAGCTGGCTTTATCTGGAAGTCTCCATTCACCACAATTTCATGTGCCAGTGCCATGTTGGTGACTCCCTTGGCTGTCTCCATGAGCTCTTCTATGGACACAGGCCGAGAGGGACTGGCTGCAACACCAATGACACTGTCAGACAGCTCGCAGCAAAAGCTGCAGAAAAACTCTTTTGGACCCTTTCCACCTCACTGACAGCACACAGGGTCAAATGACAGCATCAGCTGAAGATTTTCCTCCTTTCCTTCCCTTCCTTTCCCATCTGGTGGATGGCACAAGTTTGGAGTATTTCAAAAACCCAAGGAGTGGATCTCAGTTGATATTCTGGGCTCAATATGACAATTGCTTCTATCAAGCTCTTTTAAAAACCACCTCCAAACAAAACCCCCCACACAAACCAATACTTCTTTAGGATGGCTTTAATAGCACCTTGGAATCTTTCTCCATGTTGCAGGAAGAAATAATTACAAACAGCACCATTTTCACCATACTAATTCCACAAGCATTGTGCAGATATTGCCACTTCAGTTTCACATTTTTCAAGGAAGTGATTTCATCATTAAAGCAGTCAACAAACAATCACCATCACTGTTAAGCAGCAGCACACCAGTAGCTAATTATTCTCACTACTTCCAATGCAAATGGCACTCCTCCAAACTCTTTTTTTTTTTCCCCCAGAGGCCATTACTCAAACAACAGAGAACAGCAGCACCAATGCTGAAGAGCTGTTCCCCTGGCAGGCATTTGGGAGTGAGCAGGATGGGCCAGCAGCCTCAGACTGGGTGACAGGGCTGGTGGATGATGGATCCATTCCATTCTGTACTTCATTCACTTCAGCTACAGGCATGGGAGCAACACATTAATCCCAAAAGTGAAAGAAACCAAGCAGGCATCTCCATTTCTCCCTGAGAAATGTTTCAGGCAAACTGTGACCATCTCATTTGATAATCCATGTCGATTGGACTTCAGTGATTCCACAGAAAAGTCTTTCAAAAGGAAGTGTCCATCACTTGTCTGCCATGCAGAGCTTTTCTGAGTTCATACAGCTGGGTTCCAATGTGCTTGTTTTTCATCAATGTCTTGCTCTTTTCATGCTGCCCTCCTAAATCCTGATTTCCTTCTGCTTGGAGCTGAACCTTGCACAGTGACTCTGGGAACACAGCAAGGACTGACAGTCTGAGAAGAACCAGCAGACAGCAAAGCTCACAGTGCTCTTGTCCAAGCACCAAATGACTTCACTCCAGCACTGGGGGCTCTAAGAGCAAAGGCTCTTCCACTGGCCAAAGATTGCTCCTAAATCACATCACTTCATTCTCATAGCTGCTCCCTTGCAGGAGGGAAGGGCTGGAGATCAAACCTCCTCTTTGTGGTACAGGGCAGTGCTGGACTGTGCCCTGCCTTTTCCTTCCACGTGTTGAGGGCCTCTCTCCACACAAACACCCCATTCCCCACCAGGCAACCAGCAAGGCATGGGAACAGAAACTCCCTCAGAACATCTCTGACTAACACCACACTGAACACAACCAAAAAGCAAAAAGAATGCAACAAACAAAATGTTACTCCCTACAGAAATACAGAAGCCTGAGCACTTCTGCTTCTTTGAATTGAATCCCTGGAGCCAAAAAACTTCCCCTTGGTTTTATCTACAGATTTGCCAGACATATTGGCTCCCACATTGCATCCAAGACCTTCATGTTAAAAGCAGAATGGCAAAGAAAATATGCCTTAGAAAAAACATGCAGTCCTGCTTATATGGAAGTAGCACTAGGATTAAATATACAACTTTCCATCTATCCTGTGAGGGGGCTGACAGGACATCCCTTTGTTGATAACAGCCTTTTCTGCCCTGCCCTGGCAACAGGGGCTGCAGCAATGATAAGGCAAACAGCAGAGTAGGTTTAGCTGGAACACTCTGGGGTGGCGTTCATCCATTCCAAGAGCACAAACTCACCTGGATATTTAGGATATATCACCAGGATATTTAGAATACATGTGATTCAGAGCAATGTGGTCATTGTGTACAATTAAGAAAACGTACACACTGTGTGCACAATTAGGGAGATGAAAAGAAAACGGGGAGGAAAGTGTTACAGTTTCAAGGCATAACATCAGGAGTCCCACTGTATTTAACTGCAAGCACAGAATGCTATCAAACACCAGGATTGCCCCCACCAACAATTAGAGAATTTAGGGTTTTCTGGTGCATTTCATAAAGCAGTTTTGCTTACACTTGGGTGTATCATCCCTGTGGCACCCTGGAGCACTCTGTCGAATCCTTTTCCGGCCAGACTGATCCGAGTTGTCCAAGCTCTCCTCCTCATCCTCCTCCAAAGCATTCAGCTTCTCTTCACTGGAATTTAGCTCGTCAGGATTCTGAGACATTTTCAGTTGGTTCTTTACAAAAAGAAAAAGTAGGAAAAAGGGAATGAATAAGCATTTTCTGACATGGCTGAGAGGGTAAACATTACCAAGAGTCCTCTTGATTAAGACAAAAAATTAAGAATGAAAGAATTCTTATGAGGAGTTATGTCATCCCCATAATGGCAGGGGACCTGGACTCAGTGACTCACTTCCCATCTCCCACAAAATGGGATGCTTTCAACACAGCTACCATTGATTTTATCTGCAGTCCTAGTCAATTCTCAAAAATCTCAAACTGTTCCCTTGCCATAATGATACAGAGAGAGAAAAATATACTGTTTTCTTTCCTAGCACTGCTTTTGAGAGAACAACAAAAATCACCTTCAGAACAACGCCACAAACATGTTTTACAAAAGATGATGAGGCAACATTTCCTTACTACACAGCAATAAATCTTCCTGAACATAACATATCCCTGAACTATGGTCTGCCCCAACTGCTCACACCTTAAAAACTTCCCTCTGAGCCATCCAAAAGCATTAAGAAGCAGCAAAAGAACAAGAAAGAAATTATTATAAAATTCTATTCCCATATTTTCATTATATTCAAGAGTCCTGATTTATGCATAAAACATCACAGTTGTTTAGGTTTTTTAATTAAGACAGTAAAGAATAGCTTTTGTAATTAAAATCTTGGTTTATGAGACATTACATATTAAAGGATTTTTATATCACATTGCAGACACCTGCAGGGCCCCCAAAGTTACACTGAAAAAATGACCACAGAAAACCAAGTCTCACTTGGTTCCTTATCTTCACTTACTTCATTCTCAGATTTCCCTATCAAGAATGTCATTTCTACATCCACCACTGAAAACTATCACACAGGAAGCTGCTGCTCAGCCTTTCATTTCACAGAAATCTCTCAGAGAGCATATGATGTCTCTAAATTAAATAACTTAGATGTTCTGTGAAGTGGGAGTCCGGAAGAGCCTGCTTTCAAAATAAAAAGAAAGCTCCTGGAAAAATAACAACTTCCTTTTTCTGCTAGTACATCACCATCTCCACTTTCACATTTTGAAATAAACCAAAAAAACTCAGCAACAGAAAGTCTACAGAGGCACCTCACAGCCACTGAGAGAAAACACAGCATCAAAAACTACCCTGGAGAGGATGCAGCAGGAAGCAAGCAACAGTGCAAAAATATAAAATGCAGCACTGAGATTGATTTCCATACAACAGCTGTAATAACCAACCCTGCTCCACCAGGGCTTAGACTGATTGCACAATGTGATTCCAGGACAGCTGGAAAGCTCAGGGCATGTAAGGAACAGCTTTCTCTACAGCAATGACTCAGGATCATCATCTTGCTCGGTGCCTGAGAGACAACAGCATGCAACACATTGCCCACAGCACTGTGCCATTGCTATTTTAGAAGAGAAAACAGCATGAGGAGCTTGGGATGAATAACACAGGAGAGTTATTGGCACACAGGTACTGTCAGACTCACTCCAGCTCCAGATGGAGGATGAGGAGCTCTGGTAATAAAAGGGCTGCTCACAGAAAAGAGCAGAGCAACCACTGCAATATAAAATATAAAATATAAAATATAAAATATAAAATATATATAAAATAGCACTGGTTAAAGAGAGAGAGAGACCTGTTGTTGAATTTGGCTAGGATAAAAGCATTATCATAAAGGTTTCCACACTCATTCCAGACTGGATGGTCGTTCTTCCCATCCATTCTCTTCCACAAAGCATCCCCTGAAGTCAAATCTGAACCACAAAGATGACTCAACCAAGCCCCACTACAGTCTTTAATGCACACAACAGCTCCCAGTGCCTTGCAATCTCTCACTGCACTTTATCCTCACTACCCTGAGAAAAGCAGAGAAAAACAATAAATCTCACAGAGGGGAAACTGAGGTTTGAGTTCAGCTGCTTGAGGACTCACAGAAGATAAATGACAGGGACAAGATCATCAGTGTGATGATTCCTGGCCCCTGCTCTGCCCAGCAGGCCATCATTCCTACCATGCAGACTACACCCTGAAGTGTTACCTTCCAGAAAATGGCAGCTCGAGAGCCACGGCTTCCAACCCAGCCCAAATTTCATTTAATTAGCATTTGTTTAAAAAAAAATCCTATTTCAGCTATGGAGGGCAGGTATTAGAACTCCTGGGCCATTCTCCCAAATGACTGCTCAGCAGATGATGTAAACAGGCACACTTGTTGGTTTAGTTGTTTAGTTTGCAATAGTCTGCTCTTTTCTGATGGATTACTGCTATTATTGCCAGAACACATCTAGAACATATCCTCTTTCCACGGGGTAAATAAGCTTGACAATACCTCTTCCAGAAGCATGACCGTCATCCCTCCTTTCACAGAAACAATCCCAACTCCTAACAGAGCAAACTCTACTTCTTGCCACTTCCCTCGCGTTTATTTGTAATGAGAACAGAAACGCGAGGAGAAAAACGCAACAAATTAAAATCTAAATGAAACATTTTCCACAGCTTCATTTCATTAGAGCTCCTCAAACCACGTGATGGGCACCTGCACGAAACAAACCTGCCTTAAAGCACACACAGGGTGGGCACTAAATAAAATAAACTTCACTGTGCTGCCTTAGAGCGCACAGAGGGTTGGCATGAAATAAACTTCACTGTGCTGCCCTGGAGCACACACAGGGTGGGCACTAAATAAAATAAACTTCACTGTGCTGCCTTGGAGAACACAGAGGGTGGGCATGAAATAAACTTCACTGTGCTGCCCTGGAGCAAACACAGGGTGGGCACTAAATAAAATAAACCTCACTGTGCTGCCCTGGAGCACACACACAGGGTTGGAGCAGCAGCTCCCGGCTCCCAGCGCTGTCCCCGCCGTCTGAGGCAGCCCTGAGCCCGGCCCAGCACTCCCGGCTCTTTCCCGAGGCGCTGAACTCTTCCCTTCCTCTGTTCCCCTGCCACACCACAGCTGATTTCCCTCATAACCCGCTAGCAGGCAAGCCTCAGCCTGTCCGCCGTCCCACTTGAAGGGAAGCTGTGGAATCCCGCTGTTTCCTCCGCTGCCGGTTCCGTGTGAGGCCCAGCCCGTCCATCCCTACCGGCAGCTCACACGGCACCGTCCCCATCCCCACCGGCCCTGCAGCAGCGCCGCTGCTCCCACCACGTTTTCCCTTCGGAAGGCCCGGGAGCCCCGGGCTTCATCAATGGGCGAAGGGGGAGAACGAGCCCGGGGGTCCGTGGGTTGCCGGGCCGAACGGGGGAGAGGCGGTGCTGGGGCCGAGCCCGCCCGGGGCCCCGGCGCTGCGCTGCCCGGCCGGGCCCGGAGCCTCCGCGCCGCCCGCTCGGCGCCGCCGGGCCCGGGCCCCGCCGCCGCCCCCGGCCCTGCCGCCGCCCCCCTCAGCCCTGGGCCGCCCTCCGCCCCAGGCCGCCCCGCCTTACCGCCCTCGGAGCAGCCGCCGCGGCCGCCGGCTCGGACGGGCCCGGCCCCTCCTGCGGCCGCGGAGCGGGGCTGGGCCGGCGCCGCAGCCCCAGCGCTGGGCGGGCCGCGGCGGCTGCGGGGCGGAGCGAGGGCCCCGCGGCGGAGCGGCTGAGGGGCCGCTGCCCGGCGCCGGGGCTGCCGTGTGGGGAGCGGGGCCCGAGCCCAGCAGAGCCCCGCGCTGCCCGACAGCGATGGGTGAATGGATAGATCGGGGTCTGCCCCACCACGCTGCGCTGGTTCAGATCAAACCCCCAGCAACCCGCGAACGCGGTCCTGGATTGTCCTTGCTGTCCTTACACGTGTCACGGAGTGACCGCCAGTTCCTCCACAGAGGAGTCTGCGGCACTCAGATTCCCTAAACCAGCCCGAAAAGAGCAAGGGGCGTGCTGACCCTGCCCTGTGCCCACCTCTGAGTGCCCCGGGGCTGATTTTCCGTAGCCCGAGCCAGCCTGGCACCGCGGCCAGCCCAGAGAACCGAGACTGCAGCAGGCGGTGCCCACCGGCAGCAGCTCAGTCCCCCGACAGGAATCTCATCCTCCTGACCGAGATGTTACAGCAGGCAGCAGGTGGAAAAGGGAAAATACTTCTGCTGAAGAGCAAACCAATCCAACACCACCACTAAGTTAGGATTTCCACTCCCACATTTTAAAGGCAATTTTTCTGAGGAAGTGCATTCATAATAAAACCCTTTCAGTTAAAACTAAGAACTATAAGGGCTTGTGCTTCCCTGCTAGGTTTCAGGAACTGATTATTTTTAGAAGTCCTTTGTAATTAACCAGAAGAAGCTTTTGACATTTTTGCCTTCCATCCCCCATCAGGACACAGTAAAACATTGTCCTGTTGCACACCAAGTCCTTCAGCTCCATTTCAGAGAAACCCTCTGGCCCCTGGCAGCAGACACCAGTAATCACTGAAGCATGAGTTAGTGAGACATGAGAGTCTGACACAAGATGATGCTTTTTAAGAACAGCTCACCACATGTGACTGTAACAGTTATCACTACTTTGTTATCATCATTAAATTAGGTTTTGCTCCTAAATAAAAGAACAGAGCTCAACACTTTAAACTGAACAAAACTTGGTTGATATTTTTTTTTCCCCCAACAGCAGCTGTAATGAAGTTTTGGTGATATCATTCCAAAGTTAACTCCACAAGAGTCAAAATTAGATAACTGATCATGTTAGATATATATATATATATATATATATATATATGCATGTGATTGCAGTTGCCCAAGTTGCAAATCTTGGTATTTCCACTCTAGACCAGCCATGAAGAAAAAATGCCACAGGCCCTTCATTTGCTCCAGCACTTTTCTAATTACAGCTGGTGCCATCAGTAAGAGTTACAGACAGAGCAAAGCCCTGCAGGGATGAAGATAACCAGCCACTGACAGCACATCCTGTGGCAACCAAAGCCAAGCTGACTTAAAAATCCAGACTGTCTTCACCACCCCAGGAGAGCCAGTTCCTCACTGTGGTGCCATTTGAGCTTAAAACAGCACAGCAAGTCAGCACACACATGGGTTAGTTGGCTGGCAAGCCTGAACAAAAGCTGTGCAGTATCAAGCAGAACATGTTTTTTAGCTCTCTTTTTCAGCACACAGCAAGTCAAAGATCAATGTTATGTAATACATAATCTAAGGCAAATTAAGGGAAAAAAAACCCATAAAATTCAGTGCTTGGGCAAAAGGTGGCAGAGAGACTTCATTCATGGTGTCTTCCATCTCAGTGATTTTGATACTTGAATAGGAGGAGTACTTGGTTTTTGGGGAGGAAAAGGAATTATTTTGGTCCTATAGCAATTAACAATGGGAAAAGCTAAACTATAAATAAAGGTCAAACTCAGTAACTGTTGGCATTGGTAATAATTGCATAAATTCCATCAATTTCCACAAAATAACTTTATTAGGCAGATACATGAATATAAAAGATTTACAAATATATTAGTGTTTTCACTGCTGGGGTATACAAAGTAATCAATATTTACACACATTAGTAACTCTGTCTCCA
The DNA here is from genome assembly GCF_028551555.1 of Melozone crissalis. Lineage (NCBI taxonomy): Eukaryota > Metazoa > Chordata > Aves > Passeriformes > Passerellidae > Melozone > Melozone crissalis. The sequence goes on from NW_026535816.1 coordinate 6,801,739, forward strand.
AAATACTGCATAAAAATACTTGGATTACTACTATGAAACTGATCTAGCAGCCTCTTTCTCTCTTTGTCAGAGAGCTTTGAATCTTCATCAATAGCTTTCAACAGAGAGAACAGCTCATCTTTTGTGGTCTTCTCCGTGTTGGAGCGATACTCTCTCTCATCCAGCTTTTGGCAAAAGGTATAACCTGAAAGGAAAGGTGAGATGTTCAGAGGATTATCACCACACTCCACCCACACTCCTTTAGATCACATCAGCCATTGTTACAAACTTTTTTTTGCATTTGGGGGCATGACAAGATGACAAAGCTCAGTGGGAAGGGTTACCTGGTATCTTGCTGGGATCCTGGCCTTTCTGCAGGGCCAGCAGTTTATTGCTGACCATTTTGTGCAGTGCCCCTGGGATCTGGAACAGAAAGAGGACAAGGCAACAGCAGCTTTTCCATCAAAGTTCTCCATCAGCTTTCAGACAAACAAAACCTGGCCATTTTCTAGCTCCTACCTTCAACACATCTCTCTGGTTGTCCACAAGGAACAAGATCAGGAGGTCAGTTTTCCCTCTGGACAGGTTTTTATTGTTGATAATAGCTTTAGAGAATGTTCTTTTCACAACCATCCTGTTGTCACTCTACAGAACAAAGGGAAATAATGACCAGAAGAGGAGAGTTAGTGCCCACCTTTGTTCTTCTGAGACATGGCTTTTCCTGTAGTCACCAATTTAAACTACAAAGGCGGTTTCTGACCAGTACCTGGGCAGTCTGGATTTCAGAAAGAGCAAAACAACTGCCAAGAATGCAGATTTACCTCCTTCTGTAGCTTGAGCTCAGAGCTATGTGCTGCAACAGCCATGAAGTACAGCAGTCTCCTGAACTCCTCCCTGACTTGGCTGTCTAGGAGCTTCAAATAGAGCTGAACAGCTTCTAAAGACTGCTCCATCTTCCCATTCACTGGGGAGAGAGAAAGGGATCCATTGCCATATTCATTTAAGTAAATGTTACCATAAAACACCTGAATTAGCCACTGAAGAGATGCCCTTCTCTCTAAACAGAACCTGCCAAACACAGCAATCCATTCTCCCAAAAACCTCTCCCAGGCTGAGGAGAGCTGCTTGCAGAGCCTCTGACAACATCCCACACACAGACCTTCAGCCTGGCATTAAAGCTCCCTTGTAATTAAGTTCAATTACAGTTCAGCCATCTTAAAGGGGGTGAGAAATACTGAAAAAGGAAAATGGTTCTATTAAAAAAAAAAAAAAAAAACCAAAAAAGAATGACCTCTGCTTGTGGTAATAAAGACCTCACAAAACCTGAGGAATATGTCCTAGATACATGGGCTAGTTTGATGAGTTAATTGCAAATTACTTTGTAGAACTTTGCTAAGTTTTAATTTGCCTTACTATGCAGAATAGTCATTTTAGAGTTGTGAATTGTTTAAATGAAGTAGGCTATACTAATATCCTTTATCACGTAGAGAAGAAGAATGGGATATCAAGGGTAAGTATTCCAGTTAACATGAAAAAAGGAGAATAATCAAGGCAGAGAACTTATGAAAAATAAGAAGATCTGGGATAAAATGTTGAGAACTAATACATCATAAGCTTTCTAAAATGGTGTCCAAACAAAATTTAAAAACAAGTAAAGAAGAAAAACTAAAAGTTGCCAATGGGATACCAAGTATGTACAGCTTTCAGTTTAGCTCTTACAGCCTAAATATTTACTATTAGGCTATATTTATATTTCATTTCCCATGGATATCTGACTTCCATGGATACCAGCTAGTACCAAATAATAACACTCTGGTTTCACAGCCATTCTACATACACCTGAACAATGATTACAGAACTGCATACAGTAAGAACCAAAATGTCAAAGAACAGTCTTTATGACTAGAAATTTGAAAAAAACCCCAACCATACATAAAGTCCTCAAACAAACAAACTCAAACCCAAACAAAAAGCCACTTGTAGAAGTCAGCTTTTATTCTCAGCTCCTGAGGTAAACATTCAGTTTCGTAGTACATATTGAGATATGTAAGCATTGGAACACAGCTCTGTCTTACTTACCTAATAGTTCTGCAATTCCTAAATGAATTTCAGGTGCATGGCTTAAGAGTGGCTCCTTTTTTTGGCTGTAGTATCTCCCAATGTTTTCAAACAGTAGCAGCTTCCAGGAATCTGCTTTGTCTGGCTGATCAGGCAGGTTCCTGCTAATATCCACCACCATATGATCAGGAAGATATTCCAAGCAATCAATTGCTGCAGAGAGCCACTCGTCTGTCCTGGAAGACAGAGGGGTTTGGGGTTGTACCTTTAATTGTGGGTGCCCTTCAGAGCTGGCTGCAATGCTTTCCAGAGAGAGCAGGCAGACTGGTTCCTTCATCACACTGAAAACTGAGCGTGCGGGCACTAAAACCCATTGGAAATTCACACACAAGACACCTCACCTGACACACTGGGGCAGATCACAGCCATAAGCCTCTTTTTGTTACGTATTTAATCAAGATGAAAAATTAGTAACCCACAAGTAAACAGGCCCAAGCAGTAAAACCCAAAGTCAATCATGTCCTCTACTGTTAGATAAGGACACAATTATCGCTGGATAAACAGAAACATGAACCTTGATCTGATTCAGACTGGTACAAGTTTTTCTGAGAATGTTTTCACCTCTATGCACAGTTTCAAGCTCAACATTCTTAGCTCTTTGAACACAGTAGGAGAAACTAAACTAGTTCCTCACAAGCAATGTCTCCAGGAAAAACTTTCATGATGATTACAAACCCTCAACGCAACAAAGAATTTCCCCTCTGAACACCATCAGCTACTGTCATTGCATTCAAAACCCATCCCAGTGCTCAGCAGACATTCTCACCAAGCAATTGATATTTACCAGTTATTCCAGTCAAGTCCAACAGGGGGAAAAAAGCTCACATCCCTTCTGCAGCACTGAGACTGCTACATTTGCTACATCCCCCCGAAGCCCACCTGTGCTTTACACTCCCCTGAAAGCAGAAAGTTTGTCAGAGCTGCAGAGGAGAGCAAGGATTGCTTACTGAGAGTCACTGAAAGCCTTGAGGATCTCTCTGTCCAGGTAGTTGCTGGTGATGACATAGCCAGGTGCCCTCCTGGGCTCTGGCAGCTGAGCTCTGATCTCCTGGTGCTCCAGCAGAGACTCCAGCAGAGGGAGGTCCACCAGCTGCAGCAGGCGAGCAATTGTTTGTTCTTGCCACACTTCATTAATAACTGGGGAAGGTGCACACACAAAGCACAGGGAGACTCAGCAATGTGCAAAAGCTGATCCCAAGGAAGATAACTCCCTTCCTCCCATCGGGCCTAACCTAACAGCTTGATTTTACCAAAGCGGAGACTTGCAGTAGCAAAGCATGTGGCTCTTATCAGCTTGAAGTGCCTTTTATCACCACAAAAAGGCAAGAATTACCCATTTGTTTAGTTAGCTACAAGCGTGGGAGAACTGCTTTTTGAATAAATCTGAAGTGCCTTACACTCTTTGTGCTCTAATTTGCAAACAATCTTTGTTCTAGATAAGGGATGAAAAATAAAGCACAACAGTGACACTCTCCTTATCACAGCTTCCTTGAATATTTCCCTATGATGAAACCACAGTTTTGAGTTTCACACAACGCTGAAGGAGTTCACTTCCAGCTAACAGCAGACTATTTGCCCTGACTAAAACCAGCACAATCAGTGCAGGTCACTGAGTATTAGGAATATTTCTAACTCGAATCAACTCATAATACTCAATACCAGCACAAGTAGTGCAGGTAACTGAGTATTATGAATATTTCTAACTCAAATCAAGCTCCACACATTGGGTATTCTTCTCCACAAAAGTCAACGCTGATTTATTTCAATCAAGAGATAATGCCTCTTGTCTGATGAAATAAAAAGGCAAAAGGCAAGCCTGCAACAAATATAATTTGTCTTTTCATGACATGGTGGTTAAACCAAAATACTGTGAGTGTCAGTTTGCCTCCGTCTCCAACCTGAGGGACACAAGTCCTGCAGAGGGATTTTCCTTCTCCCACAGACAATGACTGGGACATTATCTGGCTTACCTCGACGGGACAAGCTGTCTGAGATGTTTACTTGAGGGCTGCTTGCAGGATTTAGACTCAGGTTTTCCCAAAGATCCTCCAAGCTTTCTGGTTTGAATGGGGTAGAGTAGAGCAACGTGCTGTTCTCATATCTGAAATTAAAACCAGTTTGTATATGTATAACCAAACAGACAGATAACCAAATATATGATGCAACATACAGATATGGGTAACTGTCCCAAGATCAAAAATTTTCTCCTGTATAGATGTTTACATAATCCCCCTCATCTCCACTGCCTGACATTTCCTCTGTCCAAGTCACCCAAGAGAATGTATCATACCTGCAAAAATTATTTGCATGTAACAGAACCACTCCAGCCACAAAATTACTGTTTCTCCAAGCAGAGCTGTATGATTTCAATTGCCAGCTCTTTGTTTTAGGGCACTGCAATATCTTTTTGATGTCCACTATCTTTGACATGGATATGCATGTATTGACAGAGTTGTTCCTTTGAGTAAATGAAGAAATGTAACCCGATGGATCTGTGCCCTGCCCAGAAGAAAAACACCTTCATTCTACACTAATAAAACAGGAATAATCCTGTTTAATGACTGTTTGCTAAATATATTCTAAGTCTCACTTTAACAGCTCTTGTGATGGAAGTATTTTTAAATACCACATATAATTAAAGTGATTTTAATTTCTCATGAATTCTCTTTTTAAATAAAGACTTGGGACAGTATGCTTTAGGAAAGAACAAGAGCCAGTGGGAGAGAGGGGAGAAGCAGGACAAAGGAAATATTTTTAATCTCTGTTCCTCTACTTTTTTTCATCAGGGTTGATGCACTCAAGTTCACATTTGCTACTCACATGAATATGTCAGTCAAATAAGGAATTTTGGGTCAATACCATTTACAATCTCCAAAAGTGCACACTGCTAAAACTGCTGCATTAAATACAGCCACCGAGTTTCTTGTACGAATATGTCAGAGTAGGTGAAGAGATGAATGCTTCACAAAAACTGTTGAAGGGAAGTTATGTGGCAAAGTGGCATCTACACGTTCTGCTTTGGGTGGGGTTAGTTAGCACCAGGGATTTCTTTGCCCACCCCTAAAGGGACAGGGAAACAAAAAAACCTCACCATTGCACTTGCCTCTGGTTCTAGGATGGAGTGCAATAGCAGAACAGCAGAACAGCCCGCTACCCTGCCTGGGAACAGGTCATACATGCATAAAGAAACAGCAAAAAAAAGAGGAAAGTTGGAAGTGTAGCAAAGCGAAGATGGTGAAAGGAGAAAACATTTTTTTCTTAGAAGGTGCATGGATTACTGGTTTATGCCAGAGCTAGATGTGCAGTGACTGGATTGCCCTGTTGCATTAGCCTGCTTGATGCATTTCAGCTGGTTATATTGATTTAGATCAGTATGTAAATGCACTTAATTTCTACCCTCTCACCTCCCTCCCCCGAGGCGAGGTGATAACAGAGAAAACAAGAAGCCATGTAGGCTGTGTGGTTTACTCTCTTCAAATTGCTCTTTCCTACCTGTCTTCCACCCACATCTTCACAAACATCTATGCAGTGTCTATTTTTACCCCTTAAACGCACAAGTTCGCTTTTCTCTCCCCCAGAACACATAATGTTTTCCTCTTGTAAACCATTTCTCTTCACCTCCCCGTACCAACCTCTGCGGGGTACACTGCTGGTAATCCTTCTCGAGCTCCGGCTGGCTGGGGGCGTTTGTGAATCTGTAGAGGCTGCAGCTGCTGTCCTCAAACACGGAGCGTTTGTCTTTGCCAAAGACCCTGGTGGAGACGGCCTCGAACACTTTGCAGTCCATCAGCGCCTGGCACACCCGCACCACCTTAGCCCGGGAGATATCCACGTCCCCAAAGTACTTGTTCTGCAGGAGATGGGCAAAGACAACATCCACCGCATCCGAGCCGATGAAGCAGTCGTGGTAACTCTTGAGGTTCTGGCGGCGCTTCTTCACTTCCACTTGAGTCTGGAGGGCGCTGATGATGCTGCTCCAGACGAAGGTGGCTCCGAACGGCTTCTGCGCCAGGCTGAAGCCTGAGAACACACACAAAGCCCGAATTCATGCTGCAGCCTCAGAGAACAGCCCCCTCTCTGGCTTCCAGCTTTCCTCAACCTCGTAAGGGTTTAAAAATCCGTCAGACTTCCACTTTGGCTCGGGTTGCTCAGGCATTAACACTGTGTTACTTCCTCAGCAAGTCTGCCTGCCCTGCGCCCCTGTCCCTCTCTCTCTTTGGTGCTTCCCCTCGCTACACCAGCCTAAAGCTTTGCGACCAGGAGTTCCTGTTTTGTCAGCCTCTCACTTTGTCCTTTTGTGTCCCTTGGTCACCTAATGGTCACCCTTGCAGAGCCACTGCTAAGTCCCACAACCACAAACCAGCTGCGTGCACTCCTAACGCCCCGGCTCCTCCAACACAGCTGGGCAGGGAACAGGGATGAAGAGACTCCTCAGAACCCTGCTTGCTCCAGGATTGTGCACACACACAAGCTACCTAGCTCCGTGCTTAGCACACCACTGACAAGTGCATGGATCCTCTGGAGATGGCACTGACTCCACAGCGATGCCACCAGAGAGCCCTTTGCCAGCACGGCTCCCTCTGTCACCCAGCGCCACTCCCGTGAGCCAGCCCGTCTGCCCTCCCTCCCCCAGTGGAACCGCTGAACTATTACTCATTTACCAGTCTGATTAGAACAAAATGCCAGCAGCCAACAGTTTGACCTGAGGCTACACTCAGCCTCCACAAGGACTCAAAAACACACGAAAGTTTGTTTTTGAGCAGGTGGCACCCAACTGGGGAGAGCTGCGGCCACCAGGGAGGCTGGAATTAGAACGTGTTCTTCACTAAGTCAGATGAATAATTTACTAAGAGTGAAAGCAGAGGAAGAAGAGGGAAATCAAAAGTTGAAGGACAAAATATGGAAGGAGGAGTTGGCAGCAATCCTACAGAAAGCCAGCTGGGATTGTGACAGACCTCAAACCAAATGAATTAACAGTGCAAGGCAGTGTTTGAAAAAAACAACAACATGCAACTCCTTCTGGAACATATTACCACGAGCGTTTTCCACAGGGATGCAGGAGGAGGTTGTTTCTGCTCTGTTTAGTCTGAAGTGGCTTTAGCTAGAGAGGCGTATTCCAGTTTGAGGCACCAAATCACCAATCAGTTTTCAGCTGATGCCCAGCTGCAGGAAAGCCCAAACTGGCAAATAAGCAAGGGGAAAAGGAAAGGTATAGGGGCAGTGAAGACTGGGAAGAGGGAGAGAAAGCAAGGAACACACCACCATCTGAACACAGCAACTCTTCAGAAAGACAGCATCTTTTGTTTCTGAAAAGATTCAAGCCAGAAAAAAAAAAAAAAAAAAAAGAAAAAAAAGAGAAAAGTAAAGCAAAGCAGCTTTCTAACACACAGCATTGAACCAGCCAAGGGAGAAATCTCCCAGAACCTCCAGTTTCCAAAGCTCTAAAAGTACAAGACGGACAAGGTACAGAACTGCTGACACTTTAACCCGATGACACCTTCAGGAAGGCAGAACAAACACAGCGAACACGGAATTCGCTTCCCGCCCTACATTCCAACAGCCAGCTATGCTCTTTGGGAGGGAAGAACCCCAAACCCGACACCACCAAACACACAACCGCGCTGGTTTCTAGCGCTAGAATAAGCACAAGCACCTGCAATGCTTTAACTACCACTCACAGCCTTACCAGCGCTTCGGATCTTTTCTGAGGGAAGCGGTATGAAGCGTGCCATTAGGACAACAACTTTCCACAAAGTTAAGGTGGGGAAAGAAAAAGGGCAAAGGCAGGGAAAGAAAAAGGGCAAAACCGCTTCCCAGCGAGGGCGCCCTGTCAGCGCTCAGGCTGCGCCACCGAGGCACCTGCTCCTAAACCGAGCTGGGGCCGCGGAGCTGCCCGAGCCTCCCCGGCAGCGACTCCGGCGGCAGCTCCGCGGGCAGGGCAGGGAAGAGCAGGGCAGGGTCCCGCGGGTCCCGGCGCTGCCGCCCGGCCCGGAGCGGGCACAGCCGGGACGGGATCCCTGCGGAAGCGGCTCCCGGAGCGCGGCCAAGTTTTGAACCTCCCGGAGCCGGGAAAGGCGCCGAGCGCAGCAGCCGCCGCCGGGAGCCGCATCCCACTGCACGCCGCTCCCGCTCCCATTCCCTGCCCCGCTCCCCGGTACCCCCGGTGCTGGGCCGTACCCGGGGGCCTGGCGGCGGGGCTGCAGACCGCGCTGAGGCTCAGAGCCGCCGCCTTCTCCCGCACCGTGGCCATGGCGAGCGCCGGCTGCTCCGCGCATCGGCCGCTCCAAGGCGGCTCTCGGGGCCCGCGGGGGCGGAGCTGCCGCGCCCCCGCCCCGGGGCGGTGCCCGGGACCGGGCGGGAGGGGCCGAGACCGGCCCGGCACCGCCCGAGACCGGCCCGGCACCGCCCGATGGCCGCGGGGCAGCGGCGGGGGTGGAAGGGAGCCATGGGGACCATCCGGTGTGATCCCCCGGCGAGGCATTTCACATGCCTCTCTTACATCTCAAGCACGGCAGAAGGCTCTCTCCTCTCTACCAAACTTTATTCTTTAGATTTCAAATGTCTTCCCACAACAGGAACGCGCTCGGGGGGCTCTGGTGTGTCTGTGTCAGTGCGCTGCCACCTTCAGTGCAAAGAAACTATTCCGAGCACAGCCCTGGCACCCCAGTTTTGACAGGAGCAGGCAGCACATACTGGCTGGTCAGACAGGATCTGAGAAATGCCATCTTTTGCTGTTTCTTAAAGTAATATTATTATAAAATGCTTTCCTAAAGCACAGTTAAATTTAATATATACATAATTATTGTCAATATAATAATTTGTTTGTAGTTTTATTTAGTGACTTTAAATAGTGCAGCCTGGATGGTCTTGGCTGCGGGAATTCCTCAGACCATAGTGGAAAGAGCTCAGGATAAAAGTACAACCCCCTGTGTCTGGTTTCCCCTTCCACAGCAGATTCCCCCCAATTAGCCTCCATAAACCTGAACACGGGATGCACAAGAGATTGCCAATTATAAAGACACTAAATTATGTTAATTTATTCATAAAATCGTTTGAGACCAATGTATTTTTAACAGAAGTCCTAGTCCTAACAAAAGCCCCAGTTGCGTCAGATTCTTTCCAACTGTTATAAAAGACTTTTATAGCAAGGAACAAAGCAGAAATAAAAGAAACAAAGCAGAATAAAAATCTATTTCCATTTATTTCCAGGTCATCTAGAAATACTCCTACCAGCTACAAAAGGATCAAGAGAGTGGTTATGTTTTGAAGAACTTAAAAACTTCAATTTTCAAGAATTTCTGAGTCTCATGTAAGACCTGTAGGGTTTAATTAGAAGCATAAAGCAGAAACAGAGTATTTAAATTCAACAGCCACAATTTCAGACATGTCTGTTGATTAACTTCCTCATGTCAATTAAGTGTTTGCTCAAGGATAAAGATGGTAAAGGATAAAGACCCACGTTCAGGTCTTGTCTGATCATGGAGGGAGAGAAGGCAAAATGGAAACCTGCAGCTCACAAAGGGAGCAATGATGCACACCTGCGTGCAAAATGCAAAAAGCTTTTCCCATAATGAACCTGGAATCTGGGCTGCCAACCAGGATGGGGAAGTGACAGCATCTGGAATTTCCAGATATTCTGAGCACTGCTCTTCCAGATAACAAAGGAGATCAAATTGGATATAAGACCTTACACAAAGTAAAAACATGAGAAACACATCAATAGAAAATATTCTATTTTATAGGGGTGCGGTTCTATTCTATAGGGGTGCTGCTGTTTTATCTGCAACAGATCAATGTTTGGTTAAGTGACTGGGAAATGTTATGTGTTCATGAAAAAAAAACACAGGAGAAAGTTTTAATTTCATAACTTAAAAAAAAAAATGGAATGACACCAAAGCTGGAACATAAACTGTTCTAAAACCCAGAATTGTTCAGTGTTCCAATTAGTATTCAAATTTTAAACACCAAAACAGACAGTGACTTATGTCTGAAAATTGACTAGGAAATAAAGAGGGATTTTTGCAGAACAGTACCATCCAATTTTTTATTTTCAAATGAATTCAGATTCCACTTTCTTGAATGGTTAACATAGAACTCTGCATTTCACATGCCTCTCTTACATCCCAATCACGTCAGAAGGCTCTCTCTTCTATACCAAACTTTAGTCTCTAGATTTCAAATGCCTTCCCACAACAATAAAGCTTTAAAGATTAAGTGTATATCAACATAGCTTAAATGTATATGTACATAAAATTTATTGCCATTGTCATCAGGATCTGTTGAAGCCAATAGTTTTCTGTTTCTGAAAAAGCAAAGCAATAATTACCATAAAAATTCAGAAAAATATTCCAGTTATTTAGAACAGTTACACTTCTGTTTTTTCCCCACTTAAATATCAACAATGCCTGTATTCACTACAGTGGTGAAGTTGATGAAAGGAGTACATTATAAAGAGTAACCCTTAAAATGTTGCTCCATTCCATTGACAAATGTCGAGACAAATTAAAGTTCAGCATTTGGTTCACTGTCGCACAGAGATCCTCATGGAAGGGAAAATCAGCAGCTTCTGGTACAGAAATTGCTACAATTATCAGGGCATTGTCAAATCTGCTCTACTTCAATGCCTGAGGATGCAAAGGCCAGTGCAAAAGGTTTTCAGTAATGAAAGGGACCCATAAAAATGGGAAAACTCTTCTCTAGTGTGAAAAACGCCAGTCTCTTGTTTTCAAAATGTTTAAAGTTTAATAGTAATCAAATGGTTATAAAAATAGTAATACAATTAGAGTAATAATAATTTGGACAATTTGAATTAGGACAAAATGAGACAATAGAGACAAAGAGTTACAGACATCCAGGTACCTTTTTCTGGGCAGCACGAGCCCGAAAAAGGACTCACGTTAACCCTTAAAAACAATAACCTGTTGCATATTCATGCACCTCATACAGGATGCATAAATTCCATTCAAATACAGGATTCTGTCTGGTCATCGTCAACTTCTTCCTCTTAATCTTTACAGTGCCTTCGAGGTGGGAAGAACATTTCTTCTGATGAGAGGGCAATAAATTCTTTTTCTCTGAAAGATTCAGGTGTCCTGTGACTGCTGTCTCGCTGCGAGTCCTTTCTTTAAAAAAAGTATCCTACATAGCATAGTTTCTATTTTAACTTTTTTTTTTATAACCTAAAACTATATTTAACACAGTACTTAATTAATACAGCATTGCTTTCTAACACAACACATATAATATTCATTTGAATATTTGCAAAAAGCCAATCATAAAATACACAATTTTCACATCTGGTAATCTCATATTTAAGAATGTGAACAGCTATTCACACAAAACAGCAGATTGCAAAGGGCTGTTTGACAAGCTGGACAGATCTGAGGGTGGATTACAGAGCTGGCACAGGGGATCTCCCTTAGTACTGACTAACAGGTTCTGCCATTCGCAGCTCAGAGCAGGAGCATTTCTTGGGGCTGAGCTCCACGGGCTGCAGAGCACAGACACTCTCCCTTAGGATGCAGAGTAGGTTACTCACAAACTCACTCTGCTTCGTCCCATTTCCCATCCTCATAGGAATTACAAAAGAGGATGGCGTAGTGTCACAGCTCTTGTCACAGAGAGCAGCAGGGACAAGTTCCCAAGGATTTCTCCTAGGGAAAGGCAGTGAGAAGCTCAGAGAAGAAGAGAAAACAGTTGTTATCTTTACTTGCTGCTCCTGTTGTTTGGCAGATGTGGAATGTGTTATGGAGCATGTTTACCCAAAGTGATTTGTTAATTGGATTCTGCTGAGGGTTGTTTGGACTGATTGGCCAGTTGGATCCATGTGTGTCATGACTGTTTGGAGAGAGCCACAGGTTTTTCTTTAGTATCTCTTTAGTATGTAATTTAGTTTAGCACTAGTGTAATATAGTATAACTTATAGCTATATACTTCTAGCTTATATACTTATAAGCTATATACTTATAGCTCTATAGTGTATAGCTCATAGTGTGGCATTTGTTCAGCTTTCTGAACCATGGAGTCTGAGCACATTATTCCCTACATTGGGGTCGCCCTGCATGGATAGGTGTTCCAGATTGCAATGCAAGATGTATTCTATTACCATCTGTATGGCAGATTATCTTTTGTCAAATGGGGAGTTTGCCTTACCTCTCTCTCTGAGTGACCACAATCACTCCTCCCTGCTGATAACAGCTACTGAATGTCACTGCATGGCTGATAAGAACTATAACATCCCATTGGGAGATGTGAGCCCAGAGGGAGGAGCCAAGCATTGCTACCCAGATATAATCCAGAGGTTTTGAGACACCAGCACGGCTTCTCCACAGGATTCCCCAGAGGAACAGCAGCTGCCTCTCCTCCCACTGGATCTTCAGAGGAAGAATCCATCCTTCTCTACAGGATCCCTGCTCCAGCAGAACCACTCCTGACACTGCAGGAGGGCTGAGCCACAATTCCAATGGGACTGCCACCAACACCCTGACCCACAGGGTGTCAGGTTGGGTTCTGATTCTGTCAGTGTTGTTCTAGTTCACTGCATTGTTTATTTTGTCCTTTTATTTTTCTTCCCTATTAAAGAACTGTTATTTCCTGTTCCCATATTTTTGCCTGAGAGCCCCTTAATTTAAAATTTATAGCAATTGGGAGGGGTGGGGAGGGTTTACATTCTCCATTTCAGGGGAGGCTCCTGCCTTCCTTAGCAGACTCCTGTCTTTCCAAACCAAGACGGCAGGTGCAGGTTCTGAGGGATACAATGATTCCATCTAGTGACCACAGAGCACACCTGGCCTGGGTGAGGGCACCACTCACTCCTGAAGGGCGGCTCTGGAATGTCATGGTGAAGTGAAATCTGTAAGGATTCCACCCTGGCCTTTCTGAAGGGCCTGGAACAATGAACAAGCTGCCAGGACAGAAGGTTCTGGCGATAAAGGGAGCATTGTCCAGGAGCTCCATGCTTGCAGTGGCAGGCTGGAATAGCGATGTGTCTGCGGGAGCACGGCGGGCAGGGCAGGCTGAGCTGTGCTGCTGCACACTGACCCCCGCTGGAACACGGAGTGCACTCGTACAGAGCTCCTAGAAAGCTCACACTTTTGTATGTCAACTTGGAGATAAGAAATGCTGACCTTAGAAATGTTACGGAATTAGGATAGATGTTGTTGAGACAGAAATGGAGTTAGAAAAGAGTTTCAAAGGATGGTTTTACAAATAAGACTAGATACTTTAGAGAAATAGAGCTATAATACTTTAGATATTTTAGGTATTTAGAAATACTTTAGATATTTAGAAAAGAGTTTCAAAAGATGGTTTAACAAATAAGACTAGATACTTCAGAGAAATAGAACTGTAAGAGATGTGTTGTAGTAAGACTCACGAGGAGTTGTTTTAGATGATTAGTTTTAAGGCATATACAGCATAGTGTAGTAAAAAACTGATATAAACACTTGTAAGTGTATTGTAATTAGAAAATAGCTTCTAATTGTGATAGCGTGAATGACAACATCTGTGTTGTCTCACTTTACTCATAAGACTAAAAACAGAATAAAAGTTTTTAAAATACTTCTCAGTTGTCCCATCTCTAGGTGAAGAAAAGAGTATTGTCACTTTTTTTGGACAATACTATTTTCTTGACCTAGAGCTCTCTACAAATCCATTTCCCACGCTCCAGGAGCAGCCACAGCAGCTGGCACACACTGATCCTCCAGGTGCCTCAGGGCAAGGAAGTGGGAATGAAGCAACCTCACCACACTTGTGAGGTCACAAGCCCCCATTTCTCAGTCCTAATAAAGAGAAAAGATTTTGTCTGAAGTGGATTTTCCTACTTTTCCCTCTAGTGGAGGTTTCCTGGGACTTCAAGCACGATTAGATGCTGTGACCAGAGACTGACTTCACTGTCCCTAAATGAGTCCTGGCACTGCTGTCTGAATTACAGTTCCTAAGAAGACATTACACTTCTGTCTCAGGTATGGGCTACTGTGTATTAAAGAGATCCTGGAATGTATGTTAATAAGTTTTTTCTTAATATTTCTACTTGTAATATATCTAGAACGACCTAGGAAATTCAAAGAATATAATCATCCAAACATTCTAGGTCCAAAGCATACATGGAACATGAATTTACTAATATCATAAGCAAATTTCAGCTGCAAAGTCTTTTAACTAAAAATTTGCACCTGTCAGCATTTTAAAAACCTACAAGTCACCTACTAAAATCAGTAACAAATTTCTAACTTCTAAGAAAAGGATATTGCTTACACTGATACCATATTGTCAAACTATGACACATATTAACTAGAAAATTTAAATATCTATATTTCTTTAATTATTCATAAGTTTTTCATGTTCAAAAAAATTTTTGCACTATACAGCAAACCTCTCCCAACCAATTTTATAGCCCTGATCAAGCCATGAACCTGGCTGGTAAAGAAAAATATTTAGTATGCAAAGACTCCTCTGAGAACAGTGAAGGCTCAGTGTCCTCTGCAGGCCAGAAAGCTGCTCAGCCAGAAGTGCAATGAGACACTGTGAATAATTGATGCTCTCATGAAAATATATTTTCTTTAGTGTCTGCTCTGAGATGTGACCAGGAATAGAGCAAAGCAGGGTTTAACTGAGGAATAAAGGAAAAAGACTTTATTAACTTACAACTATATGTAAAAAGAAACACACGCAGAACTCAGAATGAAAACTTTCTGAAACATTCCTCCTCCCCCCCCTCCCCAAATTTCTAACACATCACAGTAAGACAAAACATTGGATTCTCAATTCAGTTACTACTCCTCAGATAACTCTCAGTCTATCAACACTCTTCAGATAATCAATTCTCAGTCCATCAAGAAGAGAGGAGTCTCTCTTGTACCACAGGCTCCTCTAGGAAATACAGTTGAAACTTCTTGTGTTTCTATGTCTATTGTTTAAATTTTATTATTTAATAAACAGGTTTTTTTCCACTTTTCTCCAAATATTTTCTCCCAGACTGGTTGGGGAGAAAAGCCAATTAAATCTACTTTCTTAAAAAAAACCCTTTAAAAAGTTCTCTCCAAAATTTGCTCTAAACCAAAATAAATACAGGTGGTAACTTCACTGTGGGACAAGTTCCATGTTCCTCCTCCCCAGTGAGCACTTGTAAGAAATTGTAGAGAATTCCTTAAAGTTTGTCAGAAGGTTTACATAGTATGTACTGTATGTAAAATTTGAGATAAAAAATGTTTTTAGAAACGTTATGGAATAGAATAGACATTGTTGAGAGAGAAATGGAACCAGAAACAAGTTTTAAAGAAGGGGTTTATAAATAAGATTAGATATTTTAGAGAAATAGAACTATAAAAGATGTAGTGGGACTTAGGAGGGATAATTTTAGATGATTGGTTTTAAGATATTTATAACATGTTGTAGTAAAAGTTCATACGTAAAGAAACACTTATGATGTATTTTAATGAGGAAATAGTTCATTTCTGATTGTGATGGTGTGAATTATAACATTTGTATTGTTTCACCCTTCATATGAGACTGAAAATGGAATAAAAGTTTTTAAAACAGCTCTCAGTTGCCGCATGTCTGGGTCAGAAAAGGGCATAATCCCACCAGCACTCACTATTGGCACCAGCTTAATGGGATAGCAGGAGCTAGTGGGTGAGGGGGGAGAAAAGTGAGAACTCTAAATGGATTTGCTGAGCAAAAGTGAATTCCTGATTTTGACCCTTTGTTTTGATTTTCTTAGAAAACAGCTGCATATCCTATGTGCTCTGGGGCAGAGAATCAGGCTTCTTGTTTCTGTTAGAAGCAGGAATCTATAATTTACATTTTATATTACTGTACAATGTGCTGAGGCCGCCTAACTCAATTATGCCGTATTTGCCAGGCCCATGGTTTAGGATAGGAAAATGTCCTGAGAAGAATCCTGCAGAATTTTACTACCCCACTAAACTCAAAGGGAACTTGTACAGTGCATGTCAAAGAGAAAGTGACAGTCCCTGGCTGAGCATTCCTTTTACCTGGTTTGTGGGGTTTATTTAAGGCAGCTGGTCCCAGAATTGCAACACTTGGATTCTCACAGAACATGTGAGCACTCTCTTCAACTCCTCCAGTGCAAAGTCCATTGGCTGTGGTCAAATTACCTCTAAACAAAGTTGCTGGAGCCTGCACTGAAACAAGTAAGTGTTCCCTTATTGTTGTTTGCTAGGAAAGCTGTGGGGACAGCAATTTCTGTATTCTGACCAACAACAAAAATCTGGGAGGTTTCAGCAGCCACCAAAGCTGCTTTACTTAGGGAAGAGCTCTAAATCCTCATTCTCCCAGAGCTTTGAGCAAGCTGCCCGTTTGACCTAAGCGCATAATAAAACATTGATGCTCCAGCTTTTATTCAATTATCATATCACTTACCTTCTGTTGCCACAGCAAAAATATCTGATACATAAATAATGCACAGACAAATCACTCTAGCAGCCAGCACAGTTAGAAAGGAAAGGATGATGCAAGCCAACATAATTTTACTTAAAAGATCTTTCAATCACATGTTCTGGGAGTTTGAGAAGGCTACAACATGTATTCCCAATTATACAGTTTACAGTTTCAAATAACACATGTAAATAAAAACCTCATTTATTCATAAAAACTAAAATGAAGGGCCTTAGCTGCTCCTTCAGTCCTGCTCATGGGCTCTGCTGCTTCCCTCTACCCTTTGGGCATCAGGTAGCTAAAAAACCCAAACAAAACCAACCAAAATTAAGCACACACAAAGAAAAGAGAATGCCCAGTGAAACTTTTAAAAGTAAGAACCCAAGACATACTCAGGACAAATGAGAGAGCACAGCCCTGAAATGCTTGTTGCTGTTTTCCCTGACTCACCATTTATTTTTCTCCTTTATAAAAAGCTTGTTCTCTGTATTTGTCCTGTATTCTTTTAAGAAATCAAATGAAAAAAATTTAATATGGTTTTCTCTTCTTCAGTTTCTAGAAATGAAACAAAGATTTGTTAGGTTATCTATGGAAAAGGCAAATAGCTAATGCAGAGCAAGTAATTTTGATTGCCTAAGATACTTACCCAAACTGCTGATAGTAGGAGCTGCTTTCCTTTCTTAAAAAGCTGTGTGCATTCAGCTTCTTCCTTATTCTTTTTGAAAAAAAAAAAAAAATAATCTTCAGAAATTAAAAGCTGTGTCTGAAACACAGCATTGAAATCTTCAGGATTGCAGCCGGACATTCTCTGCCCTCCTGCTTCCCAAAGTATTTTTTGGAGAAAACAACAATCAATTTCATGGGAAAATGACTCCTTTTATATTCATCTTGGTTTGGGAAGAAGCTTATACAGAGAGCCATGAAAAAAAAAAATATTCCAGCCTCCAGAAGCTCCTTTTTCTGCAAACAAGTTGCTCAGAGAAGGGGTGCTGTGGATCTTATGGCCAATATCCACAGCATGGGATGGGGGTTCAGCCCTCTGTGTGAGGGAAAAGCAGTGCTAAGAACATCCAGGGTAATTCCTTGTGGCTGGGGGACAAAAATCCCACAACTTTGAGCACCTTTTCTTCTCAGGCACACAGAGATGACATCCTAGTCCAGCAAGAAAGAGAACAAATGAGAAGAGTGAAGTTCAGGTAAACCCCACCTGAATCACGGCAGCAGATTCTCTCTTGCCTCAACAGTCAGGCTCCTCACTCACCACAGCAGTGCAAGATCTGGCAGCTGTATTGTACAAATTCATTCAGAATTAAGAATTAATTCAGAACCCAGAATTAAAAAATTCAGATCAACCAGACATGCTCACTTCAGTCAACATAATGGAAAAAAAAAAAAAAAACCAAACCCAGCAGTAGAATTGTATTTCTTCATGTCGCAAGCAGAAAATATAGGAAAAATTCCAAATTGCCAATGTGTTTCCAACAATCTTGACTTTTCAAGACTTCTTGTTTCAATAACAAATGACTAAGCATTGTAAGGTTTTTGTTTAAAAGGTGTTTTCACTTTAATGGGTTTAGTTAATAACATCATGAATGGTACAAAACTGTCCTTTTTCACATTTCCATACATTGTATTATGGACCACCTGAAAATCTGGACTAAGAATGCATAGTGTCTCTTAATTAGCCCTAGCTTCATTTTTGCCATATGTAGAACAGATATGCAGAAAAACATGCATTTATTACCAATGACATGTTAATATTAGCTTAAATAATAAAATATGGCAGAATGTGCACCGTGGAATGCACAGGTTCATAATAGGGTAAAGAGAGACCAAATGTCAAGTGCTGGCAACAAAATAAGAAATGGTTGGTGACACACTGACATTTTGTGACCATAGTATTAGCTTTCCTGCTTTAAAATTGTTTTAAATAGTAGTAAATATTTAAATAATATTTAAAATATATTTCCTATGGGAATCATTTACTTGGAAGACAGCCTGTAAGATCTGACTTTTTAAAAAGTAGTATTTCATTTTGACAATATATGAATACATTACATGCCACAGAACCTCCAAGACCCTTAAGTCCTTAGCTGTTTTCAGAAATAATTTCTCAATCCAATTTGTGTCTGATTTTTTGCTAGCAAAACTTTGGGAGTAGCATCTCAAAGCAAACCTGCCTTTAAGGGCAATGCTGTATTTGAATAAAACCAAACCCAGTGTAAATTGGGATGCCACACTAAAGGATAGAATAGAGGAATTAAAAGCCAAATAACTGATTATGCAATTGGTTTCTTTCCCGTTCTGCTGATTCATAGTCTAAGGAGGGCTTTGTTCCTTCCCAGTGCATCTTCTCTTGCAGTCAAATCAGTGCTCAATTTCCACTGTCATATTAAGGGATGAAGACCTCACTGTTACTCCAAGGGGAAAAAATCTGAGGTGTGGGTGCAGACTTCATTATCTAAAATGCGACAAAACAAAGGATTTGTGCAAAAAAGAGTAATTTGTACATTGACTTTTTCATTAAGTTTGCTTCAGTATAAAAAAACCTGTTCAATCCTACTAACAAAGCTTTGCTTTGATTTATGACCCTTCAACACACTCAAGAGTTTCTGGTTTTACTTATTCTGGTTTGGTAAATTAACAATCTAGCCACCATTTCTGCACCCCAAGACAAAGATGGAAGCTCCATTATATTAATCTTTAATAGTCTGGGGCAGGTAATTTTATTCAAGACAAGTTTTTCCTGTCTTCTACAGGCACAGTGCTTGTTTAACTGGCCTTGGGAACAAAACAGCCAAAAATAAGCCAGGTCACTTTCTATGGCAGTGCAGAGCATCCTGGCCCCCCACCTCCCTTTTATTTTAAATGGTTGTTGCTAAAATTACTTCCTTTTTAAACAGAGACAAGCTACTCCAAAAGCCTCTCATTTATTTTTTTTTTTACGTTCTAAGGACTGAAAGCAGCTTTCTAAAGCTACTTCGAGATTAGAAAATCCAGACTAAGTACACAGTAGTGGTAATCTTCTAGAAAGCACAGAGAACCCTCTCAACTCTCTGCTGCACTAGGAAGGGGTGTGAGAGAGACAAAGCCTGACCAGCTCTTTACTACACCATCAAGGAGCTGATTCCATTCTTCCCTCAGTCTGTATCCTCATGATTTTTAAAACCACAGACTAGGAATTTCCAAACTGTAACGTGACCACGGAACTCTGCCTGGGCAAGTAACTCCCTGTCATCAACCTGCAGGCACTGCCAGCCATCCCAGTAAGGGATGGAAATTTGGGAATGCCCACTGGTGATTGAGGAGTGTACCAGGCACGTTTCTACTCCAGTGTGCACATTTACATTAAAATCATTTTGCCTGATTGCTGCCAAGGCTGCTAACTCTGCTGGTTGGGTTTCACTCTCTGAACTCACAGGACTGAAACCACAGAAATTCCTTAATCCCACAGCTACCCCTCTCTGCACCGTGGGAATTAATTAGCTCCATGATTGCTCTAACAATCTGCACATTCTGCCTAACCCCAAACCCACCTCCTCTCCTTGATAACTGCAGACACAGCAGTAGCACAATGTGTCATTAACACGACAGTGACCTCCCTTTTTAAAGCAAAACCACCAGGAAGGGGCTTGAAAAAAGGCAAGGGCATGCACCCATTTCTGTTCATAGCAGTCTGCACACAAATTGTAAAGGAGAATTATTGCTTTGTAAGGATGAAAAGCTTTGGAAATACAGTAAACGTCCTACAAGGTTCTAAATCTAACCAGCTAAAATTCTGTACATACTTTATTATTCAAACCTCTATTTGCTTACTCAAGATCAAATAATTTCATTTTCACATCTATTCATTAAACTCTTTATAGTTCTACGGTCTAATGAATATTTAACAACTAAATAGGATCAAAACATGGGGGAAAGGTCACATGGCAATGAACATTACTTCATTTGGCCAATGAATAGTGAACCCTGCTCTCTTGGCTGAAATTAAGGCACTAAGTGGCAGTAAAAGGATAAAGGAATGAAGGGGTTTTTTGACATTTTCTGAAAAAAGACCAACATGACTTTTTTTTTAGGACGCCAGTAGAGTACATCTCCATTCTGAATGACTCAGTAAGGCATTCTATTGGCAAACTCAAAGAAAATGTTCTCCTGATCAGAGCCCATTACATTCATTGTCTGAGTGTGACTAGTGGCACTACTAAGTGTTAACAACCTGGAGGGGGGAGAAAAGCTACAAAGATGTCTGAAGACTTGAAAGGCACCAAAAAGAGAACAGCTCTGCAACTGCCAGTTCTACAAACAATTATGTAAGCTGTGTTTAACACTGCATATAGTCTATTTTCAATCAACAATCTTTGTTGACCAAGATAAAGTGTAGTAGCTCTTCATTTAAACTCTCAGTTAATCAAGTGCTAGTTTAGTAAGAAATTTATTTTCACATACCAGAAAATAATTGCAGTGTCTAACACAACTACACTTAAAGCAAAACTAGTCTAGTATGCATTATGCATTATTCTGGTTAACACTGAAGCAAACCTGTATAAACAAAAGGGTTACCTCGAGATACATAGTTTACAATATAAAATCAACATATAAATGAATAGGATTTACTGAAAACAATGGAAAGTGTATTACAAAGATACATGTAACAATTTTAACCACAATATTTCCTCTGTGAAAAATACAACTATTAGTGAGATAAAATGTACAATTGATTTTTTTTTTCCAAAAGAAAAAAAAAACCACAGTATAAAGGAAAATATTTTTTTCTTCAAAACAGGGAAAATAGTTAAGGTCATTGTCTTTCATTACAATATAATTTGACACAAAAGCAGTCATAGGATTGCACCAACTCCATGTTCGGTCTCCCAAACATGACAATAGTAAAAGGAGTCCATAAAGCATAATGAAATTTCTGGATTTTATGATGGCAATATACGTATGCAGAAACTGATGTCACTCCAGCTCTGTTCACAAAATGTACAAAACTCTAAATTTGGTGGCCAGACATGTATAAATTAGTTCACCCCAACGCTGACTTTTCTCTCACTTAGTCAGGGATGGAAAAATCTGTAGTAGTTTAAGTGTTGTTATCTGTTGAGCAATAAAAAAGAAAAAAAAAGTATATGTAGTGCATGCTTCATCACTTGTCAAAAACATTTCTGGAAATAAAACTAAGTTATCCAATAGTTTACAAAATCAAAAATAACTCTTCAGGTTAAAAATGTGGTTAGGTTTATGTTTAGTTCCATCTCCAAAGGACTGATTTCCTTGGCAGCATCACTTTTCCTTAGCACGAGCCAAGGCACAGAGTTCCATAAAGAGAAAAAAAAATGGCTATGAACAAGAATGCAGTCTGGCATTGTGAAAGAAATCAGAGCCTCTCTCTGAGCTTTCTGTTCCATCAGGTTAGTGCCATAGAAAAATGTGGGATTTGGGACACATTTCTGTTAGGAGCATTTCTGCTGGACACGATTCAAGAGTTCACCAAACTTTTCAAAAAGATCCTCCACCCATTTTATGTTTTTCATGCACAGCTGCACGATCTCCTCCTGGCCTAGATCTGCACTTGTCTTCTGAACAGAAGAAATCTATTCAAAAAAGAGAAGGAGGGGGAGAGAGATGCACACACACATTAGGCTGCCAGAATTGGAGAATTTTCATTTTTATAAAATTCTGCAGTTAAATATAAACCTTCTCTGCCAGAAAATCTTTGAGTTTTAAAAACAAGGGTAATGCCCCCCAAAATGCATTTCTTAACAACTAAGCCAGAGCTCAACTCTTGTATTTCTACTACCTGAAATATTTCCAGCAAGGATTTGCAGAAGAAAGAAAGGCACAGCATTCTAAGACCAAAAAAATCCCTTTTAGATCCAAGGAGTTAAATACACTGTCAACATTTGTTTTGTTTATTTTGGATAACACTGAAGAACACTTCAGGGAATCCCACAAACCTTGCAAGCCTCACATCTGAATGTTCTAAGCAGCAGCTCCCATTAGGGCCAACCCATGTGGTCAGTGAAGCCTTTGCTTGCCACAAAAAATTAATTAAAATAGGAGAGAACAAAATAGTTGTTTTCTCATTTACCAAGAATGACAGAACAACCTCTCAAGCTGGACTCAATTCCCTCAGTGAATGCAAAGAATGAGAGCAATACCTACCTCTTCTTTACATGTTAGATATATGTGATATTTGTAATGATGGAGTGAGTGATACAAAGAATACAACTGTATTTTTTCTGGATCTACTGTAAACTCCTGCAAAAAGAACAATTATTTTAGGCAAATTCATGTTATTTACCAGGAGACATGACAGACATTATCTTCTGTAAACAATTTTTTTCAGCAATTCAGAAATTGAGTGCTTCATTCAAATCATGATTGTGACATACCTGGCAAACTGTGATTCCCCTTATATCTTAATTATCTCCTATCTCCACTTCCCATGTTGTTTTATCAAAACCAGGTGTGAGAATGTTTTCAGTCATCCTGAATGCACTGCAAACCCAAAATGGGTAAGACACACCCTTCTCAAGAAGTACTCCAAGAACTACCAAAGTTTAACCATTATTCTACCAGATTGATGGCTATCCTTGCAAAAGACATAGACTTTGTGCTTGAGAAAGCTGATTTGTGCTTACCTAAAAATTAGGTTAATTTGGCCAGAAATATGAGTGTGAGCTATATGTACAGGTCATTTGTCAAGCTACTATTTACTGCAGGGAGATGAAGCTAAGAAAGCCAAATCTAGTTAGAGTGTTCCCCAGGAATTCTATGGAAATAAACAATATGTGCTTCTCAAATTTTTTCCGTGTTGTTTTTTATTTTTTTTTAATTTAAGACACACAGCTTCATTCCACCATTGAAAATGAGGACTGGAACAAGATAGAGCTCAATTTTTAAGAAGGGTTATCTGATCTCAGATTTTACAGGGTTAACACTATTTTTACTAAATTTTTGATCTAGAAGTCATTGTGTCATTTACTTTGCAGCAAGTGTAAGAAACTGTTATTATGATTATTATATATGTTATTATTATAATATGATTTATTATGATCTACAGCAGCAATGGTGAAGGCAAATTGTTGCTGCTCCAGCAGCCCAGAAAGCTGACAAACCATGTTTCACATGAGTTATAATAATGATTTAATGTACTCCTTTAAATGTTGGTTTTTAACATTCCCTTGTGACAGAAAAAGCACCTCTCTCAAAGATTTTACATTTTGATCAACCAAACAAAGCAGCTAACACGTAAAGCTGTGTTTTATATAAACATGTTTATCACAGCACAAGTCAGATGGTGGCAGCAACAAACCCTGTGAGCACTCACCTGTGCTGATTTAGTGGTTGATTTAGAAGCCCTCAGTGTTTTCTTGTTGTAAGCTTTACCATTCATTTTGATCTTGGACACAGATGTCCCTCCACACTTTGTCTTGGAATCCCGAGTGACCACTGTCAGTTCAGGAAAGTTTTCCAAAGCGTTCTTCAACAGAGCACATAAAGACAAAGGATTAGGAAAAAATCAAGAATGGCCACATTGGTGATAAATTGGCCTTCTTTGAAAAGATTAGAGTGCAGCCTATTAGGAAAAAAATTATTCTTCCACAAAGACCTGATAAAGTGTCTTTATCAGATTATACAACCAAATCTGGTTTGGAAAGGATGACCACCTGCTCCTGACTACTGTAATTTTTCAAGACCAGCAGATCCTTTCACTGTACATCAGATTAACATCTGTGATTCTCTCACTAGAAAGAGAGGGGGAAAAAAAGCTCCACAGGGCAATTTTTATCTTCTGAATTGCTTTCCATTCCATTTCTACCCAAGAATTCCTAAGGCTAAGTTACTTGAAGATCTCTAAGTATTTCATGCATAGTCAGGCACGCGGGCATTGGATGCCTAAATATCTTCATAGGTTTTGTCCCAGATTTTGCAAATTACAAACTAATTGCATATCATCAGATCTGTAAGGCAGAAAAGCTTATGCACAGTGAAGTAGAAGGCTGGTTCAAAAAAGTACAAGTTGAAGACATGTTAACTCATGAGAGTGAACTGCATTTCTGTCAGCTTCAATTCTACATTATTTGCATGAGTAAATTTGAATCCAATTTTGTTGAACAAATACAGCATTATGTTAGCAGCTGCTTTGAAATAGTCCTGCTATGCTACATAATCTGACCCTGGACAATATGTTTCACATTAAATAAACATACATCTTTGTATTACACTCCACCACGAGGCAAAAAACTACACATATGGAAAAATGAATCAATGCAGCTTAAGGACCTTACTGGGACTATTGGGTTAAAATATGAAGTTGACTTCATTTTTATATTTTCTTTTAATACACAGTACCTGACTACAACAACCTCCCCTGCCTATAATTTATTAGCTCTTTATCTATATCAGCCATTTTTTCCTTTATTAAGCAAACCTCTCAGTAAACAGCTATTAAATCTCCTGCACAGTGGTAGCAGAAACCTTAACCAGCCAATCTGTGCATATCCAGTCTTCCTTGCAGTACTTCCAAAGTGGAACAACTTACACAGGTTTGAATTATTTAGTTTTGCTATCCACTGAAATTGCCTTCCTCAAGGCTGATTTGGAGTGTCGAGGGGCTCTGGCCACTTCTGGAGAATTCCTAAGAACCAGAACAGTTCTGTGGCCACATCACTGACCTACACCAGACAAAAGTGAACTGGAATGAAGAAGTAAATACTAGTGATTACTGCATCTTTTGGATGATCATCCCAAAATGTTCCCCAAATGCCACACCATTATTTTCAAATGAAGTTTACACATTTCAGCTGAGGTGCTTCGCTTACTGATCTTCAACTAAAGCAACAATAATATTTCATAATTTTGTTTGTAACAACTATTACTCAAATGATGCAATGAACTGTCAGAACTACAAAAATGTTACAGGCAAAACTACCAAACACTGACAGTGCTAACATATTCCATATTAACTGTATCCAGTATTAAATTCATCCTTGCCTATCAATGCAAACCAGTAAAAACATTCAAACTGAATGGTATCAGTGAATGACAAATTATACTTTTAACCTATTGCTTTCTTCAGTGTCTCATTCAACTCCAATATCTGATTATTTCATTAAAGGTGGAACAGAAACCTTCTGTATCTTAAAGAGCATCAAACACATTTTCCTAACCAACACAAGCACTTATGATGACAAGTAGGCATTTCATTTTTATCCAAGACATCGACCCAAGGATGGCACCAGTTGGCATTGTTACATCTGAAGAAAAACAGAAAAGGTTTTCTGTCCTGCAGATGACATCACAAGCAGATCCTTTCCTGACATCCATGAACTCCATTAACATCTTGCAGATGATAGGATGGAATATAGTCTGAAGTGAACTTCACAGACATGGTACATAATCTGCTGCTCTTCAGAGATATGATACATAATCTGCTGCTAAGTGAACACACAGCAAAGATATTGTATTCACTATGAACTCCAGCTTAATTACATGTTGGAATTCATGTTGGTATTACATAGAATTATAGTAGCTTTTCCCCCTTAAACTGGGAAAAAAATCCAGTGTGACTACCTCTCACTTTTTGTGTACTGTGAATGTAACTGAAATGCTACAAATTTGTATCTTCTCTGCACAGGCAGGTCAAAAAGAGGTATCTATATTAATAACTATTAACACTAAATTCTTACCATGACAAAAAAACCCCAAGAAATGGAGGGTTAATACATGCCACCTCTTTGAGGCTCTGTGCATTTGAAATGACACAGCCCTCCCCAGGCCTTTTTACTGTAAGGAAGAAACCACAAGTAATTCTGTTCAAGGAGGTACAAATCGTTCAGCTGCTGGGAAAACACCATAACAAACTTTAAAAAAGTTCAAGAATCATGTGAATTGTAGCTGTTTCTCTGGTTGATGGTGGTCTCCTCCCTGAAACAAAGCCCCCTTATGTCCCACAGAATTTACCAGACATGGAATGGGGGAAAAGGTTTCATGATGGAAAAGAGCAGAACTTTCAAGTCTGTTATTATCTCCCTCCTCACCTAGTTGTCAGATATGAGCTCACAGCAGTACAAAGAACAGCACTCACTCTCCAAGTGTCTCTGTGCTGTGGGACAGTTCAGAGGAAAGGGGGACAGGGAAAGTCAGGCAAAGAACAAGTTTGGTGGTGGTGTTTTACTGTTGTTGGCCTCAGAACTGTTACAAGAACAAATCATCAGTCTGATTACAGACACTGACAAAAGGATGTTTTATTCCCAAGCAGCAGGACAAGAGAAAATGGGATATTTAGAGTGGATATTACAAAAACTGCCTCACCAGGAAGGTTATGAAGTACCAGAACAGGCTGCCCAGGGAAGTGGTGGAGTCCCCATCCCTGGAGGGCTCTGAAACACGTGCAGCAGATGTGGTGGCACTTTGGGGCAGGGCTTAGTGGTGGGCTTGGCAGTGCTGGTTTAACAGCTGGAATTGATCTTTTCTAACCTACATGAGTGAAAATCACCTTGCTGCACTTGCAAGCTCTGCATTGTTGCTTGGAGGGTGGGTGGGAACAGTGGGAAGCACAGATTATCCTCCTGTTTACCTTCTCTCTACTGAGATGGTACGGCTTCTCTCTTCCCTGGCCACATCCAGACCTGATTTTTTATTACCACGCCAAAGCTGCTGTAATATGGGCTTGTTATCCACACTTTTCTCAACCTTCCATGCTGAAGATACATGAAAGAGCACACAAATGAGTTGTTCTTGCATCCCTCTGTCCTGGTTTTAAACTCCTCTGATCATGTTCTCTACTTCAAAGAGGTTCAGACATCTGCTCCACACCATAGCTATTTCACGTAAAATTTTATTTTAGGCAATACAGTCACTTAACCAAAAGCTCTAGAAGGACAGGAAACAGATTTTGTTTGGCAAACTGGAAAAGCTTAATGGAAAAAAATGCTTGAGAACGAAGCAGAAAGCATGGGGAGCAAAACTAGAACTTCACCTTTGCAGTATGAGCTCCTCCATCCCAAAACGTTCTCCAAATGCCACATCCAAGCACTAAATTTATAACTGCTGTTCCAAATGAGTTTTAAGCTGTTCCTGCATGGTATGAATTCAATGATTTACCCAAACCACCACTTTTAAAAGCCTAGAATTTGAAAGAGAGTACCTTGAAAGCGTGATCCAAGCGCAATTTGGACAGCAGCCTTTTCCTGTTGTCATTCAGCATTCCATCAATCTTTCTCATGTGAGGCAAAAGCAGTTCATCTAAAAGACACATCAAAAACCCACAGCAGCTGATTATTAAGAGATACACAATAATGAGATTCATATTCATTCTAAACTTTGACCCATTAACATACAATGTGGAAAGTAAAAAATAAAGCAATTGCCACATAATCTAATTCCAAATGTGAGAGAAAAATCTTTTTTTTTTTTTTGATCAGCCCACTAAGCTGGTGTAGATAGTATGAAGTTTAATTGCTGACTGCAATCCTGCTTCTTCTTGGAGTTTCCTTTACTGCAAGGATAAATTCAGACAGAGCAGTACAGAGTATAAATATTAGAGACAATTTTACACCAATTCCTAGATAATCCTCTTCTGTGCAATACAGCTGGCAGTTTTATGAAGACAAGTAGGTGGTTTTGACATTTGGTATTCCATTTTACAAGAAATGGTCCTGCTGGCATTTGTAACAAAAAAAAAATATTGAGGAAAGTGCTTACTGCTAAAAGTTATCTGATAAACCACTGTGAATTGAACAATATACAGCTGAACATAGGCATGTGGCCAGGAATGAAAATTTACAGCTCAGTATGGGGCATTTTATAAATAAACTCAATTACTTTGATTTTAGTGGGACTACTGACATAATGCATGGGTCTGCAATCTTGAGATAGGTGTGCACTGATGCACATTCAAATCAAGAGAGGCAGGAGAGGAGAGGCTAGGAAAGATTTTTTAAAACACAGTCAAACAGAATATAGTACAAAACAACAGCTCGCAACAAAATACATGAAAGGATTTATCTTTTGGAACCTTTATCTTTGAATGTGTTTTACTAAATTTTGAGAAATAGGAGTTTTGACTTGTACACCCTGGAGTCTACTAGGATAAACAAATCCAAATATTTTGTCTTCAAAGAAAAAGTGTGCATTAATATCATTTTCTTTCAAGGATTTCAAGATTTCAGAGTTTAAAAGCTGAATTTTTAATAGTAGAAGGAATCATATCTACTTATAGTTATATGCCTATTTCTTCATAAGAAAGCAAACAGACTTGAAACTCTAAATTTAAATAAATCTTTGCTAAGGTTTGAAGTACAGTAACTGTAGGAACAAATAGCTCAATTCTGACATTCACAGCAAAATTCAAATGCAGCAAAGATATTTCCAAGTTACTTTGACTGTTCAAAGAGATAATACAAAAAAATATATATATACACACATAACATGTAGATTCTTCAGCTAAGGTTGTGTAACTCGAATTTTGTTATGTTTGTTTTTAAAAGAACAAAAAGGGTGTTTTTAAAAAGAACACTTGCTTTACTGACTAATAACCTTAAAATCTAGTAAGAACACACAAGTGTTAAACATACTGTACCATTGCTCTTTTCCAAGGCCTGCATTGTGTCTGGATCCAAGGCAATGCTCACAAGCAACTCCATGTAGCTCTTGAAAGTCTCTTTCATAGCTCTTGTATTCAAAAAACGAGTAACAAGTGGAGCTGGAGGTACAACCTCTGAAAAGTCAACAGCATAGAATGAGTTTTTCCCCCTTCAATATCCTAAAAACACTTGTGTTTTTCAAAACTGAAGGTTTCTCTCTTAAATCACAAGTGACCCCTACTGGTATCCCGAGAGATGAAAATTCAGTGCATTCTACTGCAATAAACTACTTACAAGTCAAAAACAGAGGCAGACACAAAATATGGCACAAATGGTTCCATTTTTAACTATCAGTATTTAGATTATATTTTAAGGAATTAAAACATTTTCCTATTAGTGTAGATGAAAGTTCAGAGAAAGAGAATAATTTATTACTTCAGTCAAGTGAAGCACCCTAAGTGCCCTAACTTTCACATCAAGGCAAGGACCTCCCAAAATTGCAAAATTTGATGTCATCCAACAGGAAAAAGAATTTCTGAGTACTAATGTCACCCAGGAGCCTACATACCATTTAATCAATCACAGCTCATTTTAAAACTCACAAAAATGGGGGGGAAAAAAAAGGGGGAAAAAAAGGGGGGGGGGGGGGGGAAAGGGGGGGAAAAAAAAGGGGGGGAAAAAAAAGGGGGGGGGAAAAAAAGGGGGAGGAAAAAAGGGGGGGGGAAAAAGGGGGGGGAAAAAAAGGGGGGGGAAAAAAAGGGGGGAAACAAAAGGGGGGGAAACAAAAGGGGGGGAAACAAAAGGGGGGGGAAACAAATGGGGGGGAAACAAATGGGGGGGAAACAAATGGGGGGGAAACAAATGGGGGGGAAACAAATGGGGGGGAAAAAAAGGGGGGGAAAAAAAGGGGGGAAAAAAAGGGGGGGGAAAGGTGAAGAGATATAGGCACAGTTATGCTTAAGGTGAGGAAGCTTTTATTTTTTCATAGACAGCAATTTTAACATGCACATCAGAACCATGAAGCCTTCTGCAGCTTTTTATAGGCTCCATGTCTGACACCAGGGTTTGGCTGTGATTCAGCCAGCAAGGCTGTTCAACTCCCTCAGGGATGACCATAATCACACCAGGTTACTTGAGCTCTTAAATATGGAGAGTGTTATTTGGGTAAGTTTGCTTGAAAATTATTTTAAAGGTGTTGTCCTCACAGAGGCAGTGTGCCAGTACACCAGTCATGGTGTGTCTATATTTAAAAGTCACCAGGATGCTTTAGAAATGCAGCAATAATAAAGTATGAGCAATGGACAGCTTTGTTTCAAACACACAGGAAATAGAAGCCTGCAAAATGCACCGTACATCTGCTAGCAAAGGTAACCCCTATAATAAACACTGTAAACTTCAGAAATCCCTTTTTCTTCTGGAGAGCTCCTGCAAACATTGAATCTCAATGTTCTATCAATGTCTTAATCGCAAATCTGCTCAGCAGGCTACATTTGAACAGCTGGCATTCAGACAAGCAATGGAGCAGCCAAAAACTCAACAGCTTCTTCCCCTTGGTTCTGAAAAAAGAACAGCAGCATCTGAATTCTCCCCACATCTGCATGCAGGCAAACACTTCAGGAATGTTGTTTTAGACATGACATTCAGTTGCAATGGAAAACTAATGAAGAATCTCACTCTTAAGATTTATTCAGAAAACAAATTGTTTTCTCCTCCTACAATTGTACCCAACACAGACAGCAAGTGGTAAAATACGTACTCATGTAGATAAACTACATTTGCAATAAATTCAATTGTAAACATTTGCTTAAACACCAACAGCAACTGAAAAGTTTTAAGAAACTCATTTTGCCTGGCACTGTTGGATTTTATATTTTCTTTCTGAGGCTTTTACAGAAAAACGTGCAAGATCAAACAATGTGATTTTATAATACTCTTCTCTGTTCAGTTCAAAAGGGCCTGGGTGCCAGCAATGGTATCTCACTCACCATCTTCTTCACTCTGGGCCTCAGGTGAAGAATCAGACTGGGAAGATGAAAATTCTTCTTTCCACTTTTTCCTTTTCTTTGGTGGTGGTTCAGCCTTTACCTTTGGCTGTTTAGCTTTGGGTTTCACAGAAGAGACTTTTGTTGCTGCTGGTTTTGGTGTTGGTGGATCAGGGGGTTTGATGTTGCTATTACTAGGTTTGCAGTGAATAGTTCTGCAATATTATGAGGAGAATGTTAATGAATATAATTACCACACAGGTTTTAGCAGTAATAAAATAGTTATAATCTTATTTAACCAGAATATACTCCCCACTGATGATATCCACTTATTTCACTGTAACTGGGTATTAGGTTGTACCCGTTTTATTTACTACTATATTTTTGGAATAATACTTGACCAAACAACGCCATTCTCTTCCCTCCTCTCAGAACAGGAAACAAACAGGAATGTTAATATCAGAAACACAAAGTTCTGTACTTTAGGAGCGATAACACAATACAGTTTTGAGAGCATGGCAGGGAATGCAATCTTAGAATTTTGTCAGGATGGCAAAGCAGCGATATGTACAGCAGAAACATTGCCAGTATCTTCTGGAACACTGAGAATAATTCTAGACATGTGTCAGAAATGGAGATTTCAAACCAAAATGCATGGAGACAACAGATAGTAGAAGGATGAGAGCAATGGAAGCTCAAAGACCTCACTTAATGAGCTCAGTGAAACACACACAGAGGTGGGATGTGACTGATTTCTCCAGAAATACAACACGCAGTACAAACAAAGAAAAGCCAAAAGCTGTGTTGAGAGAACAGCAGAAGCATAACAAGCTCATCACAATCATGTTTTGTTAAAAGAGGGGGTTGCCTCAGAGCACTGCAAGAACAGGTACTGGAACAGCCTCCACAGCCCAAGAAAAAAGGAGCATCCAAGTCCCAGCTACTTTTAGTAAAACGGGATTATTTCACAAAATTGATCATCTGATGGCACTGCTTTCTTTGATAGCAAACTAGACTTAAAACTCCAGTGTTTTCCTGAATAAAGAGCACTGTCATGGACATCTGACAGGACTGTGAAGAAAGCATGGTACTTCCAGTATACCAGGACAGAATAGTCATTAAAGCAACCCAGAAAAAACTACCTGGCTAGCAAAGTCCACAGGATATGAGAAAACAACACACAGAAAATTAAAATCATCACACTAGCAGGCTTGTAGGGCAAAGGATGACACAGGAACAGCATGTAGAACCCTAACACCTCCCAAATAATTGATTATGGAACAGAATAGAGTAAGGAAGACAAGGCAGTAATTTAATTTCTTAAAGCAAACCAGACAGTTCTCCATTTCCATATTAAAGCACAATTAATACACTTGAAAGTTATAACTCTGTTTATTTCAACAGGTGTGTTCTTAATACGAAAACAATATGGCAAAATGAAAAACAAATTGAAATAAAATACCTTGCTGACTGCACAGGCTTGATTCGTGGCTTTTTTGAGCATACTCTGACATATTCCTTTTTGTTTGCATTTTCAACAAACTTCACATAAACTCGTTTGTATTTTGTCTTTGCATCCCCAAAGTACCCAAGATACTAAAAAGAAAAAAACCCAAACCACAAGTGTTTATGTTAAGCAAAATCTGTCAGTTTCAACAAGTAAAAATTTCAACAGTAAAGAAAAGAATCAGTTTAAACTTCCCCATGTTTATACAACAAGCCACTCTACAGCATTTATAATTTAAACAAAATTCTCCATCAGATTTCCAGATAATAATTAAAACTGAAGACAATAAGGTAAGGGGAGGTACTCTGGGCTTCTTTTTTTGGTCCTTTATTTTATTCTCCACATGTGTTATCCCAAAAGCATTATCTGCCTGGCAAAAGGCTGCCTGTTAAAATTGTATCCCCTCTTGTATCCTTCACAAGCTTTTTTCCACTGATTTTATTCTGGTCAGGAAAACTTGTTCCTTTACAAAAGATATCAAAGTGATATCAAAATGATACCAAAGACCCCGTGCTAGAAAGCAGAAGATCAGTCCATGGATGTCTTTAGGGAGAGTTTGAGCTGGAGGAGGTTTTCCTCCCTAGGATGATTGCTAAGAATGTATGCCAGAATCATATTCAATTTAGTCTCCTAGCCTTGCATGAAGGAAAGCAGCTCCCATGAGGCTCCCCAAGGAATTCTGAGGACTCACACTGTTAGTAGCAGCAAACTCTCTGTGGCCGTCACGCACTTCAGGAACAAACTTCTGCAATAAAGCCTTCTGTACTTTCCAGATAGCTGGAGGCTCTTTTCCTGTCTGCAAAGCAACCTGGAAGAACATAAAAAAATTGTTTGCTAAAAGCAGTGCTTATTTTTCTTCCAGAAATGTGCTTGTGCATCACGTTTTTGAGGAAGTAACCCAAGGATAAAATGTAAAGAAGTCATTTAAAATTCCAACACCGTCGTTATTAAGTCCTGTTTGCATCAAGGCAAGTTTGTAATTGTCAGCTCGAATGAGAATTTTCTGTAGATCCTACAAACAAACTACTAACTCAAATAAACCTTTTGGAAAATGTAGTCAAACATTCATTACTTTTTTATGACTCCTGAACTAACAAACTTAAAATTCAAAATATCTCCTAATGTACCTTAATCCCTTTGATAAGTGAGAAGGGAATATTTCAAACTGATAACACTTGTCTTGTGTGACAAAGCAGCATTACTTAATTTAAAACTGCACCCTAAGAGGACAAGCACAGAGACTAGTAATCAAAAATATTAGAAATTTTCTAACAGTAAGAACATTGCTGGCTATGATAGCAACAAAAAGAAAGGTCAACATGCAGAATAATAAATATGGTGAAGCAACAAAACCAAACCAAACAATCAAAGACAACAAGGAAATTCACATAAACTCATGTGAAGAGTTGTACTGGTTGCTTATGGCAATAATTTCTTGTTGAAATACAAAGCAGAACCTCTTACAAAGAACCAGAAGCCAATTCCATTCAAGTTCTTTTGCAAAGTTTCATTTGAAAGTCTACTCCTATCTTAAAAAAAAAAAGTAGTCAAGAGCCTTTGAAAAATTTATGCTGTTTAATATTAAAATAGGTAATTCCAAGTTCTAACAGAGGTTACCAGCACACAGATTTACTTTATTATGTATGTAGCATAAAATGGGTCATGTACATTCAAAACATGTTTGTAATCTGCACTAGAAAGACACCTTGAAGGCTTTTTGGCAGCAATCAGGGAATATTAGAATGGAAAGAGAAAACTAATCTGCAGCCTTTCCTCTTCTGGTAGTTCCTTGAGGCTAAATTCATATGCAGGGGTTTTGTGCTGTGTTTCCCCCCCAGCAAATATTCAGATTACCTTTAGTGTCTCTATATCTTCAATCTTCACTACAAATTCATCACGTTCTCTGTACATCCCCTCTCCTTCACTGTCCATATTCTCCTCATCAGTACATCCTTCTATTGCAACAGTCTCCTGCATTTTTGCCAATTGTTCTGAAGTCACAGCATCCTGTTGAGCTACTTTTAAGGGGTCAGCTGGATTCATTTTCTCCTGCACACTGCCTGCAGGAGCAGCTGTCTGTGGAGATTCCTGCTTTACTACAGCACTGGTGGTGGTGGCAGCAGCAGTAACAACTGTCACTTTTTCAGTTTCTGAAGAAAAAAATCCAAATTTCAGTTAAATTATCAAGGATTAGCAATGTAATATGGAGCTAGGTTTCTCTTCTTTTCTGTTACAATTTATATTAAAAGCAACTATTCTAGGAAAAACACCTGTTCTAGGAGTTAAAATAGAAGCAGTATTTGACCACAACTAAATCTTAAACAAAAACAGAATACTGTAGCTAATATACCTCTGTTTGTATTAAACTGCTACATCTGTTAGCATCTGGAATTAACAAAACTGAATGCTTTGGAAAACAATTTGATAGTTACAGACACGATCACCAGGTAATACTGCTGTACTTTGTGACAAAGGGCAAATACAACAGTAAAGGTTGCAACACTGAATCTTGTTATCTGCTGAGAAATATTTTGAAATTGGATTGCAGAAAGAGAAATACACATGAAATATGAAAACATTTTCTGTGTGACTTTTGGACATTTATAATTTTTATCTTGTGATAATGTAACTGGAAGTTCCAGACTAAAACTTTAGCAATAGTCTAATGATTTTTAATATTAACAGAGGTGAGCAATGAGAACTGATGGTACAAAACAAAGAAGGGAAAAGAACATTCCTCCTCTATTCCAAAGAGCCAAAGAGAAGTCCCACCTTTCAAAATTATTCTTTCCCACCTGAAAAAAATTAGAATCCTTTTTAGATATTACTTTACAATCTTCTATGAGTGTTAGTTTTAACATTGACTTGCTGATCTAAAAGAAATCAAGTTATATTAACTATAATACAATTACCAATATCACTCAGAAAACTTAAACCACTTCACAATTTTGTTACAATCATTGCTAATTGCTGACTTTTTCACTTGAAAAATTATACAAAAGATAATGTAACATATTTTAACAAAAGTGACTCCAAACAAATGAGTTAAATGTCAAATTAATGTGCCAATACAAAAGCTATATACCTAACTGAGTGAAGATTCACTAAATCCATTCAATAAAATTGTTAATTTGGAATGTGAAATGTGTTCTTCCAGATACATCACCTCACATTATTGAAATATGTTCTATTTCTCCAGTGAGAGAGAGCTCTGACAGCTTTAATTAGCCACACCATTATGAGTTGCTCAGGTATATTTACATATTTGTCAGAACAGCAGATTAAGGTACATGTACTACTTAATACCATCAACAAAAGACTATGTTTTAATATTTGTCTGTCTATACTTATTTGCAAAAACAGACAGAAAAGGGGATTACCAGAAAACCTGCAAAACACCAGCAAGAAAGGAAGAAAGATGTCATCGTTAAGCATCTTGTACAAACAATTTTGCGTGTCACAAAACAGGAAGGTGAATTCAAGAAATTGATGACATAAATTTTACATCCTTATGGATAACAAAGAAGATACAATCATAGTGTAAAAGAAATCATTGCAAATAACACAGTAATGGAAATGCTCACTAATGGAAATGCTCATCCAACAAAAAAAAAAAAATTGAAATATTTCTTTGGACATTGTACACAGAAATGGCTTAACTAAAATTAACAAGCTTCAGCAAGAGGCTCATGCCTTGGCACTGTCCAGATTTCAGCATTCTGGTAAGAAAAACAATCAGTGCTTTCTTGTTTGAAATATATATTCAAGTGAAAGACACAGAAGGAACTTCATCCTCTGTAAGAGCCTTTTTGAAATGCATGCACTTAACATAATTACATAGAAATAGCCACAGAAAAAAACAGAATAGTAATTAAGATAAAGCATTGTTCAGCATCTCAATGCATTCTGCAATGATTTCCCAGTATCTTAGGTGTGATTATTACAAATCAAGTTTAATTTTGCTATGTATTTTTCATGTCACACCTAGAGAAAAAAAAAAAAATCTCCCTTTCTCCTTTACTCTAAAAAGGGAAACCATTACTTCATTCTCTCTTGTTGAGAATCAGCTTACAGGTCACGGGTTCTGAATCCTGAGAAGAGTTAAAGAAATGTTTCATTTCTCCCTGTGATTATTTTGGAAGACAATGGTATTTCTCTGGAATTAGTACAATTATGTGATTGCCTGGATAGTTTCTAATTGCTTACCAGAGGGGAAAAAAAAATATAAATCTTTACTGAAGAGACCTGTCCGGGCAAAACCATTCTGTATGCTGAAAATGCTTCAAAACAAAGCACCCTCAGTTAAAAGCTCTGAAGATGGATGCACAGCATGGATATAACACAACTGAAACTGCAAAGTGTGGGAAAAACTAATTACTGCTGTGATCA
Source organism: Melozone crissalis (assembly GCF_028551555.1). Classification (NCBI taxonomy): domain Eukaryota; kingdom Metazoa; phylum Chordata; class Aves; order Passeriformes; family Passerellidae; genus Melozone; species Melozone crissalis. The sequence goes on from NW_026535816.1 coordinate 6,838,704, forward strand.
GTGGTTGCTGCCTGCCCCTCCCCGCCCAAACCAACCCTTCCCAGGTTTTGTTCTTTTGTTAGTAGCCTATCAACATGGAACTACAACACCCTTGATCAATATGGCTCAAACAACTCCTACCTTGCACCATGAGTAGCAGTTTACAAATAAATGAGTGCAGTTTACAAGAGCCAAAGTTGTTTCACACACGTATCCAATGCAACTTCATTGTCACAGAAAATGGGTGTTTACCTAGCAAGAGCTTATCACCTGCTGATGGCAATTATGAATATATTCCCTTGCTAGAATTTTTTAAAAATAGGTTTAGAACCTCTGACATGTTTTGTTGATGTTCCCAGATGAAAATCATATTTAGTGTTTCAAGCCAGAATCGAAGAGAACACACATTATTCCAACTCCAGGCTAAAATAACTTTTTGGCATTAGTCCTATTTAAGTAGCATGAAAGAGTTTATTTACATATTTTCTAATTGTGGAAAACACTATTTTAGTCCACAGTCAATACACCTTTTGAAGAAAACTCTTAATTGTGGCCAAAACCAAATCAAATTAAAACTTTTACCTGAAGAGAGATAAAATTATTCTTTTTTTTTGTCCCATCAGCTACAAAAATCTCCTTCAACATATGCACCTGTAGTAACCCTTTTACCTGATTTGATCTTTTTCTCAGATGTTTCATCCAGGGCTGACAATGCAGTAGAGATGCTCTTTTGAAGATCATGATTACCACCCACAGAATCATCTTCATCCGAAGAAAACGAAGGCAGCGTTTCTAAATTTTTCTTAAGTTCCTCATCAGCTTTTTTGGTTGGACTTTCTCCACTGACCTCAGCAGCCACAGGTGCTGCTGCTGCTGGCTGAGGCTTTGCAGAGGGCTGCAGGCAAGGAGCACGAACTATTTGTGTGACTGGTCTCCTAGTCCTGTTTGGCATTCGTACAGCTGGAGTGGAAAACTGTTGCCTAGGCCCAGACTTCAGAAAGTCTAAAAAAGATGCAATAAATCCTGTTCTGACTTCAGGCTGTTTTTCTTCAACTTCTTTAATTTTTTGCCTCATTCTTTCCTGATGTTGGTAAGTATCATAACAACCTTCAGAAACAGGAGAAGAGTATGTGAAACATGCATCATTTCCTCTTGAATTTTGACGTTTACACTGTCCACTTCTTTTTACCTGTTTCTGAGTTGCACTGTCATCTTCTGCAGCATTTCTGTTTTGGCTTTTTCCTTTGCTTTTTTTCTTCTGAAGGTTCCCTTGAGTTAAATCTTGGCATTCTTCTTCAGTTCTATTAATGGCTCCATCTGAACTTTGGGGCACAGACAGAGGCTGCAATGGAACCTTTGACTGGTTACCCGACACTGTACCATCATCACCACCCACACTGAAATCATTCTCTGAAGCAGCACTTTCCTCACTGAGGCTCCTACCACTTGAAACAAACTCTGTCTCCCTTGCATTCAGTGCACCATCAACAGAAGCTTCATTATCTTCTTCAGACTCATGACTGATGCTGGATTGTTTCTTCACTCGCACAGCCTCCTGCTCCTCCTGACCAGGACCAAGGGTGGGAGAGGTCATTCTTATTGGTACAGTCTGATCAGAAGTTTCAAGGTGCTGCTGATCCAGGTTCACAGCTTTTGTCTGTATTGTTGACACTGGGGTAAGATTTAGAGTAATTTGGCCTCCATTCAGAGAAATATTATTTCTGCTTGCTGGCTTTCCAACTACAGTAGGTGAGGCACTGAAAACAGAAGACACGTGTCTGGAATCCAACGATCGGAACTGCGTTTTAGACTCCTCACTATTTTCAACAGTTTGGATTTCCTCTTCATTAGAGGCTGATTTGGCAAAGTCAGATGGTGTCACTCCACAGGCAGCTGCTGTTGCTGCTAGGATGTCATCCACGTTGGATAATATATTCCTCTCATCGCTGAGAAGCATAGATTCTGGGAAGCATATAGAACTAAGAGAAACAAATTGATTTTTTGCATCATGTTGATTTGTCTGAGTAAAATGATCTTTTGCTGTCAAATGCTGCTGTAGTGGTTTTGAAGACTCAGAAATGTCCATTTTCATTACTTCTGAATTCTGACTATGAAGCTGCTGCTGAGAATGACCCCCATTGCTTTGAACAACGTGACCATCCATCTGAAGGAACGGGTGTGCCACCTGCTGAGGACTCTGTATTCTTTGCACTTGTGGTGATGCCTTTGCTTGTCCTAAACCCGACTGCAGGATTGACTGGTGAAGGATCTGCAAGTCACAGGTTGACTCCAGCAGTACCTGTGCACTGGGCAAGCACAGCTGATGACCATGTCTTAAAGCATGAGGCTGCACCTGTGGTGGCGTGCTAATGACTTGGCCCTGCTGCTCTTGAGCTTTACTGTCATGTACCTTATGCATAAGGGAATGCTGCTGGTTTAGTTCCTTAGCACTCACAGCTCCCTGTGTTGTTCTCATTAAATTCGTTGTCTTTTTGATATCATGGCTTAGGCTGCTGATATGGCCAATGTGTTGGGAAAGCTGTTCCACAGAACTGACCATTCTTTCATCTTTTTTTGTTCCTTGAAGAGTAAGTCCAACAACCTGATCCTCAAGACGAGAGTTGCTTCTGATTACACTTTGAGAGTATCTGTCATTTGCTTTTGAGACCCTGTAGGACGCATCCTGAGCATTGATCTCCTCCTCTGTTAGGCTTTGAGTGGAAGATTCGAGAGCAGCTTGCTGTTGCAATGCCTGCATGTCCTGCATTGATAATTCCTCCTCCTGCTTCGATGAGGCGTACAAGTTAGAGTCAGACTTCCTTTTAACATAGGACTTTGTTTCTGAGGAAGGTCTGTTGTTCTGCAGCGTCTGGGAGTGAGCTGGGGATGCAAAAGGAGACTGGACAGATGGCAAAAACTTTTGAGACTGTGGAGAGGAGGATTCTTGTGACTGAGAGTTCTGAGAAGAATGTAAAGAAATATAGCTTTGATTAGGGCTGGAGGCTGGAAGAGTTTGTACCCGAGGAGAGGCGTTAAAGGAAAGAGAAGGCGACGTTAATGTTAAAGACTGCCCTGAAGAATAGCTTTCTGAAGGACTAACAGCTGCTAAAACTTGTGACTGAGATGAAAAATTAACTTGGGACTGGGTAACTGGAGATAAACCCTGAGAGTGACTAGAAGAGTAGTTCTGAGCTTGGCTGACTGAAGAGAGTTCCCTCATTTGCCCAGAGTAGTTCTCATTTGGAACTGAGGTCAATACCTGTTCCTCTGAGGAGTAACTTAAAGTCTGACTGTCAGAAGTAATAGCTTGTGACTGCCCAGAAAAAGTCAATGTTTTATACAGTGAGGGCAGCTTCTCAACCTTACTGGATGAGAAATCCTGCGAGTGGCTGACAGGCGGCACATTCTGAGCCTGGCATGAAACGTAGTTTTGGGACTGACTGACGGACAAGAGGCTGGGGAGCTGTGCTGTAGAATAGATCTGTGCTTGGCCTGTAATGACAGAACTCTGGTTTTGTGCAGTTTTGGCATAGCTTTGTGTCTGCACAGTGGGAGCTACACTCTGAGGCTTGGGGGTCTTTGTTGACCTCGGAGGCTGCTTCATGGAACAGTTTTTCACTTTTGCAGTGGAAGCAGAGGGAAAACCAGGAGATGGAATTGCAGATGTGTACGACTGAGCGAGTTCCACTGTGACTTGAGAAGTCTTCTGCTGTGGTCCTCCATTGCTCACCTGAGTAACATCTCCAACTGGACTGCAGGATAACGCCGAGTGCCTAGACGTATCCTGAAAGTTAACTCCACTTGTACTTGTTAAATAGCTGTGTAAGGAATGCTGTGAAACAGTCAGCTGAGGCTGGACAGACTGAGTACTCGAAGGCCGCTGGTGGTGTTTGATAACACTACATTCTCGCTGAAGTGCTCTGTCCATGGAAGCAGTGGAACCAGTGAAGACAGATGTGCTGTAGGCCTGAGACACCTGCTGGGCTCCTCCAAGGGTCGAAGGCAACAAACTGAACTGAGGCTGCAAAAGATGGGGCGCAGATTCTTGAGCAGAACGATATGTTGATGACTGGGGGGGCACACTGGTACTCAGAACGGAGCTGCCCAGGCGCTCGAACGTCAAAGCGGTTGGAACGGTGCCTTGGGATGTTTTAATCTGCAATAAAGGATCGTGGGCACTTAAGAGACCGTTGGATGTAGCACTGAAAGTGGCGTCTTGAAGGGTAAGAGAAGGGGTAGTAGCAAAGTTTCTGCTGCTGAAGGTGTTGGGATGCTGATACGCTGACAAAGCAGAGGTTGGTGGAAATGTTCCAGAGGTTGGCAAAGCTCCAGTAACAAATAGTTCTGTGGCTGTCGAGGAATGCATACCTGGAAAAAACAAAAACAAAACAAGGAGGAAAAAGGAGCATAAGAGAGCTTTAAAAATAGCAACATTGCATTTCTTCTTGCAAGCTCTTACAGCATTTACAAATATAATGTTCTTTAGAATCACCATCCTTTTAAGAAACCCAAACATACATAGGGAGGCACTTACGGGTAATCTTCAAAATGGAAATGTGGGTTTTTTTAGAATGCCAAACTCTATACCTGCAGTGAATTGCTGAAACCTCATATCCTTAAGATGCAAATTGTTGATTAAAAAAATTGTACAAGATTAATTCTGCTTTGAAATGGAAGGCTCTTTACTAGTTTTTATTTCAGTTTAAAAAGAAGATCATACTAAACTGATCAAAAGCCCTGGCCACCTTTAATAAACAGTAAAAAGGCAAAATTACACCTTAGCAGTTGTAATACATACACAGTTTAAGAAGCAATCCCATCTCCTGGAGTTACCCTCACCAATAATTTTATAACTCACTTTATGGGAAACATTTCAGAGCATACAGTGAGACAGCTAATGGTCTATACACTCTGCAATTCATTTTCTTAAAGGAGGGGTTTGACTTTCAGTACAAGCAGTAAATATAATTCGTATGCTTTCTGAAGTGAGAGTCCCAAATATCCTCAGACAGCAATTATCTGCATGGTGCAGTAACAACTATCCAAATGAAAAGCATATTTCTTATTTGCATCCAGCCATGGGTATGACACCCTGGCTTAAACAAGATTTCTCAACAGAATACACTACTCCAGTTGAAACAGGAGTATAAAACTCCCTTGCAAGCTTTGAGGCTCAGAGCAGTGATCCATATCATTCACCCTGTAACCCTGTAATCATTCACCTTGCTTTCCACCCTGTAACTTGCAGACACTGGTGAAGTTTGTGTACTGTTTCCAAAGTCTACCAAGAAAAGCAAAGAAGACAAGTTTATTCCCAGAGAAGCTTAAAATTTTTGCAAAGGATTCAGTTTCCTCTGGGAAATTTACCAGGGTATGCAAATCAGAAAAAATTAAAATCAGTGGAATGACTTGACCTTTTTAGATTCTTCTTGCACTCGTAAAACACTTTTTAGCTTAGCATCATTCAAGAACAAATAAAAACTCTCAGTAAATCAAGCTTGTTTTGAAACAAATACTTCAGTTAAAAAAATATTTCATTTTACAATACAGTAAGTCTTCTCAAGCTGATTGCAACTTAATCATACAATTGCTTTTGAAGTTTCAGGTGAAGCTGAGAAATAAATTCTTTGTTTCTCCCCTTCAGCCCAAGACAAACTGATATGAAGAGATGTGATAATGAAGGAATGTCAAGGTATTTTTCCTTAGTCAACAATAAGGTCTTTCTGAGTGAGAAAGCATAATCAGTGTTTTAATGCACTTTTCCCCCCATTCTAAAAAACTGCAACATCATGTTCAACTGGGTTCTCTTTTACTGCTCCCTACTGCTAACACAAAGGAAGGGCCATCTGGAAGCCCCTAAGAAAGGGTAAAATTTAAACCTGTTTTAACTGCAGATGTTCATTTCTCATCTAACCTGTATTTTACCCTTTTCTTCCATAAATCAAAACCATTCCAAATACCTCTAACTTCTCAAACCAGACAAGAGCCTGTCACAGGAGCACTACCATGGCAGAAGTGCTGGGCTTTATATTCTAATATTTGTTCAGGAGCAGACAAAAAGCATGGCAAAGGTACTAAGTTGCATGCACAGACACACCCTCACAACCCTAAGAAATAAGAACCCTGATAACACAGATCAAAGGAACACTTGGAAGGACAAATATAACATTGTTCTTCTTTTTTCCCCCCAAAATCAGCAGTGGGGGGTTTGGAGAAAACCCCAAAGTAAGAAACCCTTCTGAAAACAGGTCGCTTTGCAGAGTGAAGAGCTCTTGCTTTCCCTCAAAGAAGCTCGTGAAGATAAAGCTCTCAACAGACACTTGGGAGGATTGAGGGTTACAGAAAAGCAGCAAAAGTATTAAAGGACAACAGAAAGCTCAGAGAACTGGCAATAGTGAAAAATGGGCTTACTAATGAGCTTTTAGTAATGAGCACAGAGAAGTCTCCCAACCATTGGTACCAACATCAAACCTGACCCACAGCATGTCTCCCCCTTCTTCACAATTCACTGTTAGGCAGGCTGCAATGGAGAAATGCTAGGACAAAGAGAAAATGATTTCTTCCCAGCTGACATTCTGATGGGCCATCATAACTCTAAACTCACAACTGATTTATACTAAGGTTGTTTGCCAGATTACCAGTGGGCATCTTCATCTGTGCTCCTACATATCTGCTTTTGTTAATAGTGAGTTGAAAGCCACAGTCTCTAGTCTCAACTTCTTGAGCAGCTCTTCACAGAATGCAGCTGCACCTTACCCTGAACAGAACGAGTGCAAACTGTCAACAAAAGGACTGCTCCACTCTGGCTACCTTGTGCCTCCTCCCCAAATCAGAGCAGCAATCACACAGCTGCACTGAGACACAGATCAGCCTGCTGATACAGAGGAAATCCATCCCACCAAAGGAAAAAAGCCACTCCAACATTTTCTGCTAGATCAGTGAATAGATCCAATTCACTGCACAGCTGCACAATCACTCCAGAAGAGTAACCAGAACTTGAAGCTACCCACAGATGCAGCAGCAACACTTATCTTGGTGTGACTGTCTAGAGCAAGCTCAAAATCTGCAGTTTCCTGCCCTGCACAGAAGGCTTGACAGATGGGGGAGGTTTGTGGAAGGCAGCCAGTCTGCCAAAAGAGATGGCACATTTGTTCAGTTGTAAATTAGATCCCTTATTTCTATCTGACATGCACCTCAGCCCTTCTTTTTGAGAACACCTTGCTCATTACTTCTGTGTACAAAGGGGCCAAAGCTACCCATAGATTTTAGTACTAATAGCACAGAAAAACTGTCATAGGGAACAGAGTGTGAAAGATTTGCTAGGAGGAATAGGTAGTGTGCCTGAAAATGCTTAAAGTGTTAGTGAGACTAATTCCAAACAAAACTGGGGATATAAATTTGATTCTTCAGACAGAATAATATCCTATGTATCTAAATTCCTTCTAAACAACCAGAACTTCTGCTCATTAAAATTCTTTGCTAAGATTATTTCATTGATTTTGAAATTTTTAAATATGGAGATGTAAAAGAAGTAGAAAACATGCAGCCTTTTCAGTTAGTCAGAATATTTTTGTTTCAAATTCTCCCAAACATCCAATATAACAATGACAAAATTTATTTAAAGAGAAAATGTTCACCTGTCTGCCAGGAAGGAGCCCTGAATTGTGGTAAAAGGGTAGATCCTGAAGAGACTGCCTGAGCAGTACGAGACTCAATAGCAGAGAGAAAATTCATAACTGAAGAAGTTTCCTTAGTGTTACCTCCAGCACTGTGCATACTGGTATCAAATATTCCTGAAAGACCTGGATGACAGCAGAGAGAAATGAAACAAAACAGATAATTCAGATGAACTTCAAAGAAGCAAAATCAAATAACAGATATATGTTCATAATTCACTAAAAACCCCCATCTTATGAAACATTAGAAAGTCAAGTACATTGATTTTTCTGTGTTTAGCTGTTATGCAGTGTTACAACTGTAAACTGAAACTTCAGTACACATTTTAAAACCTATTATTAAATGTATGTCAAATATGATGCTTATAACAGTACTTAGGTACACCCTTAGCTGAAGATTCACTCTTCTATTTTCACTTGGCTAAACATTCAGAACTCCTCCTGAAGCATGTCCAACTTTTCTATATCCAGTTTCTCCCTTTTGGGCAGCTTATGCAAGTTTGGATTTGCATTCCCTGTTTCAGCAAACACCTCCATGTGTTTCCCATTGCTCAGACCTTTCCATAGCAGGGGGCTCAATGGGAAGCCCTGGTGAGAACCAGAGCTGTGAGTACCTGAGATTATGTCCAGACTGCAATTCCAGCCCTCCACCACCCTGATCAAGGACCTGGCCAGGAGATACAGACTCAGTGCATGAGCTCAAACACCTTTCTTTGGAAGCTGTGTTGCAAAGTGAGCATGAAGAGGTCAAGCCCCATCTTCTGGGGGATCCAGAGAGAGGATATCGTCAGGATCAAAGACAGACCCCAATGCAGCTGTAACACAGCCTAAGCCACTGCTACATTTTCAATGGATTTTAACTTTTCCCCAGCAGGGTCTCAGTGTGCACATGGCAATACAGTAGCAGAATGCTCCAGCTCCCATCAGTTCTGCTGTTTGTTTTTTTTGTTTTGCATTTCTGCCACTGGCTTGAAGGCACACGACATTTGCCCCCATACGTAGGCCAAATCCTGAAAAGCTGTATTCTAACAAATAAGTACAGCTGTTTCAAAAAACAAGATACCAAGCATAAACTCCCTTTATATTTTCCTTTCTACTTACAACATTTTGATAAAAAGCTAACAACTGTTAACTTCCTGCTACACACTCAGCTTTTCTAATACCAGTTGCCACCACTTACGTGACAAACTCCCTTTGATTATATAAAAATTCATTGACTTTAATCTAAATCACATTACAGTTGGTTTGTTTTTCCTTTTTCTTCTGTAGCTATTTTAGCAGTAATCTCATGATCAGGACAGTTACCAGCAGGATGTTGGGTAGTTGAGTATCCAGGAAGCTGATGAGAAGCTGTGTATGTCTGTCTGTGAAGGTCTGTTTCTGAATGTGATGAATGTCCTCCTCCATAGCTTAAACTAAGGAAGAAATGAAACATTATTAACAAAATGTACACCTATAGAAATAAGGAACAGTTATGAAGTATCAATCACAAGCCAAAAAGTTACAGAAATACAGGGAAACAAAAGCCCAAGATCAGACAGATCTAGTTCTGCTAGAATATCACAAAAAAAATGTTAAGCAGATTAAAAATGTACAATTGAAACCTAAAAAGCCAAAGGGTTTAGGATGGGGAAAAATCTTACAAAAATCAAAGCTGACCACATAAAAGTTTATAAAGGACTAGGTCAGAAAGACAGAGTTCAGCTGTAAGAAACACTCACTGGGCACTTTTTGTAATGATTTACTGATAGCAAGTCTGCAAAGCAGATAACTATGAATACATGCCCACTTTAACATTTCCATTTTTAATTCCATTGAAACTTACAGGACCTCATTTAATTAAAAGGCTGAAATGACTGGGAAGCTGTAGGACCAAAAGGTTTTAAAAAGGTTTTGGTGCTTTTGGTACAATTTAATAGAATTGACAGTGAAAGCACTACCAAGTGACAAATCCATCTTCAGACCTCCTAGCATTAAATGCAAGTTAATGATTCCCAGCTTTTATTTAACATTTTTAAGCGAGTCACCTAAATTAACATGATGTTTCAATCAGGCTTAATGGAAGCACGCACAAAATATAGATTGTCTGGGTCCATGCAAAACCAATAATGCAGAAAAGAAATAAATGCAATCTAAACACCAAGCAACCTTAGGAACTTGCCAAAAGCCCTAATGATTTCCAGTTTAAAAAGCAGAAAACAGAGGGAGAAGCAAAACAAACCCCCAAACTTTCAAGCTTCCCCAGACTCAGCTCTGCATACCACCTGTCAAATGGAAGAAAATGAAAGCCAGCATGACCAAGTAACCATCTACCTGTTTCTTTTCTTGCTTTTGGACACCAGGCTTATGGGTAGCTGCTACTTACTCCAATGCACATGTGAGACTGCTTCAAATTCAAAATTCAAGTGTAAACAAACGTCAAAAGAACCCAAACAAGGAAAGCCACAGCCCTCCCTGCTGCCTGCTCCAAGGCAGACTTCCCTTATCTTTCATCCCTGGGGATGAGGGGCAGGCACTCTGCACCAGGAAAAATTAAACTCTCCATGCCAGGAATCATGACATCATGGGAAGCTTTTATAGAAGACACCAAATAATATAAAAATTGGCAACACTGCTGGCTTTGCTTCATTTTCAGTAAGAGGCAGATGAGCCTCTTAGAGCATTGTGACCTGCACACATCATGAGCAGCAAGTCCTGTCTGTGCAGGACTTTCCTGCCTGAGATGCACTATCAGGGGATGGATTTTCCACTTCAGCAATGCTCTATAGCCAGCATGCCAGGCTACAGCACAAGCCTAAAGAATGAACCAAAATCCTTTGAAAAAACAAAGAACCTCAGCTACTGCTTTTCTCAGTTGTGCTCATTGTCTAGCACTTTAACACCTTTCACAGCAGTAATTGCAATTTAGAGAATTGCCAAACCTAAACTCAGAGTCAGCAGATCCCTGCGCTTATGCTGTAGAGGACAGATCTTTGTGCAGTTCAACTCTATGCATCAGCAACTGATTTCTATTATATGCTGACTGAAATCTAACTATTTGCATCGCTGCTATGGACAACTGGCAGACATGACTGCATGACACTAGATTATTTTTTTATTTACAGCATTAAACAATTTCTATTATTTCCAGACCAAAAAAAAAAAAAATATATTGCAACAGTGTTCTGCACATAAAACATTATGCAAGTAATAAAGCCAATTGAAGTGCAAGTATTTTCACAAGAAAAATTTTAAAGTAGTTTGGAGTTTTGGAACAAACTTGCATAGCTGGGGAAAAAAACCCCAAACAGAGAACTTCAGGGACATGAAGCTTTCTTCAGGTCTTTTTAAGAAATAAAAAAGCACTACATGAGAAAATAAGTTTCTAAACTGAAGCATGGCAGATTGCTCACAAAAATTACCTTCACTTACGAAAATGCTGAGCTTGTGGAAACTTTCCTGCAACAGCAATAGGTTGTATTTAGGTTTTCTTGCAAGTTTACCTAATGGTTTTATCTATACAAAAGTGTGCAGTGCTGACTTCTCTTTCATAGACGTTTTAAAGGCAAACTCTAAAGTCCTGCAGCAGCACAGCTTCCTTTTCCCATTCTGTATTTCCAGGTGAGAGGCACTTTGGTGGTGTCCAGGCAACTGGGGCTATGCTTGGCACCAAAAGCTCTTCCAGATGAGGCAGGACCCAAACCCAGTACAGTATATCAAGCAATTTCACCTCATTCCTCCTCTTTAATTGTAAAAGCAGAAAGTCATCAGCAAAAAGTGGATGAACTTTAATTAATCACCTGATATTTAAAAAATTTGTTGTGAGGGTTTTTTTGGTTTTTTGGGTTTCTGTTGTTTGTTAATTTTAAATTTCTATTTATTCTGATTGTTCAAGACTGTGATTAATTTCTCCCTTCTTCACTGCTGTACAATAAACACCTTTTTTTGTAAAGGGCAGGCACAGTACACACAAATACCACGAGACACCATAACACGAGCCTCTGGAGGCAGGAATCCTCTGGAAGATAAAAGTAACTTGTGAAACAAACTTGGACAAAGACTTTGTAACAAGGAGGGTGCTGGAATTAGCACTGGGATACAAAATAACCTCCAGACCTCAGCACTCAGAAACATTGTTAATTACTAGAACCTCAAAATTCTAGTAATGCTCAAAATTCTAGTAATGCTGGGCATCTTAGAACACTCTAAGTATATGATGGTGCTTTTTTGTTTTTTTAAATACAAATTCCCAGCTCATAGTTAATGCAACCGCAACCTCAAAAATGAATCTGTCTTTCAATAAAAAACATCGTATTTATTTGAACAGTTAATTGTTTATTGTATAATTACTGCTTGCTGGAATGTAGATTCTTATCTCAAAAAGCCTTGCATATATGCCTTCAGTTTACATAAGCTTATCCTAAACAAGCATGGCAATCTGAGAGATTACTGCCTTAAGGTTTCTTTTCATAAAATTGAACTTCTAAACAGATGAATTTACACAGCATGTAATTCACATATCAAAAATACATCCAGCATGGCAAACATCCTTATGGCTAGCAAGCTCTGCATGCTCTTGTTTGGAAGTTTGTTACAGTTGTGCAAGTTGTTACTTGTCCTGAAATGTCAGATAAGCTACTGAAGGAACATTCCCATTACTCGGTACTTTGTTATGCTCTGCTCCAAAAGCACTTGGCCCTTATCTCTGATTATCACAGTCATTTCCCACTCCCACTGTCATAAGGAATGCACAATGGAGTGATTATTGCTAGGAAATAATATTAATTTGACAGGCAAATTTGGAAAAGAGTTCCCTCAAAGTATTTTTCATTGAAAAGATAAATATTACTCTAAAATTAAATGTAAGAGATATCCTTGTTATTATTTGTCATTGCTGTAATAATGCAATCAAAAAGTGTGTATGACAATGGAAGTTAAATGATTCAAGTATTGATCTGATTTTTTTTCAGCTGCATCAGCTGGTCTAATAAAAGATTTTTACTTTTCCAGTAAAATTTCTGGAAGAAAACTGTACAGTAATTGCACTTCATTGTTACTAAAATACCTCAACCTTGATTTACAACTCCTTTTTGTTAGCCCAGATTAAACCTGTCAGGAATGGACCCTTCACACATCTGTTTGCATTGCTATTCTCATGATCATTTCTTTTCAAAGCATTCTTCAATCCAATAGTTCCATACAAATTCAGGTCTCCATCTGCAAAAGGTTATCCAGTCCCACTGCACTCGCCACCCTCCTCAGGTGCCAAGGCAATTATCAGGTTTAAGCTTCACACGAGTGAGGGATGCATTTCCCAACTTCACACTCACACTGAAGTATCATTTTTACACGGAAGCAAAATTTAGCTGCAATAAACACTGGACATACAAGTAAGTACTTTTATTTCTTTTACTTTCTTCAAATAACCATGCTCTCCTAGGCATCCATACAGAATAAAATACAGAAACAGAAAAGAAGCACTTTGCATAAGTATTTTTTCCCCTTTCCAGGTAATGATACTCCTTTTAGGTATTGAGCAAATTTTTTCATTTTTCTACTTTATTTTCTGGGTAAATCCTCATTACAGCTCATCAATTTTTAAGGTTGGTTGATTGATTATTTTGATTTGGTGCTTTCTGGGGGGTTGTTTGGGTTATGTTTAGTTTAGTAACAGCGATCACTCAAGTACCAGGGAAACTCACAATGCTTCCATGGAAAGCAGACCAGAGGGTGCAATCCCTTGTCCTTAGGCACTCCTGCCTCTCACAGAAAGGAAAACTGCCACAGAAACCCCCAGATGAAATCCCAGAGCTGTGCTCAAAGTGAACCTGGACACCTACAAGACAAGAGGGTGCACAGGGAACTCAGTGCCCCAGCACAAGCCTGACACCAAAACAACCAAGCCCAACCAACAAAAGCCACCAAGCCAGCTTGCACACAAGGCACCAGATCTGAGGCAGAGCAGAAATTTGATCTCATTTTTGCCTCACTGAAAACAAGAGCTCCTGTGAGAAGATGACTCGGCACAGCCTCCTTCTAATGAAATCACCACAAAGGAGATTAAAAAGAACAGTGATAGCCTCATACTGGCAAGAAAATACCTTTAAAATCACACTTGGCATTTTATCTTACTTGAGATATATGTGAAATAGGGGAAATCTCAAACTTCCCTCGCTATCCCAAAGCTCAGACACTTAGCAATGGAGGCTCTCTCCAACCAGCTATTCAGTTGTGCTATAGCAAATTCCACTCAAAAACAGAAAGCAAAGCCACAAAACTGACAAATGCACTCCTAAATATCAAAAATGTCATCCAAGATATAAGATACAGAAACTGACACACAGCTTACATCTCTTTTTGTCCACTGTATTGGATTTTAGATGTGCAAAATGCAGTTCCAGGTTGTATTACCTGCTGGCAAGTACATGGTTAGGATTAATATTTAATAGCTTGAATATCAGATATTAGCATATACAGTATATATAGAATAGATATTATAATATATAATGAGAATAATAGCTTTAATATTAGATACAACGTTTATTACTTTCCTTAAATACTTCTCTTTGTCATTTTGCCTTTACTCAAACATCTCCTGGAGAAAGAATGGAAGAGCATTATTTGAAAATTTCACTTGAATTTAATACAAATGAAAAGGAGGGTAGATGGCCCTTCAGCTGCTCATTGTAACAGCAAGAATTCCCTGTTTGCTACAGTCAAGCTAGAATGTAATTCAGCACCCAAGGGTTATCTGCAGCTCAGAATAAAATTAAAATTTAAAAGCAATGTTACAGGTAGATTAGTTCAATCCAGAAATAGGTTTAATCTCGTATTTTAAAAAAGCCATGACCCTAAGAAGCAGAGGAGGGAGTTGCCCAGGAAGAAAGTTCAATACCATTAGTAACAGCAAGTCACTCCTGTCCAACACACTTATGGAAGTTTAAAAGCACAGAAAGCCCTTAAAAACAACAGAAAACAGAAATGGAGACTGTCTCAATAATTAATTCCAATGGAAAACAAATGCCTTCTCAGCCCAGAAACCCATTTCAGTGCAAAATATTTCTTAAATGTATACAATATGTGATTTTTCACTTCTATTTCCCAGCCACAGACATACTGGAGGGAGGGGGAAGACAGTGCAAACACAAATTTGGGCTGAAGCCTGAAAATGTTGGCAGGTTCAAGAAAAATAGGAAACCAGCCTACTCCCTGCATCTAATTCCCTTGATCCTCTCTTTAGATTACACAAGACAAACCTTAACATCATATTAGCAAAAAGAGAAAGAATATTTAACAATCCAGATCAGTGTCCAGGTGTCCTGAGGTGACTCTGTGATGCTGAATTGACCCCCATTCATCTGTTCAGCCCAGAAATCAGTTTTGTGCCTTTAAACCTAGATCTGAGAGTGAAGAGGGGGGAGAAGGAAAAGGAGTGGAATTATTTTGTAACTGTATTTAAAAACACAGAGATTGTCTGCACACAGAGATGTTTGCCCCACAGTACAAGAAACAAAAGAAAACAAAAATTGCTACTTGAAAAATAAAGTCCACTGCTTAAAAATCAAAAGAAAATCATCTCAAACTAAGACCTCAAGGTACATAATGCATTCTTTTAAGAACAGTATACATCTTGAGCATTTGCCTGGCCTGTTCTTCTATTATAGCAAGAAAAAATAGATACTGATATTTTTAAGTATTATTAACATTATTCTTCAAAGTATCAAAAGGTTGATACATTTGTAAAGATGGGAAATACAGAATGAGACTGCAGCACTGAGGGAAGTCAGTAAAGCACAGAGGAGCAGCATTTTACTGACAAGCTCCAGTGCCTGTTGGTTATGGCACATTCTCCCTTTTAATGCAATTACACCTTACATACCCAGTACAGAATATATCCCATCCTACCACACCAAAGGCAATCCCCCTCCACTCTTTCATTAAAAATGAAGCTATAATGTTAATTTTCCCCTTCAACTCAAAGGCAGAGCCACCAAGAGCGTGGCTGAGACTGCCACAATGTGGGCCAAGGATTGCCTGGAGGTACTTGGGAGAGGAAACTCTCATTACTTCCTCGCTTTCTAGGAGCAGAGATAAGGAGCTTCTAAGAAATAGATTTTGAGGTAGAAAATTACATGCAGGGAGCTGCCCCAATAAGCAAACTTCACACTGTTCCTGTGATTCTTTACCTGAATATTTATCACCTCTTTAGGAAATAAAGAGATTTTATGGCACAAAAGGGCCATCTCCCTTTTATTCCCATGTTAATGTCTCTGAACTCCTTATGCTTGATCCTTTTAAAAATGAAATACAGGAAAGCCAAAATAGTCTTACTGGGACTTCAATACCTGAGTGCAAGTGCTGGCTTGTCTGATTAAGTAACCTGCAGAGTTCTTAACAACAAAGACAATATAATTCTGTTTAAAAAAAAAAAATCAGTTAAACTCTGTCTTGAAAACATGTATGTGAAAACTAATATTCAGATAAAAACAAGCTATTTATAAACTTCAACTCCCCAGTTACTACTAAGTGACTGGACAAACTACTTTATGTCATTTTTTAATGCATGCAACCTAAACCAGCTTTCTTTATGAGGTTATTTATGGCTGAAATGCAATATTTATAACAAAATAATTTATTTTTTTAAATCAGAACTGGTAAATTTGGAACCGCTTCTCTTGGCTTTGACAAAAAAAACCAACTTTGTAACTTAACCAAAACAGAAATTAAAATTAAACTACTCTACAATGTCAGTCTAAAGCTCCTGATGCATGTTTGAAGATTTCAAGGTCTGGAAAGGAGCTTTCAGTGCTTTCCTGCTCTGAATATTCAAGACTAACTTTGATGCCCTTATTAAGACAGTATCATTTAAACAGACACTGTAACACATTCCTCCCAATTTGCATTATAATGCAGTGTCAGAAATAATTTTAAGACATTTGTTTGCCAAGCAGTGCTTTGGGGATTCATACATCTTCCCTGACAGCTTCTACTCAATCAGTGCCTGCAGAAGCAGGAGTCCCATTATGGTCTGTTAGCTTCCACCACTCTAAGATCTGCAATCTTATTTTCTTGCCTTTTGAGACACTGGATTATTTTGTCATTACATTTACTTATCTTCTCTTACCTTCCTTCTGCGAAAGAACTTTTGCTTTACCCAGCATAAAGAGAATAGCTGTGATTTTAAAAATGAAATTTAAAAACAACTTCTCTCCTAGAGTTTTACTTACAATTTCAAGAGATTTGTGTAACAGACAGTAAATGGAAATCTAACACTTTTACTCTGATATGTGATGCTATTCTGTTGCCAAAAGTGTACTTGGGGCATATTCAAAACTCTTCTCTAGATCATTCCAGTACCAGTGGTTGAACACACAGCATAATCCTCTATTACAGCTGAGATACACACAAAAAGATTCCATTACTTTTCATAACAAAATCTTATTTCAATATATAAAAATCAGCAGAGCATTAGCTCAAGATGTGGGTTAGCCACATCAGAGCCTTAATAAAATCACAACTCATTTTACCTATTGAAATGCTTTTCAACCCTCATCCTCCCAGTTATCACAGCATTGCATTTTGTGGCCAGCTTGAGTCTTACCTTTAGGGTACTACAGGAATACTTGATACCCCATTTCTTACTAAGCCCTTCATTTCCCATTTCTATGGAAAGGATGATGCTGAAGCTGAGCTTTTTGTCACAAAAATAGGTAAGAAGTGCAGATACATGTGTGCTGTACACTGACAGAGCCATCTTATGCTGTCAGTGGGTTCCCTTCATCACCAAACCTTGAGGCACTTTGCAGTTCCACCACCCATGGAATACCTTGTGCTTCAGTCCAGGGAAAGCCAGGCACAAGGAACAACCACTCTGATTTACAGCCCTCACCACTGAGTCCCCAGTACTGAAATAAGGCAGTTTCTCCAGGTTTGGTGACGTTCAAATGCACCCCTGAGAAGAGCAGTGGGCTCATGGCCCACAGGCACAGAACGGGGCAGCTGCTCAGTGACCACAGCTGAGATCACGCATCCTGCCACCTACAGCCAAAAATCCAGGGCCATCAGATGGGCTCCAAGCCTCCCAGCACATCCACGTGGCCAGCACAGTGTTTTTTCCACATCCCACAACACACCACAAGGGCTAAGCAGCTCACATGAGCTCCTTCAGACTCATAACAAGAAGTTTCCCTATGACTAACACCACTTCCATCCCAATTTAGGAGGTGTGCCCAGGAAAGATCTAACATGTTAACAACACAGTTCATCATAAAACACAGCAGCAAAGAGTCCTTTACGTTAAAGGAAGCGCCACAGGGTGTTATTAACCAAGTTTATAAGGAAAATTAGCATAGCTCTTGAATTTAGCTCTTATACCTCTTCACAAGCGCTCGCCTCATCCTACATTTAAATCTACATTTAACCTTAAATCTACATTTAAATCTACATTTTTAACCTTACAAAGGGGACCCTGGCTATCATTTCATTTGCCACAAGTCACTATTTAGCTGAAAATACCAGATGAACCCAGTTGCTTGTGAATGCTTCAACCATTGTTCCAAACTGTAGAAAGACAGTTACAGCCATATGGCATTTACTTTGAGATAGGAAAAATTACACTATATTAAGCAAATGCATTTAATATGTCCTTGATAGTGATTTGAGCTTTCATGATGATCATGTCTAAACAAAACCAAGTATTAATCCAGATCAAAACAGCATACACACATGAACTAAAAAAATATCCTTTAATTGGTGAAAAAACTTAAAAACAATAACAAAAGGTAGTTTTTTAAAGGGGAAAAGATGAAAATCCTATCTCTTTCCAGTGGTGCTGACTATCAGCAAACTCCAGCTCACCAGTGCCAGCAGCTGAAGGTGGGTTGCACATGGCTGTGTTCAGAGCAGGGAGGAGTTGGCTTTCTACAATCACTCTTTGCACAGCAAATGAGCAAATGTTCAGATTCAAGAAAAACTTATTGGAAATCCTGTTCTTGGCAGACTCAGCAGAACATCCTGAAATGGGCCGAGCATGGGGATTGAAGGATTATTCACTGTCTAGCACTGGAATTTTTGACACGAAGACCAGAGAAAGTAAACAGGATGTGGTGTGAAACACCAAGCTGCCATATTTCTGACAGGGATTTCCTGGGCAGGAAAAAGGGCAGCATGGAAGGTGCAGCACAGCCTGGCACACTCAGCCTGGCCCAGGCTCTGACCCTTTGTCTGGCACGTTCTGGGTGACCAAAAGCTCTCAGAACAGCTTGCCAGACATCTGGAATGCTACATGAAGGACTGGAGCCCTCCAACTCTTCTCCAGCTGAAAAAGGAGGGATCTCTCCAATGAAATCTAGCTGTGTGACTGCCCCAAGTAGAACTCCTGCAGGATTATTAAGGAATAAATGCTCCTCAGTATCCTGCTGTGTAAACACTATTACTCCAAGATAAGGATGCCTAAGGGTGCCTTCTTCCTGCTGAGCATAATTGGATGCACTTTTCCAAGTACTAAGCAAGCAACACAGGTAGGCATGTAGAAGGAAGATGAAAAACAAGAAAAGCAATATGGGAAAGTAAAAGCTTGTCTAAACAGATGTAGGTTCTTGCTGAATTGTTTTGGAATAAGAAACTTTCAAGTGTGCAGAAATCCAGGAATAAGAGCTCCCTGCCTCATTTTGTAGCATCATCAGAGAGGTGCTGAGGAGGCTCTAAAGAATTTAAGTGTCCACTTAGCCCCAGGTCTGTCCAGGGCAATGAAACAAAAGAAGTCATGTAACAATGACAGAATAGCAAGCAGAAGTAAACCTAAAACCTATGAAATCGGCCCAGTGAGACAAATAAATCTAGTACTCAATAACCATGCACTCTGTCCTCTCAGAAAGTATTTCTCCTTGCTTAAAAATTCAAAGAATTTTCTTTTCTCTGCCACTTGCACGGTACAGCAAGAAATGCTGTGCTGGAAAGGCTGAACTCTGCATGCTGCTCAAAGTTATTTTTGTCACAGTTAAGGCTGCTAAGGAAAGTCTGAAGTGAGACTATTAATGTACTGCCTTTTGACTGGTTTTTGTTTTGGTTTGTCTTTTCTTTGTTTGTTTAATGTATGGAATAGGCACTCCCCATGCAAAGCACCTTCTTGACATGCAAATTTGTGAAAGCTTTGACAAAATATAACAAAGATATCCATGCAAAATACACCCATTCTATAAGAGCCCAAGTATTGTTTAGAATTACTATAGTTCAGGCATAGGTGCTTTTTTCCTGACAGGAACAAGGATTTTTCTAAAAACAGCCTCCTTCCTATGACAGCTTTATGCCAGAATCAGCAGCAACTCCAAGAAAAAAATAAAAGGTGGGCAAAAGTGCAGAAGAAACAAGGTGAAAAGGTTGCTCTCTGTTGGGGTAAGGTAAACACACCTATGATTAAAGTTAACAGGATGAAAGGCAAAATACACACATGGGACTGAAACAGTTTTTGCATAGGTGGTGGGATACAAGTCGCCTTCTTGCAGAACAATGTATTCTGTACCCTGTGTGGAGGATGTGGCTCCATGGGAAAGGGCTCCCATCTGAAATGTCACTGTAGGTGATCTGAGGACAGATGTGGCACCCAGCTGACAGACACCGAGCGCTCCTTCCTGCCAGGGAAGCAGGCAGCACAATTTCTGTGGGATGTTCATCAAAGACAGTGACACGGCAAGACTGAGCCCATCCAAACCCTGTCCAGAACCACTGGCAAGAATCCCTGCCAAGGCCACACAGCTCTGCTCCCTGCTTGTCCCCAGGTGCCACCTCTGGCTCCCAGCCCTCAGCGCAGATATCCAGCTCAAGCCATTCACTGTTTCAGCCAGGAGGGTTTTCTCATGGATTGACAAACAGGACCAGCTCCCTGTGCACAAACACCAAACAAAGACAAGGGAAGAGGAAGGGAGCCCCCTCCAGCAGCAGTGAGCCTGAGCAGCCAGTTCAGCCTTCTCACACTCAGTCTCAGCTCACTCCTTCTGCAGATAGTTCTTTATCACCATTTCCCACTGCAGCAGAATGACACACACTGCTTGAACTCTTCCACGTAAAGCTGGCATTAAATCTCACACAGGTAAGCAGCATCTAAAGCCAAACAAGCCTGGCTGGCTCATTTTGAAACTTCAGGCAAGATTTTGCAAGATGACCACACATCTGCACCAGGGAAAAGCTGTGGGACACAGAGCAAGAATGCATTCAGCTTCTGTTCAGCCAATCTTTGACCTTCCCACAGCTGTGATTTCAGTGTGTGCTGAATGCAAGTGAAAAAAACAAAAAAGAAAGGAAGCCAAACAAAAGCCAGCAAGTCCCTGTAAGGTATCTGCACTATGCCACGGACTACCTGTGTTTATTTTGCATGTATAAATGTTTCAGATATTTGGTAAGATTTTTGGTAAGATTTGGAAAATTTGGTAAGATTTTAAAAGTCACCTACCTTTTTATATGTTTTTAAAATTTATTTAATGTTTCTGTGCCTTTTAATACAAAATTTCTAAGTATATTCCCAGATTATGAGCACACACTTGAAATACTACGCCATAGGGAACTTTCTGTAGAATGTATTTAACAACAAACATTGGTTTCACCTTTCAGAACAATTTCATTTGATGAAAGAATAGTGTTCTCATCTTTTCTAAAATACTCTGCACTTACAGAGTTCCTATAGCTATGCAAAAACCCATTAGAATTTAAAATTGAGCCTTAACTAAAACACAATTATCACACAGCTGTTACAATAAGCATTAGTTTGACAGCTATGCAAAAATGAGTTTAAAAACCCATCATAACCATTTATCATAAAAGTGTAAGCCTCCCATTTATGTAGGTTTGCAAATGAACTATCACAGGAACTAACTCTTTATCTTAGATTAGCTGTTACAGGCCACACTAAAAATGCCAGTGCTATCTGTTGTAAAGAACCATATTGAATTAAATGACATAAAATCCCATATGCTTGGGTAGCACAGAGATGGATAGAGACATAAAGGAACATCAGAGACCATGGCAATCACCATAAAATTTAAATCAACAGCAAAATAATCGTGACTGACTTTTAATCACATGTAGCAGATTTGAGTCTTGGAGCTGTGGTAAAAACAGAATAAGAACAGTGAGATCTTTCCACTAGTAAAAATCTTTTTTTAAATGAGTACCCCCAAGTCAGAGAAACTCAACCAGAAACCTCATCCATTATCAGGTGTCTCCACATCTCTTTCCAAGCAATTACAACAGTTTCTCACACTATTACACATCAGCTGGTTTCTGAACACTCAACAATTCCTGAGCAAGCAGCAAGTAAGCATGGCACACCTTATCTGCTGATCAAGAGCTTTTGGCCAGAAGAGGGTTTAAGCACACAGGTGGGGTTTTCTGACACTATAGTAAAGGGCCAAAAGTGGCAGTGCACTCCTAGAGCCACCAGCAATTCCTTCTGATGCTGACAGGCTGTGTAAGGGGTCTGGGGGTCAGGAGCATCCCCTCAGCCCCTCCTACCAGGCTGCAGTATCCCAGTGTGTCCCTGCTCAGGTACCAGAGGGATCCCAGTGATTTCCATCAGCTTCCATCCCAATCCACCATCTCCTATTCCATGGCAAGAGTTATGTCACAGCAGGCCCGGTAGAAATGTCTTTGCAACACTTCACCACACATTTCCTTTGAGTCGATAAGAATAGAGGCATTGCACAGACAAAACAGTGCCTGCAAGAAATAAGAAGCAGGATAAAAACCAGATGGCTGAAGTGAAGCACAGGAAGACAGGAGCAATGCTTGTAGGGAGGAGAAATCATTTTGATGAGCTGAGACCGTGAACATGGCTCTCCACACAAAGGGAACAAAACCTGCCACGACACAGCCTGCAAGAGCATAACTATGAGATTTGAATGAAATATTGTCATCTGTATCACCTAAAGGCTGAATTCTTTTCAAGCAAGTACCAGATGAACATGACACACATTTTTTAATTTAACATCAGGCTTATGCAGCTTCAGCTGTTAAGATGACTACCTGTCAGCCACAATCAGAAACACCACTGTGAAAAACGTGATGTGATCTGTAACACAAGTCGAGGGCATGGACAGCATATTCCATATACCTCCACAATTTCCTTCCAGGCTGCTGCAAGCCTTGGCAGTGACAGGAATGACTCTTCCATCCCCATTCCTCAGCAACTCCATCCATACAAAGACAAGTGCTATCAGCAGCAGGGGAATCCACAAGCACCTAAAGCCCAGACTCTACTCATCTCTGTGTCCAACATGGTTCAAATCTTTAAATCTGGCCAAAGACAGGCTATGGTAATTCTTGTTAAAATTACATGAACCCAAAGAAGCTAGTTCAGGAGAATTTCAAGCACAAAATATGATTCATTATTCAGTATTTTCCCTGTTCTTGGTACAGTTAGAGAAAAAAGTTTAAATGTTTCAGCCAACAATTTTTAAATGCATCATTTGTCACCATGTATAGAACCTGGAGATGAAATTTCAACAAACTAAAACAAAGTTTTTTCCACACTGTTTCCTGAAGCATAGTATAAATATTGCCATATCATACAGGGATGCAATAATACTAATTTGATTGGTATAGGCAGCAAGCAGTGATCTAATGAGCTTCTGCATGGTACTTGTCTTGGGATTTTTCTCCATGCCATTGCTTCTAAAGAATTCCCAAAATGTACATTTAAGACTGCATTAATACAGTAGCGATTAAAAAAAATTGCAAGATGTGTTGTAAAACCAGGGGATTATTTTAAATATTAAAAAAGAAAATCCTGTAAAATCCAAGTTCTGCTTCTGCACTACCTATTCTTAAATGACCTGGGAAATCCAAATCGCCTCCAAACAGCTGGCATGACCCTCAAGAGGTGATGGGAGCTGGCAAAAGCAATACAGAAAGGACAGGTCACTGACTTCCACTGAAATCAACATAGCAACACCACCAAAAGCACTTCAGCGGTCAGGAAGAAAAATTGGGAAGAATTATATGGAGACCTTACTTTGCCATGCAGGCAGCTCCTCAGAGAAACCAGCTAAAGAGCTTGATGGGGCAAGGGTTTGGCCAAAAAGCTGCAATTCTCTGTGAAACAGGGAATGTACAGCCTCACTCACTTCCCAGGGAGCTCCTGAGATCTTCTCACTGCATCTCAAATGCAATGTGCACAACTCAGGAAGGGAAATTGACAACTTGGAGGAAATCTGAAAGAAATCTGGGAGAGTAACTAAAGTAAAGAGAAAAAAAGAAAAAAAAATCTCTGGCAATAAACTTCAAAAGATTATGTTATTTTTATTAAGAAAAATAAGTAAAGCAAGAAATCAATTAGAATTCATAAGAATTCATACTCAACATATTTTCAGCGTTGATGAGGCTATAAACAAGACTCAGTGGCCAGAAACTAAAGACAGCCCTCTTCATATCAAAAATACAATATAAATCAGTCACTTGTATACTTTACCAAGAACTGCGCTGAATTTTGGCTCATGGGAAATTTTTAACTACACCTTCTAAAATGTAAACTCTATTTTCAAACACAGGTTGAGGGGGGAAAAGAAAAGTTCTATGGCCTGCATTATGAAGAGGTCAGACTAGATGATTGCAACAGTCCTTCTGACCTGATAATCTATTAATCTTATCAGACACGTCTGACCACTTTCAGAACCAAGTGCAAAGTCATCTATCAGCGCACCTATTCTGACGGGATATTTTTAGCCCGAGATTCTCTTTTACCTTTAAACGCCGTCGAGATGGGAACTGCAGATAAATCAAGCGAGAGACATAAAAGGCAGGCGATAACGAAAATCTCATCGCCTAGAGAATACTCCTTTTAGTTGGCAGAGTTACACAATCAAAAAGCAACCCGAAGCCAATAAGATATCCCGTGTTTTCCCCGCACTTCCCGGAACTTTGCAGAACTCTCCGCGGGACTGAATCGCTCCAGACAAGTTTTGGCTGAGAGGAGGAGGCTCCGCACGCCCCGGAGCAGCGCTTTAGAGCGAAGAGCTTCGCCGGGCTCCGCGGAGCGCACACCGGCGGAGGAAGGACGGGCGCGGGGGATGCCGGCGCGGCGCGGCCGGCCCGGTGCCCCGGCGGGCAGCATTGTTCGGCCGGGCAGCGCCGGTGCCCGCGGCCCCGCTTCGCTCCGGGAGCCGGCCAGGGACGCGTGAACTCTTGAACCCGCGCCGCAGCCCGACGCGAGCCTCCGGGGCGGAGAGACCGCCCGCCCCGCCGCCAGCGCCGCGGGCCGCCGGGGACAGCAGGGAGCCCGCGCCGCCGCCGCCGCCCCCCGCCCGCCCGCCGGGACGCGGCCTCTGCCGCCCCGCCCGGCCCGGCCTCCCCGGGGCCGCCGGGCCCCGCTCGCCCCCCGCCCTGCCCTGCCCCGCCGCCGGGGCCCCCTCGGCCGCCCTCGGCCAGGCCCCGGCGCGGCCCCCGGCCTTTCGTGCCTGCGGACCCTCCTCACCTGGGCTTGAGGCTGCCGGCGCCGCGCTCGTAGGCCCAGGAGGCGGCGGGCGGCGCGGTGCCCGGGGCCAGGGGCTCGGCGAAGCCGGGGGTCGCGGGGTAGTTCCTGTCCATCATCGGGGCCGCAGGGGCTCCGCGGGGGCCCTGCGCTTTTGAGGGCGGCGGGGACCGAGCGGGGCGGGGGGGGAGCGGCGCCTCATCCGGGGCGGGCAGCGCCGCGGCCCCGTGCGGCCCCCTGCGCTCCGCTCCCGCTCAGCGGCGGGCGGCGGGCGGAGCTGCGGGCGGCGGCGGGGGCTGCGCGGCCGCCGGACCCATGTCGGGCTGCGCGTTCCCAGGATGCTCCTCCCCCGCCAGCGCACTGGGGCTCACGGGCTCCGTGGCCGGGGGCAGGGAGGCCGCGGCGGAGGGGCCGCCGGGGCCGCCGCCAGCAGCGCCGGCGGGGGGAGCGGGAGCAGCGGGAGGAGGAAGAGGAGGAGGAAGGAGGTCTGTGACTCGCGGACGGGCGGCCGCGGCCCGAGGGGGAAGCGCGGCGGCGGGAGCGGAGCGTGGCGGGGGGCGGTAGCCGCCACCGGGGCGGGGTGGGGGGACTGAAGGCGGGGACGGGCGGGGTGGCGGTGTCGGGTACGGGGGAGGCCGGTTCCTCGGTGGAGCGAAGCGCTGGCGCTTTGTTGGAGGAACCGGGGCGGGGCCATGTTGTTCCCGCGGAGGGGAAGCGCCGCCAGCCGCGGGCTCCGGGGCCGCCGCCGCCGCCAAGATGGAGCCCGGCAGCCGCCCCATTGTAGGGCGCTTTGTGGGGCCGCCCGCCCGCCCTGGCACCGGCTCCGGGCGCTGACGCCGCTCCCCGCGCCCGGCCGCCTCCCCCCGCGGCGGGGAGCGCCGAGCCACCGCCTCTTTATGTGTCTGTATGTCAGAGCGTCCCAAAGACCCGGGCATTCCCCATCGAGAAGTCACCGCAGGCCTGAGTGGAATCGTATGATGGCATCGCGGAGTGCTTTGGACTGGAAGGAACCTCGAAGATCATCCAGTCCGATCCCCCCTGCCATGGGCATGGGCACCTTCCACTAGATCAGGTTGCTCAAGGCCCCATCCAGCCTGGCCTTGAACACTTCCAGGGATGGAGCAGCCACAATTTCTCTGGGTGTTCCAGTGTCTCACCCTCCTCACAGTAAATAATCTCATCTTAATATCTCATCTAAACCTCCTTCCAGTTTAAAGCCGTTGCCCGATGTCAATTACCCGTTGTCAGTTGCCCCTTGTATATTTCCCCTTGTCAATTGCCCCTTGTCAGTTACCCCTTGTCAATTGCCCCTTGTCAGTTACCCCTTGTATATTGCCCCTTGCATACTGCCCCTTGTCCATTACCATATGCCCTTGTGACAAATCTCTTTCCAGCTTTCTCATGTATGCCAAAAACCAGCTAGCAAGAGAAGAGAGAGAATATCTATTCTTTATTTTTATTTCGTCTAAATTTAAATGGTAAAACTTCCTACTTTAGCTAGGACTGGCTAAAGCAGTTTGTTTTTATTTAGAGCAGCCTAAGCCACCTGGTTTGTAGATGGTAAATTCCTGTGTCTTTTGCTGAATGCTTGTTAAAACAAAGAATAAGGGAGATGGGCACCATCTGCACAGAGCAGGGTAGCAGCGAAGGAGACATCAGGATGATGAGTGAACTGCGGTGTCTTGCTTTCCCTGCAGATTGAAGATAGGCAGGCCGAGATGAGCAGGAGGAATGTGCCTCAGAGGTAAAGATGAGGAACATGCTCTTGGAAAGAGGGTGACTGCACCTGAAGGCACTGCTCAGAAGAGGAAGGTGTATGCTAATGAGCGAGTAAGTCTTTTGAAGATTCAGTTTGTAGCACTCCAGGCAATTCTGAACCACAGACTGAAACGAATTCTGTAGTGAAATGCATTTAGAAACTTGGCTACAGCCAATCAGATTAGATGTTAAAAAACAAAAGCTGCAAAAAACCTCAACATTGGAATGGAAAGATGGAGTGATCAGTATTAAATGAGAAAGAAGAAAAGCATGAGACTTTAGGAGGAAAAGCTGAGGTTCTGCTTTTCTCATGCCTAATTTCAAGAAGCAGCAGGAAGAAATGCAGCCATGGATGGGGAGGGAAAGAAAGGTAAGTGTGAAAGTCATCAGCACTGAGGAGAGGAGCGAAGTCACCCAGAGGCCAGGGCAGAGGCTGGAGGGAGAAGCAGCAGCTCCCCAAAGCCAGAAACCAGCAGAGTGAGTTTTCCTCGTGTTTGCATAAGTTAGCACCTGTGTTGCTTGCAGCTGGAGGAGCCGTGAGGGGGGTGGGAGACTTTCTCTCCCCGGGAAACGGGAGGGTTGCTGTTTTACATATGAACGAGGCCTGATGGCAGAAAATGACTCCAGTTGTATGCTAATAGTGCAGCGTTTGCGCTGCTGATGCTGCTGAAAGTGCCATTTCCAGTGGGGAAGGACCCACAGTTTTTTATTTCCCTGCAGGATCTCCACTAATTGCCATTATATTATTACGCTTGGAGCACATTGCTTCCCTCAAGTGGGGCTGAGAGCAGGGTGATACATGGAACTGATAGGAAGTGCCTTTTCCATCTACTTGTAGTGTCTGGTTTTCTAGAGTGAACATGTTGCTGTGGAGTTTCTTGTCCTACACTTGGAAGGATGTGTTAATAAATTGTAAAACTGCTAGTGTCTTGTTAGGTGTTTTCTTCAAGTAATGGCAGCATGAACTGTAAAGAATGCCATTATGTTGTTTATTTCCATTACAGAACTGCTCTAAAGTGAATGTGGGGGTGGGTACATGGCTGTAAAATCATGTTACACGAGAAATCACAAACAAGAACCCGTCCAGATTTGCAGGCAGGGAAACACAGACAGTGCCTTCATACCACTAAATGAACCACAGACACTGTGCTTCCCTGAGCATTGCTGGAGTAGATCCTTTTTGCTGGCATTCAAATAGTGAAGTTGAGTGAAACAGAATTTGTGACAGCTGTTGTTAAGTTTAATTTCTTTCACATGGTTTTAATAAAGGTGGAGTAGACTAAAAGCTTAATCACTGATGTCCACAACCATCAGATAAAGTCAGTTTATCCAGTGATTTGCTTTTCCTGTGTATGAGGTCAATCTTGTCCTGAGATCAGGCAGGGAGACTTCCGCAGCTTTCTCATTAAACTGACCCCTGCTGCTCGTTGCTGTCCTCTGTCTAGGAAATCTTCCTCCAAGCTTGTGCATTTTATCTTTTTGTAACAAATGGTATTTTGTAACACTTTTCTCTAAGACGACAAAAGAGTATGTTGAGAGTAAGTGCTTTTACAGGATCCTGGTACCCAGGAAACTTACAAGCAGCTTTTCTGAAGGATCTGTTCAGGGATAGAGAAAGTCCATTGATAAATCATGTTAATTAAACTTTTTTTTAATGTTAGGATTAAAGTGTACATATTAAAATTTGTATTTAATAGTCATGTTAGGTGTGTTGATGATTCTGAAACTTGGAATCTTGTCTTAATAAGGAATGGTTTTGTTTCAAATGCAGCTGTTACTTACTGTTTAGGAACTGAGCTTTAGTGGGCTAAAATGCCTTCTGAACTGTAGTGCATAACTTAGTGCCTGTGGCCAGTAGTGATATTGTATGTGCTTCTCTCTGAAGTCAAGAATTTAATATAATAAAAATATCTTGCTGAAACATAATACAATTTTTCTCTCTACCTAAGACCAAAATCTTAAGTTGAAGCACTGTAACACAATCTGTGCAGTGTACCAGCCTGGAGCACTACTGTTTTTTTTTTGTTTCTCATTTCTTTCCCTAAACAATGACTCTCCACTTGGAAAAAATAAATCCTTTATAGAATCAAAAATATCATTTGATAGCTAGGAGACAGATATAAGTACTTAAGGTTACACTTTAATGGGAATCATCTGCTTAAGGTCTGAGGAATGATCTCCATGTGCTGCTGCCTCCAGATGTGGCGTGGCAGCAGGGCTGGGCTGCCTCAGCTGCTTGCTGACAACTCAAAGAAGAAAGCCCTGACTGTCCCTGCTTCCCTTCTTCACCCTCTCACTTCTAGTGATGGGCTCTGGCCACAGGGTGAGTCATGAATTCACTCCACTGGCTTCCCTTTTTCACCTTTACCTTTTTCTGCCAGAGGTGATTTTTCTGTAATGTTGCTGAGCTGAGTCAGCTGGCTCAGCTGTAGTGAGCAGCCAGGAGGAGATGACAGGGGAGTTTTAAATCTCGTGCTGAGATGTTGTCTTGGCTGGTGGTGTATTCCACATGGGAATCTCTGGAGTCCAGGAGGGCACTCTGCAGACAGTGCTGGGCTCCTCTGCCAGTGTGACACTTCAGCCAGAATCAAGCCAGCTCTGTTGGAGAGCTGTGTGAGCTCACACACACTGCCCCTTAAGGAAAATTTCCTGCTTCTCTTTAAATCATTCCCTGTTGCACAAGGCTGAATGGCAATATTGCTTTTTGAGGTCTGCTTACATGTTTAGAGTGAACATATACCAAATGAAATGCAGGATCAAGCTAAGGAATAGTTGGCAGTTTTCTGTGATTTTATCATAATTAAAGCAATATAGCAATCACAGACCAAGGGCCAAAAATCATGCTCCAGTTCACGATTGGCATCAATGTATTTATTTGTAACTGTTATATTTATTTATTAGCTTCTTTGTTGCACAGTGTGCTAGAGTTATTACATATGTTATCAGAAGAAATGTAAGCCAGTGTTTGAGTGTGATTGTTTTTTATATTGTATAACATAGAATCATAGAATGGCCTGGGATAGAAGGGACCTTGAAGATCATGGGCAGGGGCTCATTCTGCTATCCCAGGCTGCTCAGAGCTCCATCCAACCTGGCTTTAAACACTTCCAGGGATGGGGCAGCCACAGCTTCTCTGGGCAGCCTGTGCCAGGGCCTCCCCACTCACACAGCAAGGAATCTCCCCCTAAATTGGTACAAAGCTGCTCTTTTTCATTGTAAAGCTCCCCCTTGTTCTGTCACTGCATGCCCTTGTAAAAGTCCCTCTCCACTGCTGTGGCAGGCTCCTTTCAGGCACTGGAGGGCCGCAGCTGGGTCACCCCAAAGCCTTCTCCTCTCCAGGCTGAGCAACCCCAATTCCCTCAGCCTGTCCTGCTGTGAGAGGTGCTCCATCCCTGTAATCCTGGTGCTGTGCTCTGGGCTCATTGCAGCAGCTCCCTGTCCTTGCTGTGCTGGGTGCAGAGCTCCAGGTGGGATCTGAGCAGAGGGGCAGGATCCCCTCTAAGCCTGGTGGGCTCACTGCAGCAGCTCCCTGTCCTTGCTGTGCTGGGTGCAGAGCTCCAGGTGGGATCACTCAGAGCAGAGCAGAGGGGCAGGATCCCCTCTGATCCTGGTGGGCTCACTGCAGCAGCTCCCTGTCCTTGCTGTGCTGGGTGCAGAGCTCCAGGTGGGATCACTCAGAGCAGAGCAGAGGGGCAGGATCCCCTCTGATCCTGGTGGGCTCACTGCAGCAGCTCCCTGTCCTTGCTGTGCTGGGTGCAGAGCTCCAGGTGGGATACCCTGAGCAGAGCAGAGGGGCAGGATCCCCTCTGATCCTGGTGGGCTCACTGCAGCAGCTCCCTGTCCTTGCTGTGCTGGGTGCAGAGCTCCAGGTGGGATCTGAGCAGAGGGGCAGGATCCCCTCTGATCCTGGTGGGCTCACTGCAGCAGCTCCCTGTCCTTGCTGTGCTGGGTGCAGAGCTCCAGGTGGGATACCCTGAGCAGAGCAGAGGGGCAGGATCCCCTCCCCAGCTGCTCTCAGGCTGCTCTGGGTGCAGCCCAGGCTGGCATTGGCTTTCTGGGCTCCAGCTGCACTGCTGGCCCCTGTCCAGCCTCTCACCCACCTGCACCCCAAGTCCTTCTCGCCAGGGCTGCTCTGGATCTGCTCATCCCCAGCCTGGACTGGTACCAGGGGCTGCCCTGGCCCAGGTGCAGCACCAGCCTTGGCCTTGTTAAAGCACAGGAGAATTCCATGGGCCACCTCTTGAGCTTGTCCAGGTCCCTCTGGATGGCAGCCTGTCCTTCAGGAGGGTCACCTGCACCACTGAAGGATGGGATGTACAAGACTGGGTGTCACTGTTAGGTCAGACGTGACACACACATGTGATCAGGGTCCAAGATTAAAAGTTTTTATTTGTGTTCTCCAGCTTATATACTCTTAACAAAACGTGATCTTAAGTCATTAACTACATCACAATAACTGATTATATTCATTGGTGCAAAGCAATTAGCGTCAATATAATTGGCAAAAGTTCTAAAGAAATTTAATAAGACATGTATAAACATCTACTTATGCATGTAGTCTAGCTTACAAAAATTTCCATGTATCTTTTCCAATCTCTTTCCATGCTGACAGCCTTGTCTTCTTCCTTGCTGTGGATGCACTGGAAAATCATCAATTGTTATTTCTTCCATTAACTCAGCTTTGCTTGCAGGCCAGCTGTCAAGCCCCTCCATACCTGGCTCTGCAGAAGAACAACGTGGTATGGTACAGCTTTAATGGTGTCATGAGTGTCAGAGCTGGCAGCACAAGGTGCCTGTGCTTTTGACTTCCTTTTCACTGCAGGTACAACAAACCTGGCTCTATGCTGTTTTTCCGATGTCTCTCTATCCCCAGTGCCTCCTTTCACAGAGAGCATTGCTCCTGTACTTTGCTTTTCCATAACAGATGATGCCTGGTTTTGGGCTTGTTCTGGCTTTTCCGTTGCGTTTCTGTGCCAAAATATTTTTTCTTCCTTTAAGAGGCTTTCAGCTAAACCTGTAAATTGGGCTTTGCAGCAAAATTCTTATTGTGCTTTAGGGCAATTTTTGGTGGACTGAAGAGAATCATGGAAGAATAGTCAGATGCACATGCTGGCTCAGCAGCTTCACCTGTTGTTGATGGAAGAAATGAGTTAAGGGCAGAACGTGCAGTTAATGGTGCAAGTCTGAGATTACAGCTTGGTTGTTGCAAGTGGACAAAAAGAATTGTATTTCAGCACATAATAGTATTTTATTTTAGAACTATCACAGTATCATAAATAGTTTGCTAACATACACAAACACCTTAGTGCTTAGCTTTCAGTGGCTAACCATGTGTCAACAAAAGCTTTAGAAATAAATTTAATGAATAGCCTTGTGCTGAGAGAATGAATCTTCACAATTGTTTGGAAACAGTGTTTTGGAGACTTGAGGACATTCTTTTTCAAAAACTAATGTTTCAAACATAAAACAATCAAGCAACTTGAATGTATCTAATCAGATGAAGTTTGAAGAAGTTCGGGCCAAAGCTGAATTGGGTCTGATGTATCAACACATGGTGAAAAGTGCACAAAATGAGATTTCTGCAGCACATGTTTCTGTTGAGCACTGTTGGACAGCTACACATGCTGGATGCAGCACCTTTGTGCAGGCTGTGGCTGCTGCCAGCCTGTGGTATCCTGCATGAGCAGGAATGAGTGAGTAGATCAGATAGGCAGTAATAACATGAGTTTTGGTTAGGCTTGTTATTAATCACTGGCTGCGTTGTTTGTTGCTGTAATTGGGATTCTGACCAAAGCAGAAAATTGCAGTTGCTTTAACAGATTAGATTCTGCATTTAATTTGGCATGTGGTCTCTTTAAACATGAAGCTAGGCATTAAGATATGTGTGAATAGGGAAGAGAGTGCTGCCTTTCAAAGAGCACACTCTGTCTTGGAACCTCACAGCAAATGCTCTCCTTTGAATTTCTTCACTTACATTGCTCTGTGCATTTCTTTGAAAACTCGAGTATGTGTACAAACAAATGAAGCAAAATCTTCGGAATTCATTTTATTGGGCTAAAGCTGGTCTATGAAAGCTTGACTTCTAACATGACAAAAGATGATGGAGCTGGTGCAAAGCTCATTGCAGCAATGAGGAGAAGATCTTGTTCCCTTCTTTTTCCCAAT
Source organism: Melozone crissalis (assembly GCF_028551555.1). Taxonomy (NCBI): domain Eukaryota; kingdom Metazoa; phylum Chordata; class Aves; order Passeriformes; family Passerellidae; genus Melozone; species Melozone crissalis. The sequence continues at coordinate 6,871,719 of NW_026535816.1, forward strand.
CCTCCTCCTGGCCATGTGCTTCCACTCCTTCCAAGGTGCCACCACTGCACGTGTGTTGCCTCAAATCACCCAGACCTGAGAAAGCTGTCTATGTTTTCACTGGATGATTTATGAAAGGATCCAGTAAGGACCAGAACAGGTATAAGGTAAGTGGGAGAAATGTGCAATGACATTGCACACAGGAAAACCAAAAAAACCTAAATAAAACCTTTGATCTTGAACAAACTCATATTTTTAATAGAGTGTTTTATTTTAACTCTTACTAGAAGATATTTTCCTTTGTATGATATCAATGCTGGGTGTTTAATGTGAAATGTTGGATGTTTATGTATTCAATACTTGCTGATCTTTAGAGAAATTAAACTGAAGCTTGAGCCCTGCTGAGCAATCAGAGGCGTTTCTTGTTTCTTAAATGAAGTAGGCACTGCTTCAGAAATTAAAATTTCAAAACTTATGTTTAACTGCACCAGTTTCTAGATTGAAATATTTTTTCAGGTGCTTTGAAGCCTGTCTGCTCCCTTTAGAGTGTGGGGCTCCCAGAATGGGATGCATGCCTGCATCTGATGGCCTTTACTGCTTCAGTGCTTCAGTAGTCTGGGTGCTATGGAAAAGCACCTAGTGTTACCAACTATAGCATGCCAGAAAGTGTTACCTACTCCATTTAAAAGAAATCAAAAGGGTTGTCAGAGGTTTTTTCATTTTTTAATCATAGGCTAAATTAGTATTTTCTCTTTTGCCATGATTGATTTATATAAATGGAGTGAAAGATGGAATTGTTGTCCCAAGACACTTAATGAGAATGAAGCATCTATCCCATCAGCTGTATTTCAAATATCAGTTCAGTTATCTGGTTCAAAAGCTTCATTGGATGTTCAAATATAGGAGATTTGGGTAGTCTGTGGGGAGCTCAGCTCCTCTTGTATGGTTGGAAGAAAAAACACAGCTCTGAATTTTTTTCCAGAGGGTAAATCAAAAGTGGTTTAATGTAATGAAATTCACTGTGCTCCATATTTGCTCTGTCTAGCTGCCCTCCTGCCTCTCTGAGGAATTCCACACACACTGCATCATGTGTGCCTCCACTTCAGATTGAAATTGCCATTACTACATGAGGAACTCCTGCTTCCAGCCTTGCTTTTGTTCTGCTCCTCACTGGGGGGATCTCACTTACTTCACTACCCCTAGGAAAGGGGTATTTTTTGGTCATACCATCGTGTTAAATCTGCTCACCAGAGGCCTGACAAAAGTCATGGAAGATGGAAGGGTTAACACTTTGTTAAGTCTTGAAGAGTTCATCTTCAGAGTTCATGAACCTCAGATGCTCAGCTAAACTGGAGCAGTGGAGCAGGAAGATTTTGTCCAGAGCAGAAACTGCCAGTGTTAAAGAAAACAAACCATAACCCTTTTTCTCTACCAATAAGTTCTCTGTGGCACGAGGAATCATCTAAGAACCATCTAAAATGGTTTGGGTTGGAAGGGAACTTCAAAGGTAATCCAATTCCAACCCCCTGCCATGGGCAGGAACATCTTCATGGATGGAGCCCCATCTAACCTGGGATGGATCCTAAACTTCTCTGGGCAACCTGTGCCAATGTTTCACCATCCTCCTGGTAAAAAAACCTTTCCTTTTATGTAGTCTAAATCCCTTTCAGTTTAAAACCATTACCACTTAGCCTGTCACAACAGGCCCTGCTAATAAGTTTGTCTCCATTTTCCTCTAAAGCCCCCTTTAGGTGCTTTCAGAAGAGTTGTTACCAACTCAATTTAAAAGAAATCAAGAGGGTTGTCAGAGGTTTTTTTCATTTTTTAATCATAGGCTAAATTAGCATTTTCTCTTTTGCCGTGCTTAGTTTATATAAACATTTATCTGGAAATTGTTTTACAAAATAATATAGAGACTAGCAGAGCTTAAAATATTGCTACCCATCACCCAAAATATGACAGCACTTGAAATCAAAGTCAGAATTAAATATAGCCAGTGACAAGTGCATTCAAAATGTTCTGACAGACAAGTAGAAGGAAACATGTTCATAAGATTAAGGAATTGTTTATACAGTTCAGAAATGGCTGGAAATAGTCAAAAATACCTAAATAAAGAGCAGGTTATTTGAGAAGATCTGCTTAAGATTTTTGAGAGGAAAACACGTACAAGTTCTTTGTTGTGGAAACGATAGTGATAAATTTGTAGTGACAGGAATTAATTGAAAGGTGTTTACAGTATGGAAGTGTTTGAAAATGGCTTTTAAACCCAGAATTTCCTTCCTGTTCTCTATACCACATGGAACAAGCAAGGATAGCAGCAGTAAAACTTCTGTTGGCAGGAAGACTGTGGATAGGAAAGTTTGGTTTGTTGCTTGTTTCTGGGTTTTTTTTATTACTTTGATGGTTTATTTAAAGCTAGAAATAGTGTTGCTAAGCTGCAGGTAATAAATTAATCTTATTCACAGCTGATAATATGAGGAATGATAAGGAATTTTGCTATGCTTTTCAGATTTCAAATATAACTTTTAAGGGCAGATCAGACTGAAACATTCCAGTTAATAGAAGTGGGCATCATTATAACAATAGAATACTCTGAACTGGGTTTGGCAACAGCATTGTGGTAAAGAATTTGGCAGAGCATTATACTTTTTATTACCTGAAGTGATCAGTTATCTCATTTTCTTGCTCCAATCCCAGTTCAGCTGCAGCCAATAAAAACCTTGAGAGGACCAGAATCAAATGCTTCAGAGCTCAGATTTTCATCAGCTGTGGTGAGGAAATGCACTTCCACGTGGTACTTTGGTTTTGCTGTTCCAATGAATTCACAAAAACCCCAACAACCCCCTGCCCTATAAATGCATAATTGATAGAACATAGAGCAGGCTTTCTTATTGCAGCAGTAAACAGGTTCAGTGATTTATTTTTCAACTGACACAGCCAGAGATCACTTTCCTGACCCTTATAATTTGCCCTAATTAATGAACTGTCTTGTTTTGTAAAAGGTTGCATGCTGTAATCTTCTGTGATGCTGAAAAGGTTGTTCTGGAAAATTGTTCAAGGCAATGGCTAACAGCACTTAGAGTGACACGTTTAAAACAGAATATTTGTGTTTACCAGTGTTTTGTTTAGACAGTTCTGTTTTCAACTGTCATAGTAGATCTCTGTTAAATCACTTAAAATCCACTGTCTTTCCTAAAGGTCCTGGAAAGAAACACCAAAATCAAAACACTGACAGCTTAAATCTCTACACAAGTTGACTTGATGCTGCTTTGCTCCTCAAAAATCTTCCTCCTCCTCTTCCTACTTAATCACAAAATGCTTTGGATTGGAAAAGGCCTTAAAGATCACCCAGTTCCAGACAGCCTGCCATGGGCAGGGACACCTTCCACAGGACCAGGTTGCTCCAAGCCCCATCCAACCTGGCCTGGAGCTTTTCCAGGGATCCAGGGGCAGCCTGTGCAGCACCACCCTCACAGCAAAGGATTTTTTCCCAATATTCAATCTAAGCCTGCTCTCTGTCAGGGTCATTTGCTGCTTTATGTATTCTAATAGCAACTCAATTTTCAAAAGAAGCTACATGTAAAATTTGCAAGCGTGGCAAAATAAATGAATTTGAATTTTAATCTAAATTCATAACTCCCTATAGTCTGTCTCTTGTTGATTTTGCCTCTGTTAACCCTGTTGAATTATGATTTCTAAAGAAAGACCAGATACAAGGTAAGAGTGGGCCAGGAGTCAGTGCATGAAAAAAGGAAAACAAACTCAACCCAGACAAGTGCCATTCAAAGGAATTCTGTCCCTCTACAAGGACAGGTAAGTTTACACTGTATTCAACTAAATTTTAAACTTTGTTCCTTCTTTGCAAAAGGCAGGATGTGTCTCCCAAATTATCATGCTGTGTGCAACCAGTGTTTGAATGTCAGCCCTGCACATTCTCAGGGTCTAAGGTGCAGACTCCTTGAGTAAATTTGAGTGTTTTACTCTACTGCAAGGGCACTTTACTGCCCAGAGCACTACACCATTGATGTTTAACAGTTGCACCCTTTTTTTCATTAATTATGAAGGATGAGATTTTTCTTGCATTTGATGGAATCAGCTGCAAATAATTTGTAGGAACAGTAGAAAAATCAATTGTCCAGTGATTGAATGGGATTCTGTATGATTTCTGTAGTGTGTTTAAAATTTGCCTTTGCCAGATGTCTGTAGCAACATTACAGAATGTCTGAATGGTCACAAGCCCTGTGAAATCCCTTTCCTTTGCAGTGCTCCTGTCAGTTCCATAAGTTTGTAATTTTTGAGTCCCAGGAAAAATTTAGGTAAAAGTGTGCCCTAGAGCTCAAAATGCACATTAAAAAAATTGAAAAATGGTTAGCTAAATGAAAGGGAAATATGGGAGAATGTTTTTGCAAGCTTATGATTGCATAGCTTGTCGTAACCTTGTATTTTGATAATCAACAGTGACCTCACACAATTTATTTATTTCAGTCTTACAGAACTTCAAGAACTTCCAAATGCTTTCACAAGCAGGGCAAAAGTGAATTGAAACATCCCAACATGGGGATTCCCCCATCTCTCAACAAAAAAAAGGAAGTGGAGAGAGATTTGTGACTCACCAAAAGCCGAATTGGATGGTGAAGCTTTGTGAACAGGAACACTGATGGCACTGCTACCAACTGCATTGTATTTGTTTTTCAAAGGGCAAGACTTCATTGTGCAGCACTGTCAGTGTGCCCCCTTTACATTCCAAGACTTGAAGTGTTTCCATCATTACAAAGACATTTACAGATTGAAAATCTCAAATTTCTGCGTCTCCCTCAACAACATTGTTGCTTCCAGTATGTTAAAAACAATAAGATTCAGTGAAATATTTCATATTCATTTCAACCCCTAATCCTTTAACTTATAAAGTGGATTGTAGGCACCAAATTGAAATAGAATTTGCTGTTGTCAGCATTGACTCAATGAGGGGGGAAAAAAGAAGATGTAAAATTCACGGTGGCTACAGCTGTAGATACAGAAAATGTCTTGACACAGAGAACCAATAACTCCCAGGAGTTCTTGACTCTTGATTTTTGAGCTAATATGATGTTTCATTCTACTTAAAGGAATCATTTTGTCATCCCTTTAGTGGAAGACACATTTATTAAAGTGCTTCTAGGAGGTAGGTTGGGCTTTGGTTTGAAAGTTAAGTGTTTCTCTCTACATTTCAGCTTTTAAACCATGAAAGAAACATTAGATGTGAAACCTGGGTAGCTTTTTAAAAAGGGACAAATCTCTGGCTTTTTGCTCAACATTCACTGGCCCACAGTATTCTATTTCTTCTCTTTGACCTGTTCAACATCAAAACAATTTGATGCAATTGTGCTTTGCCTGAATTGGCAGTGTGCCACATAATGAATGCTTCATTTTGATGCAAAATTATCATCATAAAAATACAACCAATTAAGTTGTGCGACCAGCAATGTCTAAACCAAACCAGTGTAATCCACTAGCAGTACTATAAATATATATATTTATATATTTTTTACATATATATTTATATATATATTTATTTATATATATGTTTTTGACAGATCAAGCCATGAAGTAATTTTTGCACTCAAGTCCATTACAAGAATGAATAGAAAATTCACCCAGCAAAGAAGTGAATATGTCAAACAACAAAGAAGAGTTCTTATGGTGGTTTAAAATATTAAGTCACAAAAAATAGCTAGTGTCAATATGAACAATTAAAATACTGTTCTTTCTGAAGAAAAAGAAGATGAAACTATTAATGAAGAATCAATAGTTTGATGGGATGGCCCATAAGGAAGAGGGCAGCAGTGCAAGACTTGCTCTTTCTGCATTCTCTCCTCATGGCACAGTGCCTTTGTGCAAAGAACAGTCCTGCAGCCTTTGTGCCAGGTGCCCTCTTTTCCCAAACGGGAACTTCGCTCCTCCCTCGTCGTCCAGAAGATCTTTGACATTTCTGTAAATCATCTTGCAATATGCAAGGAAAGCGCGCACTTTTTTCAAAAGCATGTTATGTTCCAGCAACCTGCCCCGAGCCCAGCAGCAGGTGCGTGCCTAGGGGCCAGGGAGGGACATGGACTTTCTGAAGAGCCGGGGGTGCCTGGGGGGCCCTGGGTAAGGGGGTGGGGGCACGGCGTGCCGGCCATCAGAGGCCACTGCCTGCTCGTAGGTGGGCAGCTCCGGGTCCTCGGGAAGGGGGCTCAAGGAGAACTCCTCGTGCCTCCTGAAGATGTTGGCTGAATTCCTCCTTCTGCTCCTCACATAACCCATGTACCTAAACAAAGGCAACAGCAGGTGAGTGGAAAGTTCTGCTTTAAAGGGAAGCAAGAAGATGAAGTATTGTGTTTGTGGGATGAAGGAAGGAATGATGAACGTGGCTCCGTGTTCTCAGAACGTTAATTTATTATTTTATGACACTGTGTTATAATAGAGAATGCTATACTAAACTATGCTAGAGAACACACAAAGGATACTTACAGAATGCTAAAAAGATAATAATGAAAACTCACGACTCTCTCCAGAGCCCCGACACAGCTCGGCCCTGATTGGCCAAAGAGTGAAAACAACTCACAGCAGAACCCAATGAAACAATCACCTGTGGTAAACAATCTCCAAACACATTCCACATGTGACCACAACACAGGAGAAGCAAATGAGATAATTATTGTTTTCCTTTTTCTCTGAGGCTTCTCAGCTTCCCAGGAGAGAAATCGTGGATGAAGGGATTTTTCAGAGAATGTGAATGCCACAATTAAGTCTTAAGCACAAAATAAACAAAACCCCAAACAACCCAAAAAAACCCCACAAGAGAAAAACCATGCTTTCAGTGATCACAAAGACCAGAATACTCTCTCCAAACCACAGGGTAAGAACAGCTCAATGATGTGACATTTATAGGAAAGAGGAAGCACAGAATCCTTTTATATTCCTTTCAAGATTAGGACAAGGGAGCATTCAGGAGTAGAGACTTGGTAAAAAAGCATTTCCTCCACACTGCTTCATCGTCTACTACCACAACTACTTCACATCTGAGGCAGAGCACATGCCATGAGAGCATACAGCTTATTTGCAAGCACCAACAGAACATGTTAGACTTCCCACTGCAGGCCAATTATTCCATCATCTTAGTAAGAATATTTTGAAGTGAAGAACACACACACAAGTTAAAAAAAAGGCAAACCCAAAGGTTTGGGAATGCAATATTGTTTTATGTTTTTGTGTTATTAACTACTGTTGGTGCTCACTTAACTTTGCTTCTAGGCAAGTAAGAACTCGAACTTCCACTGGATTTTCTGAGAACACAATAGTTAGGCCAACCCACAGTGATTTTTAAATGTCACTCTTAAGCAAGAGTTTGTTTTGTGCGTGTTTGGGTTTTTTAAGCAGTGCAATTCCTTACCCTGGTGGCTGCCTTGATTTGCATCTGCTCTTGCAGCAGTAGAAGACAATCAGTGCAATTATAACCAACAGCACTCCAGCAGCAACCAGGCTGATGAGCAGCCCTGTGACATTAATCTTCTGCAGTGCCTCATCACCTGGAGAGAAAACATGGGTGATTTTCATTCTGTTCCTTCCATCTACCCAGCCTGCAGTGTTCACTGTAAAATACTACTTTAGCACTGCCATTAGGCTGCTCCTTCCACAAATGTCTAACCTGCTGTAAGAAGCTTTAAATCTGAGCAACACAACTCAAGAGAATCATTCACAGTCAACTTAAAACAAAAGGGAGTTGGTGCCCCCTTTTCTCTACAGGAAACTGTTGAGATGCCTGTCTTCCAAAGCCTTCCAAATATTCCTTCATGTACTTGTGTCCTTGATCAGATCCAACTGACCATTTTTTATGAAATAAAATTAATTAATTAATTAAGTAATTATTACATCTAATAAAATTATCAGGCATCAGACTACTCCGAGCCTAAATCAGGCTGTTTTATATTACTGTTGAAGAAATAGGGAGGAGAAAAAACCAAACCAAACCAAACCACAGGAGCAGCCACAGAATCACTGCCAAGTTTACCAATTGTCTAATAAAGGAATGGTCAAGGAAATTACCTACAGACCTATATTGGATCCCACTTTAAGATGCTTCAGGTTTATCATATCAGGAAATTAAATATATTTGTACAGTTCACAGTGATCTTCAGTAAAAAGATAATTTCTGATTTCCTTAACTGATTGCATGATCTAGTAAGAATGTACTATTATAACAACCAGAAAATATGGCAATATAATAAAAAAGTAAAAAAATGACTTACCTAATTTTATGTTAGGGCCTTTAGTTGAATAGTCTTTCCAAAAATCCATCTATAAAACCCAAAAAGAATCAGATTTATATGAGATAAATAAGTTACAGGTTATTTTTAATATGGTACCTTGGGCAGAATTTAGCAGCGGCATAAGCAGAAATAATTCCTACTGAGAGATTTGTATTTACTCATCCCATGGTATTTTTCTTCTACAACTTTGCATTAAAATTTCTCAGATCCCAGCTGGTAAAAGAAAAAAGTGCATTTAACTGCAGTGTTACCTCATATTTCTGCCAGATGACAATAGAAATTAGGGTATATTCTGACACCAAAAAATGCTTACAATTATTTTTTTTCAAATCCCTACAAAACAGTATTTGAGGCAAAGTTAAATTCTTAAAATTCCAACATTTGAATTCACATCAGCTAGGAAAAATAGTGGGATCCATTTAAGAGAAGAACTTTAACATTTTATGACCATCAGGCATTAAAAGTGTTGAGTTATAATTTTCACTTTTGCTACCAAGTAAAAGACTCCAGCAAGACTTCAGTTTAGCAAATTTGACCTTTTTCTTAGGAAATTGTTAGCAATGGCAAGCTAACACTTCCAACTTTAGAACAGGGGTGAATTCCTCGTTCTTTGTGCAGAGCACGCCTAGAATCACAAAAAGATTCTTGCTGCTTGTGCAACAACCAGTCTTCAGACAATCCTCACATTCCTTTACTGAGCTGAAAGGTTTCTCATTGTTTCTTTTTATATGTATATATGTTATATATACATATAAACATATGTATAATGTGTATATATACACACACACACACATATATACATATATATACATGTATATATACATATAAACATATATATATACACAAATGTATATATGTATTTAGAAACCAGGTTTCTAAATATATATAAATATATAAAAATATATATAAAATTTATAAAATATATAAATATATTTTTAATATATTTATGGCATATATAAAAATATATTTATATATTTATTATTATATTTATATTTATATATATTTATAATATATTATATATATTATTGCCTCTTACAAAACACTTCTGAGCATGACACAAGGAGGCAATCAGTCAATTAATACATTTATAATTAATAATGTGAAACATTTAAACTGGATGCTGAGAAGTTACTAAAAAATCCAGAAGTCTGAAAAATCGAGGAATAGCCACAAGTGGGACTTCTGAAGCTTCATTTCTATTTGTTGGCAGAATTAAAGGCAACATCTAATGTCTTCAAGACAATATTCATATATTAAGACAACACTGATATATTAAGGCATTATTAATATATTAGGACATTATTCAACATATTCAAGTGCATTCACTGTGTACCTAAAGCAAGAACCCCATGTAACTGGGATATCTGCTTTTAGAACAAAATAAGCAGTCATCTCTCAGTGATGTGTTAGAGAAGTTACAGTATTTGTGTACAATAATTTATGTTGCAATAATTTCTGTATAAAAATACAGTTATTTAGCCAATAACCTCCCTCATTAAATTAAACTCAATTTGAACTGCTACCGTTTTATCAGGGTCTTCAAAAATTTCTCTTGCTTCTTCATAATTGCACAGTTCTTCATTGCATTCCCTTTCCAGGTTATCAGCTGTGAATGCTTCAAAATCAAATCTGTTGTTCAGAAGATGTCGTCCAATGAATAAATTGGCCTCCCTTGCAGATGTGAACACTAATGAAGAAAACAAAAAAAAGTTGATTTAAAACAAGTTAGGAAGGCTAAATTTGGTATTTTTAAAGAATGGTAAAGATTTTAAAGGAGCACGTTGGGATAATTTCTTCCCCTAGCATCTCTCAGGTATATACAAAGGAGAGATCAAAGTCTCCTCCTAAAATTTCTTCTTCACTACTATATTTTCTATGTAACATGAAATAAATGTATTTGCCTTTCTCAAAAGCCATCTCAGCTATTCCTTATCCGGGCCAAGAGAATTTGATTGTCATGGGAACTGTTGGTCAAGTTTTGGTGTGACCCCTGGTGGGATGTGAGCAGCAGTTTTTACTGGAGCTCTTACGAACAAAGAAATCGTCACATAAAGCAAAATTCAGCCAGATGCAAAGTAAGCAACACCCTGACCTAGTGGGGGAAGGAGACAAGGGTGGGGGAAGGAAAAAACCAAATGTACATTTATCAATATTCTGGTATCTGTGAGTCACAGGTTTTATTTACAGAATTTAGTTTTTAAATCACATCAGCAGACTCCTAGTCATTCTACAATTGTTCTCCTTTCACAATCGTGGCACCAAACTTTATGTAAAGGTGCCTTATTGCCAAGTTTATTTGTTTTAAATTTGGCCATGATATGAGTTTTACTGACAACATGCATTTCTGAAGATTTCTGAAAAGAAGAGATTCTCTTCTTTTGTGTTCCATGAGGCCTCATGGATTAAGTGGCGAAGCGAGATTCCAGAACAGTGAGTGAAATTATAGAAGGCTTTGGAATACAGGAATGTATTTCCTCACTAGGCATTTTCCATAGTCAAGTTTTAGCCTGCTCTTGCTACAGTTTCTTATTAAAAAAAAAAGGAAAAAAAAAGAGCAAAACCAAATTTCTAGTGAAAGCCTAACCTATGTCCATGAAATTCAGGCTATTTGGTTGAGCAAAATGACTAGAGGATTACTTTTGCAAGTGTAATGCAGAAACAGCATTGTTACACACCAAGCTGGATGGCTGAAAAAGGAGATGAGATTCAGGATAAAGTTATTCAGCTACAAATTAGCTTTGTGTTCTTGTTAGCCTGTTTGGCAAGATTATCACATCGCTCTGGAATTTTCACCCTAAGAGTCACTGTTAGATCTTGCAGTGCTCTCTCATAACACTCTGGTCTCTGAAAACTGGGAAAAGTGCAGCATAACTTACATATTGGCTGTTTATGGCTTTAATATGGTAGAATATTTAAGGAATATGACAGCGTCTATTTATATAATTTGCACACTGTCACACTGTGTACTGAAGGAGTTACACAGGTGTACGTGCATTTGGTTTTGTTATTCTAAAGCAATTGTGAGAAAATCTAAGCTTAAAATATTTATACTATACCTAGAGAGTAAGCAGAGAAAAGGACTTAACAAAAACAAAACAAAAACAAAACAAAAAAAACCCCAAACAAACAAAAACAAAAGCCAAAATCAAAACTCCCTCAAACCCACAAGTGGAAAGGGAAAATAATTACATGGGGAAAAAAAAATATTATCAATATTCTTGGTTCAGTGCAAATTACAAAAGTAACTTCGTTCTTCTGAAGCAGAGATCTTCAGTTTTGCTCAGTAGTGTTTCACTCTTTACCATGCAAGTAGTATTAGCTGTCCTTTGAATTATCTTAAGAGAACTGATGCATTTTGTTTAAAATGGAATGCATAATCAAACTGCCTGGAGCCTAGAACCCTCAATTCCCGGGGATACACGGCCCACTTTTTCTTTTTAAGAATTTTTATCCATTTATCTGCACTTTTTTCACTTTGTCACATATCTCCATCTCCAACTTACTTGCTACCTGGTGATTAAAACAATGTTTGAAAAATGAAACAGATGGATTTGAACTGAGCACCAAATGTGAGGGTCGTGAATGCAGTTCTGCAGTCCTTGTTTTGAGAAAATGATCCAGGCAGTTTTAGGGTGCCCAGCATTCAATTATTTAATTAAAAATGCAACCACACAATACTCTCAGTGAAGCAGCTCTGCAGGTAAAAGATGTTCAGAAAATGCTGAAGGGCGACCTCTCAATGCAGGTACCCCATACCTTTGGCAACTGTTCTGCTTGCTAAATTATTGGATTTTTTATATAAATATATATATAAAATATAAAACCCCAATATTTTATTGATATTACTATTATTGGATATTAAAATATTAATATTATTGATATTAATTGGATACTTCTCTTTCCAACTCTGTCTTTAAAGGAGGAATGGTCTGGGCCTATTGTGAGGTCTCACAGGAGCTTACAGGGAAGGGGCAGCCTGATGTTTTATGCCCAGAGCAAGATGGATTTTAACAAATCATCTGTCACAAGCACTTTTCTGCTAGCCATGGTTTCTGCTCCTCATACTGCCCTGAAGGAGCCTCCTGCTCCATGTGATGACTTTTTAAAATCTGTCTTAAGGTTTCAGTACTCCTTGTCCACTGGGAAGACTGGACAGCTAAAGCAGAAATTTATTTTTGAAGCCCTTAAAATGCTAACCAGCCTTTGCTTTGTAGTGCTTGAGTCTCTGAGGGGAATTTATTTGTTTTTTACTTCTCTCCCTCCCTCCCCAGGGAAGAACTGCAAAAGCAGCACTATGCTTCTCTTTCCAGGTGTTGTAAGGGGGCCTGGCATTGAGAGCAAATAGCAATTTCAAAAAAAAACCCACCAAATCAACCCTTTCAAACATAAAGCAGTTTCAGATATGCACATACAACTGTGATGTGCTGAGAGAGTACCAAAACAATGCTGTCTTAACACAGGCTTCAAACTTTTTGAATTTTGATGTTACCTAAAGGATTCTGGTTGTATCAACCACAATAATGCCAGCGGGCTGGAAAAACTACAATTGTCCCAATCTGCACTTACGACAAGGTCTGACAAATACTTGATATGAACACCAAAGTCAATTATTGCTCATTTCAGCAAGAGGTATCAAAATAATCTGAAATCAGGCATAAAGCAGCATAATTTTGTCATAAAGTAAAAAAACCAAAAAAACAACGACAAAAAAACCCCAAAACCAACTAAACCATAAAAAACCAAAACAACAACTACCAAAGCAACAATAACCGAACGATTAAAGAAGCCAGCAAAGCAAACTTAGAAACAATTTAGGAAAGCACAAAGCCACGTTAAAACTGAGTTACCATCTTTCCATTCCGGTTGCTCCGAGTCCTTTGCTCTGCCAGGGCAGTGAGGAAAGGCGAGCACCGCCACACGCAGCTGACACAGCAGCACCAACACGGCGAGCATGGCCGGGATCTGCCAGACAGAAACCAACGTGAGTTAAGCAGCAGCGACAGCGCAATCCTCTGAAGTGTCAGCGCTGAGCGAGCCCTGAGTGAATCCTGATCTGGAGTCATCCAGCGCAAGCACCCACACGCACTGGGGGCTGGCGGCTCCTGCGAGAGGCACCGACCCGAACAGGTCCTGCCTGTCTCTCGCGGAGCTCTGGTTGTGTAACACACACATGTCACCGCTCCGGCCGCCTCCTGCTCTCCCGTCCCGGCCCAGCAGAGCGGGGAAGGGCCCCGCAGGGTGGGCTCTGACACCGGCAGTGCTGCCTTTTGTAGGAGGTAACAAAATCCCCCCGACGGGAACACGTACAAAGCCCGTTTTGTCAGAGGGGTGAAATAAACCCGGAGCCACCCGACACGGGTAAAAACAGCATCGCCGCCCGGGGGATGGACGTGCCACAGGCACTGGGGCCACGGCAGGGCTGGGGACAGCCTTTCCCCTGGGGCCCGGGCAGAGCCGGGAGAGAAGGAGCAGCCAGCGCTGCCCTACCTGTCCCGGCGGGACAGCCTGTCCCTGGCTGTGCGGATCGGGTGTGGGACAGCCTTCCCCTGGCTGTGTGGATCAGGTGAGGATCAGCCTCTTCCTGGCTGTGTGGATCGGGTGTGGGACAGCCTTTCCCTGGGCTGTGTGGATCAGGTGTGGATCAGCCTCTTCCTGGCTGTGTGAATCAGGTGTAGATCAACTCTTCTCTGACTGTGCGGATCAGCCTTCCCCTGGCGGTGTGGGTCAGGTGAGGATCAGCCTCTTCCTTACTGTGTGGATCAGCCTTTCCCTGGCAATGTGGATCAGGTGTGGATCAGCCTCTCCCGGCAGTGCGGATCAGGTGTGGATCAGCCTTTCCCTGGCTGTGTGGATCAGGTGAGGATCAGCCTCTTCCTTACTGTGTGGATCAGCCTTTTCCCGGCAATGTGGATCAGCCTGTTCCTTACTGTGTGGATCAGCCTTTCCCTGGCAATGCGGATCAGCCTTTCCCTGGCTGTGTAGATCAGCCTTTCCCGGGCAATGCGGATCAGCCTTTCCCCGGCGGTGTGGATCAGGTGTGGATCAGGTGTGGATCAGCCTCTCCCGGGAAGGGCGCGGCGCAGTCCCGGGGCCGCACGGGCGCCGCCCCCGCCCGCGCTGCCCGAGCCCGGCCGGGGCCGCCCCGGGGCGGGGCAGGAACGCCCCTGGAGCGTGGGCACAGAGGGGTCACGGGGGGCGCCGGGATGGCTACGGGAGGGGTTTGCCCTGGGCTTTGTTTCCAGACGCCTGCCTGACCCTGCATGGGCAGCGGGTCCTTTCCGCTCCTGCAATCCCTGAGCCTGGCTTTGTGCCCGGGGTTCCCGGCGTGCTGAGAAACCGGCGGGGGTTTTCCCCCGGGGGAAGGCGCTGATGGCACAGCAGCGGCTGTGGCTGAGCCGGAGCGGGGCAGGGTGTGCCCCGTTAAGCAAGCTTGTACCTATCAGCAAGCATTTGGCCATCACAGAGCCTTGTCTCCACCAAACTCTCCAAGCCTGGCAGCTGGAAGGACCAGCAGTAGCTTTACACTTGTGAAAACAATGGTTTTGTTCCTTTTTCTGTTAGTTTCGGCTTGTTTGTCCGTTTTAGTGTTTGGGGTTTGTTTGTTTGTTTTGGGTCAGCGCCGCTAAACCTTAACCTTAGGGGCTTGAAAGGGGCAGAAGTGGCTCCCTGAAATGCAGGAGGCTGGTTTGCACCAGCACACACCCATTCCGGAGCTCCCATCACTCTCCTTCCCAGAGCAATGGATCTGGGGCTCTTTTGCCTTCTCCTTCTCGGCTTCCCATGTGCTGGAAGGATTTGTTTAATACTGTGTGCTAGGAATATGAACTATGTGAAAAATTTTGGGATAGGCTGGGTTGGGTTAAAAGCTGTACACCAAAGAAACTCTGGGGATACGTGAGTGTTATGGTTTTGCTACCAGGAAATCCAGGGGCTGACAGTGATTTGTGTCTCCAGTAGCGACTTTGGATTGTGTTCTTTATTTAAGTGCTGGAGTGGCTTGTATATACAGAAACAGGAAAGAGTAGAGTGAGAGAGTATTGGATAACACTAGTGGAAGTGATCAGAAACTCCCTGGAGAAAAACAGAACCTTCTGATGTGTGAAATAAGGGGAACTGTTTGGAGGAATGATGACTGTAGTTAAATATTTACTTTATGACATCAACACGCTGCCGTTCAGAGGTACTTCACGAACATGTAACTTACAAGCTGGGATGACTCTAATGCTTTTTAGCTGGTGGAACTCTCAACAGAAAATTCTATATTCTGATTGTGTAGGTGCTTATAACACAGTGGAGAACTTAGATAATATTTTAGAAGAAAACAGTACAGATTGTTTATTTTCTAGATAATACCAAGGAGATAAGAATACTTGGCTGCTACTTGTTGGAAGGCAGGAGGAACTAGCATTACTTTGTAAAGGGCCTTACAGCTTGATCCCATGTCCCTCCGCTCCAACCCTCATGCTGAGTTCCTACCTGAGTGTCTCAGAGGGTGGAGCCAGCTGTGAAATAGCTGCTGACAGCTCCAGTGCAAGGGCATGAATGTACAAGGGCTCTGTGGTGCATTTGAGTGGAAGTAAAACACCTGCATGCCAGTGTGGGAACTGGTTTTGTGTGGCAACAACAGCTTTGTGTGAGGAAACTCTGCTGTACGAGTAGCAGGTAATCTCCATTGTGTTATGGCAGCTTTGTCTATCGCTGTTGATAGAAGGGGGATGAGATTTTTGGAATTGCTCATGTATGCCTTCCAGGGAGTGGATGTGAATCCTTCCCCTGGCCCTGCCCCTATCAGAGGAGAAGGCTCCAGGTGTTAAAGGCCTGAGACTGATGGATCAGCCCCATGCAATATTACAGCGCCCTGCATGGGGTCGCTGGAGGTGAGAGAGAGACGAGAATCTTGTTTCTTGATCAGAAGGCTGGATTTATTGATATATAATACATTATAACTATACTAATAAGAATAAAGAGAGAAATTGCAGAGGCTGCTGCTAAGCTAAGAATAGAAAAGAAAAGAATCTATAACAAAGTTGTGTCCAGGGACTCTGTCCCCAGCTTGCTCCTGTGATTGGCCCTTAATTATAAACATGGGAACACGAGCCAATCACAGGTGCATCCTATTGCATTTCACAGCAGCTGATAACAATTGTTCACATTCTTCTTCTGGGGGCCCTTGCTTCCCAGAAGCTACAGAAATCTGAAAGAAAGGATTTCTGTGAAAAATGTCTGTGACAATGCAACCTCTCTGCTGGCTCTCACCCCTGCTCTGAAGGTGGAGGAGCGATGCAGCAGCAGAACTCTGCTGGGAGAGGCCCTCAGAGCTTTAACACTCACCAGTGGTTACCCAAATGCTTCTGACTGTGCAGCTTTTAGCAAAAAAATTTGTGTCTTCTGCCTGTGTGTGCATGGTGCTTGTGGAGGATTTTGAAAACCAGCATAGCTTATTTATTACTGAGATGTAACAAAAAAAAAAAAAAGAAGTTGTTACACATTGGTTAAACAGGACAGTTCACATTGGTTGAACGGGACAGTGCAGTCTTTTGCCTTGGCAGAGATTGTAACTTTCTCCTGCGCTCCTTTCTCTGAGCTCAGACTGAGTTTCCAGCTCTGTGATTTTGGCAGTGAATCCTCACTCAGGGTGGCTGTGCAGGCAAATGGATGTGTGAGAACTTATGCAGTAGGTAATGGCTAGAAGCGTGCCTGAGCTCTGGTTTGCTGTGAGATCGTAGAAAAGGAAATTACAAGTAAAAAGCAGTGCTGAGGTTAAATAGAATATTTCCTGTGTATATGCAGTTTTTAGCATGGCAGAGCAGTAAGTACCTTTTGCATATAACTTGCTATTTGTGAAGTATTTTTTCAGGTAAGATAGATTTGATTAGCAAGCTGTGTAATGAAGATGCTCAGAAGGATGGAGCCATCAATTAAGATATTACTTTCATCAACATTTTCAGATAAATACTAGTATACAGTATAATAGACACATAATTAAAAACATTTGGAGAGGTGGAAAATAGGAAGTTAATTTACATCACTTGCTTTTAACATTGGGTAAATGTACAATTAATGTTTCTAAAATATTTGCCATACCAGCTACTACATTTATTTACCTGTATTTTAGCACTTCACTTGGTTGGTAAAATATTGTTGGAGAAATTAAATATGCTGCTGTTGAATTGAACCAGGACTGTGCATCCCTCACAAAAGGAAGATGGTACCAATCTATGTTGATGCACTGATAATTTGATTTTGAATATACTGATTATTTTGCTGCAAATAAATAGTGGTGTATTCATTTTTACTATTCAGGTATTCATTTCAGCATAGCAAAGAATAATATGCTTTACTGATTTTTGATGAAGAGGACTTTGGATGTAAATATGTCCTATCATAATTCAAGTAATAAGTTTCTTACTGTTCAGTTTCTCATGCAGTTTTGATCAGTTGATCTGATAGTGAAAAAACATAAATGTGTAATTAAGAATTACAAATCCTCTTATCAAGGATATGTGGAGTTGTGTGTATCTGGTCTGTTCTTTCCAATGGTTTATTATTTGATATCCTGAATCACACGGTATAGATTTGTCCTTTACACAAAACTGCCTTCAGTTCTTATTTTTGTTAACTAAATGTCTGTCTGGGCAGCTTGATTTGGGAGTAATGACTTTTTTCTAGAGGTAATTGAATGTAACAGATTTTAACTATAAATTTTCTACGGTTAACATCAAAGGGCTTTGACTGCCATATTTAGGAATAAGCATGTCAAGAATCAAGTGAACCATATCAGTATCTTGGAGAAATCTGGTATCCCATTCCAACAGTACATGCAGGAGGGAAGGGTTTTCCTAGATTAGGCCATATTTGAAAAAACTTCTTCTTTGGGTACTCCCTGGTGTCCTTTACAACTTCCTGTAGAAATGCCTGGTTTTTCAGTTCAATTGGTTGATCTAATAAAAGAATAAGTGCATATATATATAGATACAATAAGTTATTATATAATAACTTATTATATATAATAAAATATATATTTTATTATATGTATTATATATAATATATCTTGTATGTAATGCATAAAACAGTTATAAACTATATATAGTTTATTATATATAGCATATATAATATATATAATGATTATAATTATATATAGCATATTTATATTTATATAATTATATATAGCATATATAATATATATAATAAATATTATATATATTATTATATTATTATATATATAAATATATATATAATATATATAATAAAACATGTGATAAGTAGTATATGAGATATGAGTATATCTAATAAAATATATAATAAGTTTTATATATATATATATATATGGTCTTTGACAAATCTCTCATCAAGTAAATCTTTATTGGAACCAACATTACTTTTTTAATGGTGTTATAGTAGTATTTTTAAATATGCCTCAAATTCAGATACACAAATAATTTCATTTTTAGCTGAGGCTATTGCTTCATCCCCACAAGACATGATAGAATCCTTTTAAGTGTTCATCATGAGCTTCTTTATGATTAAAAATTGAATTTAGCTGATTAACTTCTGCTGAAGTTGTTGCTTTTCTCCTGCAGAAGACTGCTAGAGATTTTCCAATTGAAAAAGTAAAACTCTGGCACAAATATCCTATGGCAGTGTAGGGGGAAAAGCAACAACCATGGCGAAAAATAGGGTTTTAGTAGTAAAATTAATAGGATTTTAGGGGCAGGTTCATGTCAATGTCAGTTGTTAAGTTTCAGAATGAAACCTAAGTTTCACGCATGGTTTTTGAAAAATATGTGCACGCTTTCCTATCCTAAAATAATTTAAATATTTGGTTATTATCTACTAGGTTGTGAGATAATTTGTATTGGTCAGAAATAATCATAAACACTTGTAATAACACATAAATAACAAAAGTAATTACACATTGAAATAATAAAGTTGGCTCCTGTCATAATATTCTAACCTTTATGGCAAAGTTTTTCAATTAGATATGCTTACAGGGGGACAGAAAAACCTTTGTATTTATTTGAGAGGGAATAGAAATGTCACCAGTGCTGAAGGGGACACAAATCCTCACTCTGATTTCAGTAATGGGCCCAGGGCTGGCAGCTCCCACTGCAGGCACTGAGAATGCTGCTCCTCTAACAGGATTACAATTCTGCCATTAAAAATGGTCACTTGCTCAAAATTTTTTAGATGCAGCAAGTTTAATAAGACCAAACTTTTTTTTTGGTTTTGTTTTTTGGTTTTGTTTTGGTTTTTTTTTTGGTTTTGTTTTGGGTTTTTTTTGGTTTTTTTGTTTTTGCCATGAGAGACTATTAGGTTGTGAGATCATTCTACATAGATGTCCTGATGTGAGCATTCCACAAGATGGTTTCTGGAGAACTGTCACCATAAGGTTCCTTGGGAACTATGTGCTCCCAAATATATGGGAGCATACAAATATAGGGTAAATCCAGATACAGGGTAAAAAAAAAAAAAAAAAACCAAAAAAAAAATCACCTGCTATGAGCAGGATGAAAGTCTGCTTCTGGCTTTTCTTGGTACAGTTTTGTTGTGTTTTGGTGAGCTACTTTTTGATTGGTGAAAGGAGCCCAGTTGGGTTTGGTATTTAAGGTCACTGGGCAGGGACAAAAGCTCTTGGCCTCATGGATGAGGGGAGGAGATGAAGGAGCTGGAGCCAGGCTCTCCGCCCAGTGACAGGACCAGAGGCTGCTGGTACAAACTGAGACACAGGAGGCTCCTTTTTAAGGTAAGCAAGCTCCTTTTTTTTTTCCTTTTTTCAACTGGATATTGGAACCCTGGTTACTGAGAATTTCAGGGTTTCTGTGCTGACAGGCACTGACCCCCAAGAGAACACTGCATTTGACCTGAGGCTGTGGAGAAGGCTTCCAAAAGGGAATGACAGAACTGGGATTGTGGGTGTGGAGTTTGAATAGAAGTGTGTGATATCACAGGGAGGGAAACTTAGAGTTTAAGGGTTTAGAATACAGTAATGTATGTAAAGCAAGATGGAGTTTTGGGGTGGAGGTTGGTCCTTCTTCACTTTCTCCTCCATGGTTTGGGTGGTTTTGTGTAATTGGATAAAAACGTCCACATTGTGGGCATGGGTGGTTGGTTATTGGGTTAAAAGTGAAAATAATTCAGGTGTCATTTCTTAATTGGACAGTTTATCCTTAAAAGGTCTTTTAGAGAGAGAGAGATACAGCTCCATTTTTAGTTTGTTAGAGTAAAATTCTGTAGAACTCACAGTTTGTGAGGCTGTAGAATAAGAACTCATAAACATCTGAGTCCCAATAATAAATACCATCTCACAAGTTCAATCCTGACCCTGGCAAAAAGAAATTAAGACTCCTCAAGTGGGCCCTGGCACAGAGTGCCCAGAGAGGTTTTGGGGTCTCTGTCCATGGAGATTTGCAAAGCTGGCAGCAGTGTCCCTGCCAGGGGTGGGAGGCACTCGGTGACTGACCTCCTGCCAGCCCCACCATCCCCTGGTTCTGTGACACTGGCTTCCAGCAGAGCCCAAGCCCTGATGTTTCCTCTTGATCTCGACTTTCTGAGCTCTGGGATTTCTATTTAGCTCCTTAGCTGTTTCTGTTGTGTTCCCTGATTTGTCTCAATAACCCATTTCTCTGTGGAGTTGAGATCTTGGACTTCACAGGTTTCCTTTCCTGACTCTCAGCAGAGGGAGCTGCGTGGTGGCCTCTCAGCTTTCTCCTGCAGCATTTTCATGTAGAATTTGGAATGTCCCTGCTGAGGATCTGTTATCAAAGCAGGGTAGACAAAGCTGTGTCTTGGAAAGGTTTCTTTTCCTAACAAAATGGAGCTTGTGGGTTGTTTGCAGGTGACGTGATGTAGCAGCTTATTGGCAGCTTTGGGTGTGTTTTAATCCTGCTCAGCTGCAGCAGCAGTGCAGCTTCTGATGTGCACTAATGCAGAAGATACTGATGTTTCCATCATGCTTGGCACTTACTGCCGTGGCTATGGGGATCTATTTGTAAACTTTGTGTTTGTTGCTGTGATACAGGAAGTTTCTGTTTGGTATGGATTTGGTTGTGATTGTGGGAGAGTTGCTTGAGGATTTACAGTGAAAGAGGGATTTTAAAGTTTCTGTTAGATAAGTTGAATTTTCAAGATTACACATTTGCAGTGGTGCATAGAAGACAACTTTAACTGAGAGATGTGCTTTTATCTAAGCACATGGAATGGTTATTAGGGTTGATAATGGATCACATTTTTGCTGTTTTTCATGTACTTTTCCCTGCATATTGCACTGGGTTTTTTATATTGATTTGTATTGATTACAGTTTCTGGAAAATGACCAAGGACATTACACCCATATAAAGAGTAAAGTGAATATTACTGATTTTGAAGAAGTAATCAAACCAAATTTTTGGTGGTTTTAGTCCAAATGAGAGAATTCCACACATGTGAGGCAAAGACAGCTCTGTTGAGGATGAAGTCATTCTTTGCTGTCTTGTAAAATCTGGTTCTAAAAACACTTGTAGACTAGACAGAAGTTTTTCTGAAAAATGTTATTAAGATCAGTGATGAAAAGCTGCCTAAATAGTCTCTCTGCCTAAGAAAATATGCAGAAAATTTAGTTCAGCAGTCTCCCTGTGGAGAGTGTTCCAGCAAGGAGTCGTGGTACAAAGTCTGTTTCTCTTTGCTTTATGGCTCCCTCCTTGTTTCCAGCAAAATTTAGCTAGTTTTAGAGTTTAGTTTAGTTTTAGTGACTGCATCTCAGGTGTTTATACAATTCTTGGCATTTCTATCAAAGGCAAAATGTTTCACAGTTTCACAGTGGATGCCAAACTCTAATGCTTATGTTCTTGGGAACATAATCTGTGTTACTCATGTGGTCACATTCATACAAAGCTATTGGTGTGTGTTGGAGAAGGTTCCTGAGCCCTGGCTCAAGATGGTTTGAGGATGCTTTCTATAAAATCCTTTATTTCATTTTCTTTTCTTTTTCTTTTTGTCTGGAGATTGCAGAGTTGAACATGAAAAGTCTTCTGGAGTTTCCTTGCTTCTGGATCTTGGAGAGCAATTTCTTTTTTTTAAATTTAAAAAGGTGTCTTGGAAGAAGGGACTTAATATGGTGGGTTTGGCTGTGCCTGTTGCAGAAGGGATTTGTGTGACATGGAGGATGGCAGGGCCTTCAACAGCCTCCTCCATAAATGCATGAGGCAATGAAAACAGCAATAAATAATTGGGAGAGGCTCCAATCTTTCACATTGGAAGGAGTTTCCAGGACAGAAGGGGCCATCTTAATTGTGGTGTGGCTCACACACCAGAATCTTTTCTTCTCTAAGGAACAGGGGTTTTGGTGATGCTTTCTTTGATTATTTCACCACTGTCTCATTTCCTCAGGTATTTGAGATTTAATTTTTATCCAGACTTCCTTTGTTGTGTTTGATCATGCTCCCCTAAAAAAGAGCCAGAATTGAAATTTTTTCATCTCCATGAATTAATATTCAATTGTTTCTCTGGACAAAGATGCCTTTTATTTTGTCAATTATTATTAACCTATTAATGACGATGCTCTCAGTATTTTTCCTTAACAAGCTCGTGATCAAGCAGTAAATTGCATAAACAAGTGAATCACTTGTTCTGCCTCTTTTTCCCAGGTGCATTTTGCAAGTTTGTGATTGGCAGTTGTCAAAGAGCTGAGCTATTCCAGTGGAATGGGTTAAACAGGAAGGTTGAATCATGGTGTGTGAATGTTTTTGAGACAGTCTTGCTTTTGTTCAACATAAATCTTGCATATTTAATCCCTATACTCTTTGTCTCCATAATTAAGATGTTGTTTGTTTTACTAAACAAACAAGTGCTTCCTGTTAACTTCTAGTGAGGACATCAGCTGAATTTCCCCACATTGTTTAATTATTTACTGTATCCTACTTTTTCTTTTCATACCAAGAGTTTGGGTTTGTAGTGTAGTGACTGCAGTTCAATTTCAGAAATGAAAGTCTTCTGATTTATTTCTTAGATTCTTCTCTAAGAAAAAAATAATACAGTAAATCATGTAAAAGATGGTAGAAGTTGAAAAGTTGACAGTTTGAGTTTGAAAATAAAAAATGAAATTTAAATAACCTGTGTGTTGACAGAGTTTTGGGCATGTTTATTTATTTGTGTAGGGAGACGGAGGCCCCATGCAGTAGGACACACTTTTGATTGTCACTGAACAAGGGATGAGAAATTCTGTTCTCTGCTAAATGCTTTTAGGGCACACAAGAATAATTAAGTTTTAGAATTCTGTTAGGAATTTTCTTGCTCTTTTGAGCCTCTAGGCCACAAGTACATGAAGGATGTGATGGTTTTAAAGGCCTGGCAAATTTGACTTTCCTTTATTAGCTCTTAGATTCTGCTGTGGTGGAATTACCATTGTCATCAGTAGTTTGGTTTTTTTTCCCAAAGCTGAACTGTCCAAGTTCTCCAGAAAAAAGCTTTACTTTACAAAAAGGTTTACTTTCTTGTATAAGAAGGATGTTACAAAAATGATTATATCAATTATGCAAGGGAAGGCTAAATAACAGTACTACTGGCATAAGGTCACTTTGAGGTTGATTTTGCACAAAAGAGTATAAATAAAAGAAAATTATGATGCCATGGTGTAAGCACACCACAAGAAATACATTTACAATACAAACAGATATAAAAACTGCAGGTGCAGGAAGTAAAGTGAGCAAATTTTGGAAACTCTGTAAATTCCTTCAAGAACCAACACACACAGGAAGGCACCTCAAGGCACTTTGCCTCAACTTCAAGCTAGGTGGGTGATGCTTTTAAAAACTCTGGTTTCCTGTAACAGCAATCTAAACCTTTTTTTATGAATACATCTATGTGTTGGAAAGAATAGACACTGAAGTGCACGATGAAACCTGCAAGAACATAGGAACAAAAATGATACAGAGTAGGAAGCCAGGAAGATTATAAAATTACTCTTTATTATAAAATACTCTTTTCAGATGATTTTCTTCTATAAATATCTTTATTACACACAGGGTGATCTGGTTTTTTCAGGGTTTTTCACGACATCAGAAAGTGAAACAATATAAAATGACCACGGGCTACCAAACTGCTACCAAAACGTCTGTTTAGGATTAATTTAGAGAATTCTTTCAACCAAAAAGTATGTGTACATATTTATCACTTTAATAAAGATATATTCAATTAATTTTGAAAACCAGAGTAGAAAATTAATTTCCCTCCCACAGTCTTAATGAAGAAATAAAGGAACTAATTTCCCCTTGCTGTTAGAGGGGTAATCCACTCCTTCACATATTAAGAAATTAATGTAACGCATCCAGTCAGCCAAAGAGTCTCTGATTCTTCCCCTCCCCCTAATCTCTTACACCAGCTTATTTTGTGCAACACAATTATGAAAAACAAAATTAGAAGAGACTGAAGTCCTTTTAAGTATTTCAGATTTCATTAAATTCTAATTTTAGAGCTGTTGCTATTTCCAGGAAGATCATCCCTTGACTTTGATGGTGTTTGCTAGATTTGGGTTTTTTTAAGAGAAAAAGAAGAAATTTTGTTTATAAAATAAATTTATACATTTAAAAATATATAAAACAATATATTATTGTTTATAATAACAATAAATATTTTTAAAAACCCACACCTAATCTTTAAAAAATGACAGAAAAATATTAAGGAAGTATTGTGATGGGCTTTATATGCCTTTGTAGCATTTGTGGGGTTTTATGTGATCAAAAAGTCATCATTTTTATTTGTACTAAATAGAGCAGAAATGTATTTTCTTATGTTTATTTAATTCATTAAAAATCTGATACCATTTTGTAGTTCTAGGCATATTTATAACTGAAAAACAGCATTGTATAACTGAAAAACAGGTCAAGATGTTATTTTAAGGAATTGGACATGGGTAGTTGAGAGATAGATATTCAGAATTATGTTCTTAAGGCAGATTTTTGACCCTCATAAGCAGCTTTATTTCTTTATTTATTAAATGACTCTTCCTGCACAAGTGAGAGTGTGACAGCAGTTTATGTCCTTAATGTAAGAAAACCATGAGGTGATGTAAATGTTCCTTTAAGGAGACAGCTCTCATTAAAAAAAATTAGTTTTGAAACTTGTCACTTGTAGCAGGCATTTTGGGGGGGGTTAATCTTTTTTTGATGGTGAGCAGTGTGCAGTGAAGCAGCTCATTGTGTACACAGCTTGTGAATAGCATCATTGATAGCAAAAAGCTACAGGGTAAGTATACATTTAATTGATTTCTTGATCAAGAATGCTTCTGCAACAGGCAGAACAATGGAGCTTTATTACAGCTTGGATGGTTGATGTGAATGTGATGGAATAATTAAGAAAATGGGGAGGTGTCCAGAGCAAGAAGCTCTGAAAATACAGCTGCCCTAAGGAGAGTTAACACATGAAGCTTCTTGGGAGCAACTGAGACCATAGAAACTGAAATTTGATTTATAAATCAAAGATAAGAGTCCATAAACGTGTTTTTAGTGTGTAGGGATGATGGAAATCAACAAAATTCCCTCTTTGCATTCCTTTCCCCACCCCTCGGTTCGAGGAAAAGTAACAAAAACAGCGCAGGAAGACCTAAGGACACATTTAACATGGGAGGAAGAGTTAAGTATTTATTCTCTTCATGAAGGGAATATTTTATTTTATTTTTTTTCCATATCATGTGCAACACAATGTCACAGTTGTTATCTTTTATTACCTATAAGAGCCATTGTTTCCAACAGGAGAGGAGCAGTGTTTCTTTCAGGGGCTGTATTCCTGGTTTTTGTCTGTTATCATTTTGGTATTTGTATGCAGCTATATTAATTATTTTCAAAAATGAATCCCAGTGATAAGTTCTTTTAATATTTGTGGTAGATCTCATTCACAGTATTTCAATTGGAAAGTATTTCAGTATTTTCTTCTACAGATATTTCTCATAAACTCATTTTACTTAGTCAAAAACCATCGCAAAAAAACTGATGCTGAATTAAGAAGCAACAGTCTAAATGCAGTACTTAATAATTTGGAAGAACATAGCAAAAGTTTTTTGGGACAAGAGCTCTGTTGGGGTTCTGAGAGCTCAACACAAAAAAGCTGAAAGTCTGAAGAACTTTCTGTAGCCCATCTGTAATGGGATTTTCCTTTCAGATGCCTGGTCTGACCATATTAAAGACATACAGAAAAATTATTATGAATTATTATTATTATTAATGGAAAATATTCCATTATTAATGGAAGAATAAAACAGAGTTTTGTAAATGCAAGCCAAATAGGAGGACTGTTTCCATTTTCTCACTTGGATATCTTCACCATCTCTAAATGCTTGAATAACACATTAAGACAAGCTCAGCATTAAATAACATCTCAGTATGGCTTTTTTTTTTCCTCAGTTATATGGGAAACTCCTATTGCAGCATAACTTCAAGAATGTGGAAATAATAATATATAAAGTTTGGAATTGTATCTGGTTCTTACTAAACTAAACAAAAAAAGTACCAGTTGTATTAGCTGTAAGAATTTGTGCTTCCATTCTCTCATTTAAAAATAACTTCAAGTGAAAATACTAAGTTAATGTTTTCTTTGGTCGACTATGTTCAAATTACCCCAGAGTTATGTTTGTACATAAGGAACTTTAAAACAAACAAGCAAACTCAACTAATGCAGCATAAACTGTTATAACTCTAAATACTACTTCCTAGAAATAGGATTTGATGGACTCCAAAATTGCTAAATAAATCTCATGTTACTGTTGTATGAAGTATCTCAACAATGATACTGTTGGGTTTAAGTATAAATTAATTGAATTTTGGTTAAATTGAGCAATAACATTTTGCTGAGAGAGAAATTTATTGAAACATAGCATTCGGTTGGCATGTTTCACTATCAAGTATACATTCTGATTAAAAAATGGGGATATGATCTAAAACAGCTATTTGCAATAAAGATGGACACAGATTTGAGATGACATCTGAAGATTTTAAAATCAACTTGTTTTTTCCTCAAAAAAGGGATTTTTTTTCTTTGTTAGCATACACTTGCATGATTAGTATTTAGAATTCGTGGTGAAAACCATTAGAGGGATGACGGAGGTTTGCTTGGTGTGTTGATCTCCTTACAGTGCCAAGTGTATTTTGAGGATTGGAGTGCTGTGCTGAGTCACAAACATCACAATTTCCAGCGGCTGCTGCAGCCAATATGTGTTTTATTTTGTGAATTTCAGCCCTCTGCTCCAGCTGTGGCCTTGGCAGGAATAAGTCTCATGCTGCTGGTGACAGTCCAAATTCCATCCCTGTCTAGGAGATCCAGATCACCATTTCAAGCCTTCTGCAGAGGAATGCTTTTCTGACCTGGGCTTTGGAAAGTGGTTTGTTTCCAGGTATGGTTGTGGCAAATGATTATTTCAGGCTCTGCCAAGTAAATCTCAGGATTTCAGGGGGGGAAAAAAGGCAACTCATTCCACAGTGACTGTGTTATCTTTCCATAAAGTGTGATTTTTTTGTGACATGAAATATGCATATTTATTTGCTATGGATTTTACTGAAAGACACTGCCAACATAAAACTTGGGGAAATGATGCTTTCGTATTGTTGATTACAATAATCCAGTGAAATACCATCTTAAAAAAAAAAACAACTTCTTAAATAAAACCCAACTTTTTGTACATTTATATTTGAATTTTAGCACAGAGAGGAACAGAAGTAAAAAGGTTTCCTGTATTGCCTTCAAATTTGTGTTTTGTTTTCTTTAAAACAGCATACGTATTTTTGCAAGTCAGCTTTATTCTCTATTGTCCAGGAAATGAAATAATTGCTGGAAACTTATTTATTTCTCATGTTCCTTATCCTACTTATTTTTGGTTCTTTCAAGTTCCATCGAGCAAAATTAATTGATCCTAACAAGCATTTATTAGATAATTTCACCTTGCATTCTATGTTAAATATAAATCCTTGATAAGTCCCTGCATAACTTTTCATTATAGCTCTTATTTTCACATTATACTTCTTCTCTTATGCCTTGCCTGACTTGTAGTACTTTGTATCCTCTTTTTTCCTCCTATGTCTAGGCCTTCTTGCTTGCAGCTTTTCAGTGTTGATTCATTAATGGTATGTTGATAATTATAATAATGAATGTTAAGTTTATAGTAATGAATGTTAAGTTATTCTCAATTTTTGCATAGTTTGAGAGCTATTTAGCTGGTAAAGTCATAAGTTGACGCTATGGTAACAACTAGCAGCATACAATTTGGAAATTGTTCTGAATGAAGCTTTAAATTATTGTGGTGTTTCAATATATAGTGTTATTTTAAAAAGCTGGATATAATATTTTCAGTTTTAATTCTCTTAGCATTTTCTGTGAATGTTGCAAAGCAGAGTTCAACAAACCATTCTGAGAATATTCCTTCGGTATTCTGTGTTGATGATGCTGCTCAGCCAAGAATACAAAGCTTTAATGACAAATTATTTGGACTAAGAGTACAGTTCTGAGCATCATCATCATTCTGCTTATCATTTTAATAATGTTCTTTCAGGTAACCCATTAAAAATATGTCTTTTACAGCTAGAGTGTTTTGGAAATGTTGATTTTGTTACAAAGCATTTTCTTTACCACCTGTATTCCAGCAAAGTTGAGCTGTTTTCTGCCCAAAACTCAAATCACCTTAGTGTTGTGTGTGTTTTAACCGGCCATCAAATTGAACAACATTGTCATGGCCTAAACAGCGTCAAATAGGCAAATTTAATGTATTATATCAAAAAACCTGAACCCCAAAACAAACCAACAAATGTCTGGGAAAAAGTAAAACAAACTTGCGGCAAAATATTCATCTGCTCACAACTGTGTAGTGGGACGTGTGAGATGAGAAAAGTGTCCGGTATGACTTGAAAACCAAGCGGTGTCCTGGCTTCCGTACACTTTAAAAAGCATTGGCGTGGTGTCAGCAGAGGGCGGAGCGGGGGATTTGAGGGCTGAGTGAGGATTTGAGGGCAGAGTGAGGATTTGAGGGATTTTAACTTCGATGCTTTGTGAGCGTGCCCATCCCGAGCCCCTCACGGTGCCCGTCCCGCTGCTGCGCTCCCTCGGGGCACCAAGCGCGGCCACCCCCGGCCTTGGGAAAGGGGCAGGGGTTTGGAATTCCGGCTCTGCCCGGGAGATTTGAGCCTAGACGGGGCAGGGTGAGGCGTGCAGCTCTGATTTTCCTGGAACGAGGTGAAATCGGTGTCACACGGAGCCGCCGCGCTGCCTGTGCCGTGCCCCGCCGGGCCCTGAGGGCAGCGCGGAGGTTCCGCCGCAGCCGCGGCCGCTGCCCACAGTGCGGGGCAAGGGCTCGGTGCTGGTGCTGCTGGAGAACAACCGTCTTACCTGGAACTGGGGAAAACAAGGTGTGTGTAGTTTTATGGCTTCTTTTGTAGTTTTTTTGGTCTTTTTTGGAAAAATAAAAAGCCGTTTTCCAGCTGGGCCTGGGCGGCCGCAGCGCTTTTAATATCTTGGGCCTGCCCCGAAGAGAGCAGATAGCGGTGGCTTTCCTTGATTTTAATATATAGGGATTAATGTCTTGCTTTTTATAAGGATTGTTTATGCCATGCCCCATCCAGAGTGTGGAAATACTGCTTGAATTTAGCCAGGCTTGCCCGGGCATATGGTCAATTTCATCCTGTGAGAAAATACCTGAACACCGGGACAGTCGGTCAGGGCTGGGGCAATATTTATTTGTTTTCTCTAAAAAATCCCCAGACTAAATGTGGAGACAACGCTAGAGCTTTGAGCAGCAAAATTAAGGAAGTTTTAATTTGTCATTCACGTAAGAATTAGAACAAATAGAGAAGACATCCACATGTACTGAGGATTTCTAGTGAGATCTCATTCGTATATTTCAAGGCGAACGTGAATGAGGGCTCTGAAAGCACCACGTTCAGGATATTTGTTATCCTCAAAGTGTTGCTGGTTTTTTTCCTTTCTTCTGCCTTTTGCATTCAAGTTTTTCTCACAATGAAATGTAATTATGCTCTTCTAATGCATTCTTACAGAAAGTTCCTGCATCCTGCCTTCTGTACCTGTTGATGGTGTATCAGGCTGGGCACCCAAGGAGGGAGGAGGACTCCTGCCTGCTCTCTGATATTCTGGGGTTTGGGGGATCTGTGGCATGGAGAGGACACAAAAAGGTTGTGTTCTGGCGCAAGGCTGCTCCTTGCCTTCTCCTGCCATTCCTGGCCTGCTGTGGGAGCTGTTCCAAACCTGGTGCTGCAGGGACATCCTTACTCTAACCTGCAGACACAAAAAATTAGGACATTTTTCCCATGATGAGAGTCGATTTTTTTGTCACTAATATTGACATTATCTATAATGCTCAGGCAGCAAAGAAACAATTTTCATACATTAGGCCCCACTGAGATAACAACATAATTCCTTCTGAAGCTTTATCATAAGGATAGCACATAAATACCAATAGCAATGTTGGTATAAGTTGTGTTGAGGAATGGTTTGTGGAGGAAAAAGTAATACTTGTCAGACACATTTAAAGGAAGAGAGAAGATAAAAAAAAAAAAAAAGGAAAAAAGACAGCCTTCAGGGAAATCAGTGTGTTTGGGGTATCAAGTAGATACCCTCAAAATGTTCGAAATGGGTTAAATATCAGTATTTATTCAGGCAATATCAGTGCCTGAACTTGCTGACACAGCACAAATCTGTTAATTGCTTATATCATGGTATATCATCATGGTACATTATCATGGTATAGTATAGTATAGTTTATTATAGTATATTATATATAGTATATAGTATACATTATATATTAAATACTTTATTATAATATACAATTATATATATAATATATATATAATACATAGATAATTATATATATTATATTATTTTGAACTGATCCCTTACTCGGTGGTACTAACTATTTAATTGTTTACACTTGGTAGAGGTATTGCACCCCCTGTCACTACAAACAAGCAGCAGCTTGGAGTGCTCCTTGAACACAAACACACTTTTTGCAGAGGGCACTGCTGCCGGACCGGGAATTTAGATGGAGCTCTCAGTGGCTTCGTCTTGCACTGATGTTTTTTTTTTGGAGAACAGTTCGATTTTCATTCCGTGCCGTGGCTGTCGCTGCAGCGCGCCCAGGACAGCACAGTTCAGGTAATGTCGACTAGGTGGCAGCATGGTGTTTGGAACGGACACAAACTGCTTTTCGGCTCGCTAAAACACCCCTGCTTTCATCCTGTGCCCGTAAAATTCGGCTAAACCTGACTTCTGTCAATCCCTTCATGTCTCTACACTAATAGCTAAGAGGATGCTGCCTAAATTCTAAAAATATTAGGGTGGAAAGGCCAGGGAGGAGAATTTAATCCCACAGACAAACATGCTGGAAGCAGAAAACAGTTTTTGTTTTCTGTTTATGGTTTCCTCTTTTAATTTGAGCTGAAAGGAGTAAAGATTTCTTTTGCTAGTTTATTACTAGCAAAATATAGAAATATATTAAATATTTAAATATAATATTACTATTACTAAATATTATAATGTTTATACATAATAATATACTATACTAATATACTATATATATAAAATAATATACTAATATAATATACTATATTACTGAATATAATTTACTTGTGGTTGAAAAAATCTTCAGTTATTATTTGTGGTCTTACTGTAGTAATGCCCTATAAAAAAACAAATAGAGCAATTAGTTTTTATTACAGAAAGTAAGGATCCTGATAATATAGATCTTTGTTGGTTCTACTAACCAAATTATATGATATGAAAACTTAATCACCTGGTTTTGGAACATGCTGGCCAGCTTGTGAAAGATTATATGTTTTCATCAAAAGAATTCAGATTGCTGAAGGCAACCTCTTGTAGTGGGGGCAAAAATCCCAAGCAATGTAAGCTCCAGTTTTTAAAATTGCATCCAGAATTCAACAGGCAGCTACCACAGAACAACTGAAAAAATTCTTTAGAACTTCACCCTTCAATTCCATTTGCTCTGTATTTGATGGGAGTCATCTTTACTGCATTATGATCACAGAAGCTGATTTGGAGTCGTGCAATAATTTCTTGGAGCCCCTGTTATCACATCAACATGAAGTATTGCAGGTTGAATAAAAAAGGGCTCTCAGAGGGACTTTCCCATATGCTTTCTGGGTCATCAGTTTGCTCTTCTCAGGAATGTGTTGTTCAGCTTTCCTGGTTTTTGTGAGTGTTTTTTTTTTTTTTTTGTCTTAATTCACATGTTGAAACAGAGCTGGAAATGTGGAGGAGAAAAAAAGAAAAAAAAAGTTAAAAATCCACTTTAAAACCTTCTAGGGAATCAAGAAAAGCAAAACAACCGACCAAGGCCCATTGCTTCTTGACAAAGAAAATCTGAGGGTTCTGGCAGCTGAGAGTTCTTTGTTCAGTGCTTTTCCCACAGTTCTGTTAAAATCTGAAGCTTTGAAAAGCATTATGGCATCCAGCAGATTGTTTCAGAATCTTCTGTCAGCAAAGATTCCAAAGCAGCTTTTTCAGGACAATTGTTTTGCTCTCTTATGGGGCCATTGTTGGTCTCCCACCCCAAAAGGACACAACACTTTCCTAGGCTTTGAGGAAGGTAACTTGAGAACAAGTGTACAGCTTCCACACTTAAAATCTTGACACTTATCTGAAAGTTAAACAAATGCTGTTGATTTTAGGCCAGAAACTGCTAGTACCAGAGATAAGGACAGTTTGATGTGACTAGGGCTGTTTTATCTTTGGAAAACAAGGAGCACGAGCCTGTTCACAAATCTTTGCCTTGAATAAGATGTGCTGAATTGTAGGATATCTCTTGTATGGAGTATACATCTGTTATTTTAGGTCTTCAGCTGCTGGAGTGGCAAACAGCACCACCTTTGCTTCCTTTACTTTGTGTTTTATCCAAAGAATTTCTGTCACAAGCCCTCTGGATGATTCTGTCCTGTGTAGTTATGGTAAGCTAATAAAAATATAAAACTCAGTATATAGGGAAGAAAATGGAAAAGGTAAATACACCTGCTTTTTGAGAGTGGGTGCAGCACAG